>NW_027140543.1:0-347500 GCF_036365525.1 Heterodontus francisci
TGGGGAAGGGGTTGCAGTGTGTAGGGTAGGGGTTTCAGTGTTTGGTGAAGGGTTTCAGTGTGTGGTGACGGGGTTTCAGAGTGTCGGGAAGGGGTTGCAGTGTGTAGGGTAGGGGATTCAGTGTGTGGGGAAGGGTTTCAGTGTGTGGGAAAAGGATTTCAGTGTGTGGGGAAGGTGATTCAGTGTGTGGGGAAGGGGATTCTCTGTGTGGGGAAGGGGTTTCAGTGTGTGGGGAAGGGGTTTCAGTGTGTGGGGAAGGGGTTTCAGTGTGTGGGGAATGGTTTCAGTGTGTGGGGAAGGGGTTTCAGTGTGTGGGGAAGGGGTTTCAGTGTGTGTGGAAGGGGTTTCAATGTGTGGGGAATGGTTTCAGTGTGTGGGGAAGGGGTTTCAGTGTGTGGGGAATGGTTTCAGTGTGTGGGGAAGGGGGTTCAGTGTGTGGGGATGGGGTTTCAGTGTGTGGGGAAGGGGATTCAGTGTGTGGGAAATGGTTTCAGTGTGTGGGGACGGGTTTCAGTGTGTGGGGAATGGTTTCAGTGTGTGGGGAAGGGGTTTCACTGTGTGGGGAAGGTGTATCAGTGTGTGGGGAATGGTTTCAGTGTGTGGGGAAGGTATTCAGTGTGTGGGGAAGGGGTTTCACTGTGAGGGGAAGGGTTTTCAGTGTGTGGGGAATGGTTTCACTGTGTGGGGAATGGTTTCAATGTGTGGGGAAGGGGTTTCACTGTGTGTGGAAGGTGTTTCAGTGTGGGGTGAAGGGGTTTCAGTATGTGGGGTGGGGTTTCACTGTGTGTGGAATGTGTTTCAGTGTGTGGGGAAGGGGTTTCAGTGTGTGGGGAAGGGTTTCAGTGTGTGGGGAAGGGTTTCAGTGTGTGGGGAAGGGGTTTCAGTGTGTGGGGAAGGGTTTCAGCGTGTGGGAAAGGGCTTCACTGTGAAGGGAAGGTGTTTCAGTGTGTGGGGAAGGGTATTGACTATGTGGGGAAGGGTTTCAGTGTGTGGGGAAGGGTTTCAGTGTGTGGGCAAGGGGTTTCAGTATGTGGGGAAGGGGTTTCAGTGTGTGGGGAATGGTTTCAGTGTGTGGGGAATGGTTTCAGCGTGTGGGGAAGGGGTTTTAGTGTGAGGGGAAGGATTCCAGTGTGTTGGGAAGGGTTTCAGTGTGTGGGGAAGTGTTTCAGTGTGTGGGGAAGGGGTTTCAGTGTGTGGGGAAGGGTTTCAGTGTGTTGGTATGGGTTTCAGTGTGTGGGGAAGTGTTTCAGTGTGTGGTGAAGTAGTTTTAGTGTGTGGGGAAGGTGTTTCACTGTGTGGGGACGGGGTTTCAGTGTGTGGGGAAGTGGTTGCAATGTGTAGGGTAGGGGTCTCAGTGTGTGGGGAAGGTTTTCAGTGTGTGGGGAAGGGGTTTCACTGTGTGTGGAAGGGGTTTCAGTGTGTGGGGAAGGGGTTTCAGTGTGTGGGGAATGGTTTTCAGTGTGTGGGGAAGGTGTTTCAGTGTGTTTGGAAGGGGTTTCAGTGTGTGGGGAAGGTGTTTCACTGTGTGGGGACGGGGTTTCAGTGTGTGGGGAAGGGGTTGCAGTGTGTAGGGTAGGGGTTTCATTGTTTGGTGAAGGGTTTCAGTGTGTGGTGACGGGGTTTCAGAGTGTCGGGAAGGGGTTGCAGTGTGTAGGGTAGGGGATTCAGTGTGTGGGGAAGGGTTTCAGTGTGTGGGAAAAGGATTTCAGTGTGTGGGGAAGGTGATTCAGTGTGTGGGGAAGGGGATTCTCTGTGTGGGGAAGGGGTTTCAGTGTGTGGGGAAGGGGTTTCAGTGTGTGGGGAAGGGGTTTCAGTGTGTGGGGAATGGTTTCAGTGTGTGGGGAAGGGGTTTCAGTGTGTGGGGAAGAGGTTTCAGTGCGTGTGGAAGGGGTTTCAATGTGTGGGGAATGGTTTCAGTGTGTGGGGAAGGGGTTTCAGTGTGTGGGGAATGGTTTCAGTGTGTGGGGAAGGGGGTTCAGTGTGTGGGGATGGGGTTTCAGTGTGTGGGGAAGGGGATTCAGTGTGTGGGAAATGGTTTCAGTGTGTGGGGACGGGTTTCAGTGTGTGGGGAATGGTTTCAGTGTGTGGGGAAGGGGTTTCACTGTGTGGGGAAGGTGTATCAGTGTGTGGGGAATGGTTTCAGTGTGTGGGGAAGGTATTCAGTGTGTGGGGAAGGGGTTTCACTGTGAGGGGAAGGGTTTTCAGTCTGTGGGGAATGGTTTCACTGTGTGGGGAATGGTTTCAATGTGTGGGGAAGGGGTTTCACTGTGTGTGGAAGGTGTTTCAGTGTGGGGTGAAGGGGTTTCAGTATGTGGGGTGGGGTTTCACTGTGTGTGGAATGTGTTTCAGTGTGTGGGGAAGGGGTTTCAGTTTGTGGGGAAGGGTTTCAGTGTGTGGGGAAGGGTTTCAGTGTGTGGGGAAGGGGTTTCAGTGTGTGGGGAAGGGTTTCAGCGTGTGGGAAAGGGCTTCACTGTGAAGGGAAGGTGTTTCAGTGTGTGGGGAAGGGTATTGACTATGTGGGGAAGGGTTTCAGTGTGTGGGGAAGGGTTTCAGTGTGTGGGCAAGGGGTTTCAGTATGTGGGGAAGGGGTTTCAGTGTGTGGGGAATGGTTTCAGTGTGTGGGGAATGGTTTCAGCGTGTGGGGAAGGGGTTTTAGTGTGAGGGGAAGGATTCCAGTGTGTTGGGAAGGGTTTCAGTGTGTGGGGAAGTGTTTCAGTGTGTGGGGAATGGGTTTCAGTGTGTGGGGAAGGGTTTCAGTGTGTTGGTATGGGTTTCAGTGTGTGGGGAAGTGTTTCAGTGTGTGGTGAAGTAGTTTTAGTGTGTGGGGAAGGTGTTTCACTGTGTGGGGACGGGGTTTCAGTGTGTGGGGAAGTGGTTGCAATGTGTAGGGTAGGGGTCTCAGTGTGTGGGGAAGGTTTTCAGTGTGTGGGGAAGGGGTTTCACTGTGTGTGGAAGGGGTTTCAGTGTGTGGGGAATGTGGTTCAGTGTGTGGGGAAGGGGTTTGAGTGTGTGGGGAATGGTTTCAGTGTGTGGGGAAGGGGTTTCAGTGTGTGGTGAATGGTTTCAGTGTGTGGGGAAGGGGTTTCAGTGTGTGGGGAATGTGGTTCAGTGTGTGGGGAAGGGGTTTCAGTGTATGGGGAATGGTTTCAGTGTGTGGGGAAGGGGTTTCAGTGTGTGGGGAAGGGTTTCAGTGTGTGGGGAAGGGGTTTCAGTGTGTGGGGATGGGGTTTCAGTGTGTGGGGAAGGGGATTCAGTGTGTGGGAAATGGTTTCAGCGTGTGCGGAAGGGGTTTCAGTGTGTGGGGAAGATGTTTCAGTGTGTGTGGAAGGGTTTCAGTGTATGGGGAAGGGTTTCAGTGTGTGGGGAAAGGTTTCAGTGTGTGGGGAAAGGGTTTCAGTGTGCGGGGAAGGGGATTCAGTGTGTGGGGAAGGCATTCAGTGTGTGGCGAAGGGTTTCAGTGTGTGGGGAAGGTGTTTCAGTGTGTGGGGACGGGTTTCAGTGTGTGGGGAAGGGTTTCAGTGTGTGGAAAAGGATTTCAGTGTGTGGGGAAGGTGATTCAGTGTGTGGGGAAGGGGATTCTCTGTGTGGGGAAGGGGTTTCAGTGTGTGGGGAAGGGGTTTTAGTGTGTTGGGAAGGGGTTTCAGTGTGTGGGGAAGGTGTTTCAGTGTGTGTGGAGGGGGTTTCAATGTGTGGGGAATGGTTTCAGTGTGTGGGGAAGGGGTTTCAGTGTGTGTGGAAGGGTTTTCAGTGTGTGCGGAATGTGGTTCAGTGTGTGGGGAAGGGGTTTCAGTGTGTGGGGAAGGGTTTCAGAGTGTGGGGAAGGGGTTTCAGTGAGTGGGGATGGGGTTTCAGTGTGTGGGGAAGGGGATTCAGTTTGTGGGAAATGGTTTCAGTGTGTGGGGACGTGTTTCAGTGTGTGGGGAATTGTTTCAGTGTGTCGGGAAGGGGTTTCACTGTGTGGGGAAGGTGTATCAGTGTGTGGGGAATTGTTTCAGTGTGTGGGGAAGGTATTCAGTGTGCGGGGAAGGGGTTTCACTGTGAGGGGAAGGGTTTTCAGTGTGTGGGGAATGGTTTCAGCGTGTGGGGAAGGGTTTCAGTGTGTGGGGAAAGGATTTCAGTATGTGGGGAAGGGGTTTCAGTGTGTGGGGAATGGTTTCAGTGTGTGGGGAATGGTTTCAGCGTGTGGGGAATGGGTTTCAGTGTGTGGGGAAGGATTTCAGTGTGTTGGGAAGGGTTTCAGTGTGTGGGGAAGTGTTTCAGTGTGTGGGGAAGGGGTTTCAGTGTGTGGGGAATGGTTTTCAGTGTGTGGGGAAGGTGTTTCAGTGTGTTTGGAAGGGGTTTCAGTGTGTGGGGAAGGTGTTTCACTGTGTGGGGACGGGGTTTCAGTGTGTGGGGAAGGGGTTGCAGTGTGTAGGGTAGGGGTTTCAGTGTTTAGTGAAGCGTTTCAGTGTGTGGGGACGGGGTTTCAGTGTGTCGGGAAGGGGTTGCAGTGTGTAGGGTAGGGGATTCAGTGTGTGGGGAAGGGTTTCAGTGTGTGGGGAAAGGATTTCAGTGTGTGGGGAAGGTGATTCAGTGTGTGGGGAAGGGGATTCTCTGTGTGGGGAAGGGGTTTCAGTGTGTGGGGAAGGGGTTTCAGTGTGTGGGGAATGGTTTCAGTGTGTGGGGAAGGGGTTTCAGTGTGTGGGGAAGGGGTTTCAGTGTGTGTGGAAGGGGTTTCAATGTGTGGGGAATGGTTTCAGTGTGTGGGGAAGGGGTTTCAGTGTGTGGGGAATGGTTTCAGTGTGTGGGGAAGGGGTTTCAGTGTGTGGGGATGGGGTTTCAGTGTGTGGGGAAGGGGATTCAGTGTGTGGGAAATGGTTTCAGTGTGTGGGGACGGGTTTCAGTGTGTGGGGAATGGTTTCAGTGTGTGGGGAAGGGGTTTCACTGTGTGGGGAAGGTGTATCAGTGTGTGGGGAATGGTTTCAGTGTGTGGGGAAGGTATTCAGTGTGTGGGGAAGGGGTTTCACTGTGAGGGGAAGGGTTTTCAGTGTGTGGGGAATGGTTTCACTGTGTGGGGAATGGTTTCAGTGTGTGGGGAAGGGGTTTCACTGTGTGTTGAAGGTGTTTCAGTGTGGGGTGAAGGGGTTTCAGTATGTGGGGTGGGGTTTCACTGTGTGTGGAATGTGTTTCAGTGTGTGGGGAAGGGGTTTAAGTGTGTGGGGAAGGGTTTCAGTGTGTGGGGAAGGGTTTCAGTGTGTGGGGAAGGGGTTTCAGTGTGTGGGGAAGGGTTTCAGCGTGTGGGAAAGGGCTTCACTGTGAAGGGAAGGTGTTTCAGTGTGTGGGGAAGGGTATTGACTATGTGGGGAAGGGTTTCAGTGTGTGGGGAAGGGTTTCAGTGTGTGGGCAAGGAGTTTCAGTATGTGGGGAAGGGGTTTCAGTGTGTGGGGAATGGTTTCAGTGTGTGGGGAATGGTTTCAGTGTGTGGGGAAGGGGGTTCAGTGTGTGGGGATGGGGTTTCAGTGTGTGGGGAAGGGGATTCAGTGTGTGGGAAATGGTTTCAGTGTGTGGGGACGGGGTTCAGTGTGTGGGGAATGGTTTCAGTGTGTGGGGAAGGGGTTTTACTGTGTGGGGAAGGTGTATCAGTGTGTGGGGAATGGTTTCAGTGTGTGGGGAAGGTATTCAGTGTGTGGGGAAGGGGTTTCACTGTGAGGGGAAGGGTTTTCAGTGTGTGGGGAATGGTTTCACTGTGTGGGGAATGGTTTCAGTGTGTGGGGAAGGGGTTTCACTGTGTGTGGAAGGTGTTTCAGTGTGGGGTGAAGGGTTTCAGTATGTGGGGTGGGGTTTCACTGTGTGTGGAATGTGTTTCAGTGTGTGGGGAAGGGGTTTCAGTGTGTGGGGAAGGGTTTCAGTGTGTGGGGAAGGGTTTCAGTGTGTGGGGACGGGGTTTCAGTGTGTGGGGAAGGGTTTCAGCGTGTGGGAAAGGGCTTCACTGTGAAGGGAAGGTGTTTCAGTGTGTGGGGAAGGGTATTCACTATGTGGGGAAGGGTTTCAGTGTGTGGGGAAGGGTTTCAGTGTGTGGGCAAGGGATTTCAGTATGTGTGGAAGGGGTTTCAGTGTGTGGGGAATGGTTTCAGTGTGTGTGGATTGATTTCAGCGTGTGGGGAAGGGGTTTTAGTGTGAGGGGAAGGATTCCAGTGTGTTGGGAAGGGTTTCAGTGTGTGGGGAAGTGTTTCAGTGTGTGGGGAAGGGGTTTCAGTGTGTGGGGAAGGGTTTCAGTGTGTGGGTATGGGTTTCAGTGTGTGGGGAAGTGTTTCAGTGTGTGGTGAAGTAGTTTTAGTGTGTGGGGAAGGTGTTTCACTGTGTGGGGACGGGGTTTCAGTGTGTGGGGAAGTGGTTGCAATGTGTAGGGTAGGGGTCTCAGTGTGTGGGGAAGGGTTTCAGTGTGTGGGGAAGGGTTTTCAGTGTGTGGGGAAGGGGTTTCACTGTGTTGGGATGGGTTTTCAGCGTGTGGAGAAGATGTTTCAGTGTGTGGGGACGGGGTTTCTGTGTGTGGGGAAGGGGTTTCAGTGTGTGGGGAAAGGGTTTCAGTGTGTGGGGAAGGGGTTTCACTGTGTGGGGAAGGGGTTTCAGTGTGTGGGGAAAGGGTTTCAGTGTGTGCGGAATGGTTTCAGTGTGTGGGGCAAGGGTTTCAGTGAGTGGGGAATGGGTTTCAGTGTGTGGGGAAGGGGATTCACTGTGTGGGGACGGGGTTTCAGTGTTTGGGGAAGGGGATTCGGTGTGTGGGGCGTTGTTTCAGTGTGTGGGGACGGGGTTTCAGTGTGTGGGGAAGGGGTTTCAGTGTGTGGGGAAGGGGTTTCAGTGCGTGCGGAATGGTTTCAGTGTGTGGGGACGTGTTTCAGTGTGTGGGGAAGGGGTTTCAGTGTGTGTGGAAGGGGTTTCAGAGTGTGGGGAATTGTTTCAGTGTGTGGGGAAGGGGTTTCAGTGTGTGGGGAATGGTTTCAGTGTGTGGGGAAGGGGTTTCAGTGTGTGGGGATGGGGTTTCAGTGTGTGGGGAAGGGGATTCAGTGTGTGGGAAATTATTTCAGTCTGTGGGGACGGGTTTCAGTGTGTGGGGAATGGTTTCAGTGCGTGGGGAAGGGGTTTCAGTGTGTGGGGAATGGTTTCAGTGTGTGGGGAAGGGAGTTCAGTGTGTGGGGATGGGGTTTCAGTGTGTGGGGAAGGGGATTCAGTGTGTGGGAAATGGTTTCAGTGTGTGGGGACGGGTTTCAGTGTGTGGGGAAGTGTTTCAGTGTGTGGGGAAGGGGTTTCACTGTGTGGGGAAGGTGTATCAGTGTGTGGGGAATGGTTTCAGTGTGTGGGGAAGGTATTCAGTGTGTGGGGAAGGGGTTTCACTGTGAGGGGAAGGGTTTTCAGTGTGTGGGGAACGGTTTCACTGTGTGGGGAATGGTTTCAGCGTGTGGGGAAGATGTTTCAGTGTGTGGGGACGGGGTTTCTGTGTGTGGGGAAGGGGTTTCCGTGTGTGGGGAAAGGGTTTCAGTGTGTGGGGAAGGGGTTTCACTGTGTAGGGAAGGGGTTTCAGTGTGTGGGGAAAGGGTTTCAGTGTGTGCGGAATGGTTTCAGTGTGTGGGGCAAGGGTTTCAGTGAGTGGGGAATGGGTTTCAGTGTGTGGGGAAGGGGATTCACTGTGTGGGGAAGGGGTTTCAGTGTTTGGGGAAGGGGATTCGGTGTGTGGGGCGTTGTTTCAGTGTGTGGGGACGGGGTTTCAGTGTGTGGGGAAGGGGTTTCAGTGTGTGGGGAAGGGGTTTCAGTGCGTGCGGAATGGTTTCAGTGTGTGGGGACGTGTTTCAGTGTGTGGGTAAGGGGTTTCAGTGTGTGTGGAAGGGGTTTCAATGTGTGGGGAATTGTTTCAGTGTGTGGGGAAGGGGTTTCAGTGTGTGGGGAATGGTTTCAATGTGTGGGGGAGGGGTTTCAGTGTGTGGGGATGGGGTTTCAGTGTGTGGGGAAGGGGATTCAGTGTGTGGGAAATGGTTTCAGTCTGTGGGGACGGGTTTCAGTGTGTGGGGAATGGTTTCAGTGTGTGGGGAAGGGGTTTCACTGTGTGGGGAAGGTGTATCAGTGTGTGGGGAATGGTCTCAGTGTGTGGGGAAGGTATTCAGTGTGTGGGGAAGGGGTTTCACTGTGAGGGGAAGGGTTTTCAGTGTGTTGGGAATGGTTTCACTGTGTGGGGAATGGTTTCAGTGTCTGGGGAAGTGGTTTCACTGTGTGTGGAAGGTGTTTCAGTGTGGGGTGAAGGGGTTTCAGTATGTGGGGTGGGGTTTCACTGTGTGTGGAATGTGTTTCACTATGTGGGGAAGGGTTTCAGTGTGTGGGGAAAGGTTTCAGTGTGTGGGGAATGGTTTCAGTGTGTGGGGAATGGTTTCAGTGAGTGGGGAATGGGTTTCAGTGTGTGGGGAAAGGTTTCAGTGTGTGCGGAATGGTTTCAGTGTGTGGGGCAAGGGTTTCAGTGAGTGGGGAATGGGTTTCAGTGTGTGGGGAAGGGGATTCACTGTGTGGGGAAGGGGTTTCAGTGTTTGGGGAAGGGGATTCGGTGTGTGGGGCGTTGTTTCAGTGTGTGGGGACGGGGTTTCAGTGTGTGGGGAAGGGGTTTCAGTGTGTGGGGAAGGGGTTTCAGTGCGTGCGGAATGGTTTCAGTGTGTGGGGACGTGTTTCAGTGTGTGGGTAAGGGGTTTCAGTGTGTGTGGAAGGGGTTTCAATGTGTGGGGAATTGTTTCAGTGTGTGGGGAAGGGGTTTCAGTGTGTGGGGAATGGTTTCAATGTGTGGGGGAGGGGTTTCAGTGTGTGGGGATGGGGTTTCAGTGTGTGGGGAAGGGGATTCAGTGTGTGGGAAATGGTTTCAGTCTGTGGGGACGGGTTTCAGTGTGTGGGGAATGGTTTCAGTGTGTGGGGAAGGGGTTTCACTGTGTGGGGAAGGTGTATCAGTGTGTGGGGAATGGTCTCAGTGTGTGGGGAAGGTATTCAGTGTGTGGGGAAGGGGTTTCACTGTGAGGGGAAGGGTTTTCAGTGTGTTGGGAATGGTTTCACTGTGTGGGGAATGGTTTCAGTGTCTGGGGAAGTGGTTTCACTGTGTGTGGAAGGTGTTTCAGTGTGGGGTGAAGGGGTTTCAGTATGTGGGGTGGGGTTTCACTGTGTGTGGAATGTGTTTCACTATGTGGGGAAGGGTTTCAGTGTGTGGGGAAAGGTTTCAGTGTGTGGGGAATGGTTTCAGTGTGTGGGGAATGGTTTCAGCGTGTGGGGAAGGGGTTTTAGTGTGTGGGGAAGGATTCCAGTGTGTTGGGAAGGGTTTCAGTGTGTGGGGAAGTGTTTCAGTGTGTGGGGAAGGGGTTTCAGTGTGTGGGGAAGGGTTTCAGTGTGTGGGTATGGGTTTCAGTGTGTGGGGAAGGGTTTCAGTGAGTGGTGAAGTAGTTTCAGTGTGTGGGGAAGGTGTTTCACTGTGTGGGGATGGTGTTTCAGTGTGTGGGGAAGGGGTTGCAATGTGTAGGGTAGGCGTTTCAGTGTGTGGGGAAGTGTTTCAGTGTGTGGGGAAGGGGTTTCAGTGTGTGGGGAAGGGGTTTCACTGTGTGGGGATGGGTTTTCAGTGTGTGGGGAAGTAGTTTTAGTGTGCGGGGAAGGTGTTTCACTGTGTGGGGACGGGGTTTCAGTGTGTGGGGAAGTGGTTGCAATGTGTAGGGTAGGGGTCTCAGTGTGTGGGGAAGGGTTTCAGTGTGTGGGGAAGGGGTTTCAGTGTGTGGGGAAGGGGTTTCACTGTGTGGGGATGGGTTTTCAGCGTGTGGGGAAGATGTTTCAGTGTGTGGGGACGGGGTTTCTGTGTGTGGGGAAGGGGTTTCCGTGTGTGGGGAAAGGGTTTCAGTGTGTGGGGAAGGGCTTTCACTGTGTGGGGAAGGGGTTTCAGTGTGTGGGGAAAGGGTTTCAGTGTGTGCGGAATGGTTTCAGTGTGTGGGGCAAGGGTTTCAGTGAGTGGGGAATGGGTTTCAGTGTGTGGGGAAGGGGATTCACTGTGTGGGGAAGGGGTTTCAGTGTTTGGGGAAGGGGACTCGGTGTGTGGGGCGTTGTTTCAGTGTGTGGGGACGGGGTTTCAGTGTGTGGGGAAGGGGTTTCAGTGTGTGGGGAAGGGGTTTCAGTGCGTGCGGAATGGTTTCAGTGTGTGGGGACGTGTTTCAGTGTGTGGGGAAGGGGTTTCAGTGTGTGTGGAAGGGGTTTCAATGTGTGGGGAATTGTTTCAGTGTGTGGGGAAGGGGTTTCAGTGTGTGGGGAATGGTTTCAGTGTGTGGGGAAGGTGTTTCAGAGTGTGGGGATGGGGTTTCAGTGTGTGGGGAAGGGGATTCAGTGTGTGGGAAATGGTTTCAGTCTGTGGGGACGGGTTTCAGTGTGTGGGGAATGGTTTCAGTGTGTGGGGAAGGGGTTTCACTGTGTGGGGAAGGTGTATCAGTGTGTGGGGAAGTGTTTCAGTGTGTGGGGAAGGGGTTTCAGTGTGTGGGGAAGGGTTTCAGTGTGTGGGTATGGGTTTCAGTGTGTGGGGAAGTGTTTCAGTGTGTGGTGAAGTAGTGTTAGTGTGTGGGGAAGGTGTTTCACTGTGTGGGGACGGGGTTTCAGTGTGTGGGGAAGTGGTTGCAATGTGTAGGGTAGGGGTCTCAGTCTGTGGGGAAGGGTTTCAGTGTGTGGGGAAGGGTTTTCAGTGTGTGGGGAAGGGGTTTCACTGTGTTGGGATGGGTTTTCAGCGTGTGGAGAAGATGTTTCAGTGTGTGGGGACGGGGTTTCTGTGTGTGGGGAAGGGGTTTCAGTGTGTGGGGAAAGGGTTTCAGTGTGTGGGGAAGGGGTTTCACTGTGTGGGGAAGGGGTTTCAGTGTGTGGGGAAAGGGTTTCAGTGTGTGCGGAATGGTTTCAGTGTGTGGGGCAAGGGTTTCAGTGAGTGGGGAATGGGTTTCAGTGTGTGGGGAAGGGGCTTCACTGTGTGGGGACGGGGTTTCAGTGTTTGGGGAAGGGGATTCGGTGTGTGGGGCGTTGTTTCAGTGTGTGGGGACGGGGTTTCAGTGTGTGGGGAAGGGGTTTCAGTGTGTGGGGAAGGGGTTTCAGTGCGTGCGGAATGGTTTCAGTGTGTGGGGACGTGTTTCAGTGTGTGGGGAAGGGGTTTCAGTGTGTGTGGAAGGGGTTTCAGAGTGTGGGGAATTGTTTCAGTGTGTGGGGAAGTGGTTTCAGTGTGTGGGGAATGGTTTCAGTGTGTGGGGAAGGGGTTTCAGTGTGTGGGGATGGGGTTTCAGTGTGTGGGGAAGGGGATTCAGTGTGTGGGAAATTATTTCAGTCTGTGGGGACGGGTTTCAGTGTGTGGGGAATGGTTTCAGTGCGTGGGGAAGGGGTTTCAGTGTGTGGGGAATGGTTTCAGTGTGTGGGGAAGGGAGTTCAGTGTGTGGGGATGGGGTTTCAGTGTGTGGGGAAGGGGATTCAGTGTGTGGGGAAGTGGTTTCACTGTGTGTGGAAGGTGTTTCAGTGTGGGGTGAAGGGGTTTCAGTATGTGGGGTGGGGTTTCACTGTGTGTGGAATGTGTTTCACTATGTGGGGAAGGGTTTCAGTGTGTGGGGAAAGGTTTCAGTGTGTGGGGAATGGTTTCAGTGTGTGGGGAATGGTTTCAGCGTGTGGGGAAGGGGTTTTAGTGTGTGGGGAAGGATTCCAGTGTGTTGGGAAGGGTTTCAGTGTGTGGGGAAGTGTTTCAGTGTGTGGGGAAGGGGTTTCAGTGTGTGGGGAAGGGTTTCAGTGTGTGGGTATGGGTTTCAGTGTGTGGGGAAGGGTTTCAGTGAGTGGTGAAGTAGTTTCAGTGTGTGGGGAAGGTGTTTCACTGTGTGGGGATGGTGTTTCAGTGTGTGGGGAAGGGGTTGCAATGTGTAGGGTAGGCGTTTCAGTGTGTGGGGAAGTGTTTCAGTGTGTGGGGAAGGGGTTTCAGTGTGTGGGGAAGGGGTTTCACTGTGTGGGGATGGGTTTTCAGTGTGTGGGGAAGTAGTTTTAGTGTGCGGGGAAGGTGTTTCACTGTGTGGGGACGGGGTTTCAGTGTGTGGGGAAGTGGTTGCAATGTGTAGGGTAGGGGTCTCAGTGTGTGGGGAAGGGTTTCAGTGTGTGGGGAAGGGGTTTCAGTGTGTGGGGAAGGGGTTTCACTGTGTGGGGATGGGTTTTCAGCGTGTGGGGAAGATGTTTCAGTGTGTGGGGACGGGGTTTCTGTGTGTGGGGAAGGGGTTTCCGTGTGTGGGGAAAGGGTTTCAGTGTGTGGGGAAGGGCTTTCACTGTGTGGGGAAGGGGTTTCAGTGTGTGGGGAAAGGGTTTCAGTGTGTGCGGAATGGTTTCAGTGTGTGGGGCAAGGGTTTCAGTGAGTGGGGAATGGGTTTCAGTGTGTGGGGAAGGGGATTCACTGTGTGGGGAAGGGGTTTCAGTGTTTGGGGAAGGGGACTCGGTGTGTGGGGCGTTGTTTCAGTGTGTGGGGACGGGGTTTCAGTGTGTGGGGAAGGGGTTTCAGTGTGTGGGGAAGGGGTTTCAGTGCGTGCGGAATGGTTTCAGTGTGTGGGGACGTGTTTCAGTGTGTGGGGAAGGGGTTTCAGTGTGTGTGGAAGGGGTTTCAATGTGTGGGGAATTGTTTCAGTGTGTGGGGAAGGGGTTTCAGTGTGTGGGGAATGGTTTCAGTGTGTGGGGAAGGTGTTTCAGAGTGTGGGGATGGGGTTTCAGTGTGTGGGGAAGGGGATTCAGTGTGTGGGAAATGGTTTCAGTCTGTGGGGACGGGTTTCAGTGTGTGGGGAATGGTTTCAGTGTGTGGGGAAGGGGTTTCACTGTGTGGGGAAGGTGTATCAGTGTGTGGGGAAGTGTTTCAGTGTGTGGGGAAGGGGTTTCAGTGTGTGGGGAAGGGTTTCAGTGTGTGGGTATGGGTTTCAGTGTGTGGGGAAGTGTTTCAGTGTGTGGTGAAGTAGTGTTAGTGTGTGGGGAAGGTGTTTCACTGTGTGGGGACGGGGTTTCAGTGTGTGGGGAAGTGGTTGCAATGTGTAGGGTAGGGGTCTCAGTCTGTGGGGAAGGGTTTCAGTGTGTGGGGAAGGGTTTTCAGTGTGTGGGGAAGGGGTTTCACTGTGTTGGGATGGGTTTTCAGCGTGTGGAGAAGATGTTTCAGTGTGTGGGGACGGGGTTTCTGTGTGTGGGGAAGGGGTTTCAGTGTGTGGGGAAAGGGTTTCAGTGTGTGGGGAAGGGGTTTCACTGTGTGGGGAAGGGGTTTCAGTGTGTGGGGAAAGGGTTTCAGTGTGTGCGGAATGGTTTCAGTGTGTGGGGCAAGGGTTTCAGTGAGTGGGGAATGGGTTTCAGTGTGTGGGGAAGGGGCTTCACTGTGTGGGGACGGGGTTTCAGTGTTTGGGGAAGGGGATTCGGTGTGTGGGGCGTTGTTTCAGTGTGTGGGGACGGGGTTTCAGTGTGTGGGGAAGGGGTTTCAGTGTGTGGGGAAGGGGTTTCAGTGCGTGCGGAATGGTTTCAGTGTGTGGGGACGTGTTTCAGTGTGTGGGGAAGGGGTTTCAGTGTGTGTGGAAGGGGTTTCAGAGTGTGGGGAATTGTTTCAGTGTGTGGGGAAGTGGTTTCAGTGTGTGGGGAATGGTTTCAGTGTGTGGGGAAGGGGTTTCAGTGTGTGGGGATGGGGTTTCAGTGTGTGGGGAAGGGGATTCAGTGTGTGGGAAATTATTTCAGTCTGTGGGGACGGGTTTCAGTGTGTGGGGAATGGTTTCAGTGCGTGGGGAAGGGGTTTCAGTGTGTGGGGAATGGTTTCAGTGTGTGGGGAAGGGAGTTCAGTGTGTGGGGATGGGGTTTCAGTGTGTGGGGAAGGGGATTCAGTGTGTGGGAAATGGTTTCAGTGTGTGGGGACGGGTTTCAGTGTGTGGGGAAGTGTTTCAGTGTGTGGGGAAGGGGTTTCACTGTGTGGGGAAGGTGTATCAGTGTGTGGGGAATGGTTTCAGTGTGTGGGGAAGGTATTCAGTGTGTGGGGAAGGGGTTTCACTGTGAGGGGAAGGGTTTTCAGTGTGTGGGGAACGGTTTCACTGTGTGGGGAATGGTTTCAGCGTGTGGGGAAGATGTTTCAGTGTGTGGGGACGGGGTTTCTGTGTGTGGGGAAGGGGTTTCCGTGTGTGGGGAAAGGGTTTCAGTGTGTGGGGAAGGGGTTTCACTGTGTAGGGAAGGGGTTTCAGTGTGTGGGGAAAGGGTTTCAGTGTGTGCGGAATGGTTTCAGTGTGTGGGGCAAGGGTTTCAGTGAGTGGGGAATGGGTTTCAGTGTGTGGGGAAGGGGATTCACTGTGTGGGGAAGGGGTTTCAGTGTTTGGGGAAGGGGATTCGGTGTGTGGGGCGTTGTTTCAGTGTGTGGGGACGGGGTTTCAGTGTGTGGGGAAGGGGTTTCAGTGTGTGGGGAAGGGGTTTCAGTGCGTGCGGAATGGTTTCAGTGTGTGGGGACGTGTTTCAGTGTGTGGGGAAGGGGTTTCAGTGTGTGTGGAAGGGGTTTCAATGTGTGGGGAATTGTTTCAGTGTGTGGGGAAGGGGTTTCAGTGTGTGGGGAATGGTTTCAATGTGTGGGGGAGGGGTTTCAGTGTGTGGGGATGGGGTTTCAGTGTGTGGGGAAGGGGATTCAGTGTGTGGGAAATGGTTTCAGTCTGTGGGGACGGGTTTCAGTGTGTGGGGAATGGTTTCAGTGTGTGGGGAAGGGGTTTCACTGTGTGGGGAAGGTGTATCAGTGTGTGGGGAATGGTCTCAGTGTGTGGGGAAGGTATTCAGTGTGTGGGGAAGGGGTTTCACTGTGAGGGGAAGGGTTTTCAGTGTGTTGGGAATGGTTTCACTGTGTGGGGAATGGTTTCAGTGTCTGGGGAAGTGGTTTCACTGTGTGTGGAAGGTGTTTCAGTGTGGGGTGAAGGGGTTTCAGTATGTGGGGTGGGGTTTCACTGTGTGTGGAATGTGTTTCACTATGTGGGGAAGGGTTTCAGTGTGTGGGGAAAGGTTTCAGTGTGTGGGGAATGGTTTCAGTGTGTGGGGAATGGTTTCAGCGTGTGGGGAAGGGGTTTTAGTGTGTGGGGAAGGATTCCAGTGTGTTGGGAAGGGTTTCAGTGTGTGGGGAAGTGTTTCAGTGTGTGGGGAAGGGGTTTCAGTGTGTGGGGAAGGGTTTCAGTGTGTGGGTATGGGTTTCAGTGTGTGGGGAAGGGTTTCAGTGAGTGGTGAAGTAGTTTCAGTGGGTGGGGAAGGTGTTTCACTGTGTGGGGATGGTGTTTCAGTGTGTGGGGAAGGGGTTGCAATGTGTAGGGTAGGCGTTTCAGTGTGTGGGGAAGTGTTTCAGTGTGTGGGGAAGGGGTTTCAGTGTGTGGGGAAGGGGTTTCACTGTGTGGGGATGGGTTTTCAGTGTGTGGGGAAGTAGTTTTAGTGTGCGGGGAAGGTGTTTCACTGTGTGGGGACGGGGTTTCAGTGTGTGGGGAAGTGGTTGCAATGTGTAGGGTAGGGGTCTCAGTGTGTGGGGAAGGGTTTCAGTGTGTGGGGAAGGGGTTTCAGTGTGTGGGGAAGGGGTTTCACTGTGTGGGGATGGGTTTTCAGCGTGTGGGGAAGATGTTTCAGTGTGTGGGGACGGGGTTTCTGTGTGTGGGGAAGGGGTTTCCGTGTGTGGGGAAAGGGTTTCAGTGTGTGGGGAAGGGCTTTCACTGTGTGGGGAAGGGGTTTCAGTGTGTGGGGAAAGGGTTTCAGTGTGTGCGGAATGGTTTCAGTGTGTGGGGCAAGGGTTTCAGTGAGTGGGGAATGGGTTTCAGTGTGTGGGGAAGGGGATTCACTGTGTGGGGAAGGGGTTTCAGTGTTTGGGGAAGGGGACTCGGTGTGTGGGGCGTTGTTTCAGTGTGTGGGGACGGGGTTTCAGTGTGTGGGGAAGGGGTTTCAGTGTGTGGGGAAGGGGTTTCAGTGCGTGCGGAATGGTTTCAGTGTGTGGGGACGTGTTTCAGTGTGTGGGGAAGGGGTTTCAGTGTGTGTGGAAGGGGTTTCAATGTGTGGGGAATTGTTTCAGTGTGTGGGGAAGGGGTTTCAGTGTGTGGGGAATGGTTTCAGTGTGTGGGGAAGGGGTTTCAGAGTGTGGGGATGGGGTTTCAGTGTGTGGGGAAGGGGATTCAGTGTGTGGGAAATGGTTTCAGTCTGTGGGGACGGGTTTCAGTGTGTGGGGAATGGTTTCAGTGTGTGGGGAAGGGGTTTCACTGTGTGGGGAAGGTGTATCAGTGTGTGGGGAATGGTTTCAGTGTGTGGGGAAGGTATTCAGTGTGTGGGGAAGGGGTTTCACTGTGAGGGGAAGGGTTTTCAGTGTGTGGGGAATGGTTTCACTGTGTGGGGAATGGTTTCAGTGTGTGGGGAAGGGGTTTCACTGTGTGTGGAAGGTGTTTCAGTGTGGGGTGAAGGGGTTTCAGTATGTGGGGTGGGGTTTCACTGTGTGTGGAATGTGTTTCACTATGTGGGGAAGGGTTTCAGTGTGTGGGGAAGGGTTTCAGTGTGTGGGGAATGGTTTCAGTGAGTGGGGAATGGTTTCAGCGTGTGGGGAAGGGGTTTTAGTGTGTGGGGAAGGATTCCAGTGTGTTGGGAAGGGTTTCAGTGTGTGGGGAAGTGTTTCAGTGTGTGGGGAAGGGGTTTCAGTGTGTGGGGATGTGGTTTCAGTGTGTGGGGAAGGGGATTCAGTGTGTGGGAAATGGTCTCAGTGTGTGGGGAAGGTATTCAGTGTGTGGGGAAGGGGTTTCACTGTGAGGGGAAGGGTTTTCAGTGTGTGGGGAATGGTTTCACTGTGTGGGGAATGGTTTCAGTGTGTGGGGAAGTGGTTTCACTGTGTGTGGAAGGTGTTTCAGTGTGGGGTGAAGGGGTTTCAGTATGTGGGGTGGGGTTTCACTGTGTGTGGAATGTGTTTCACTATGTGGGGAAGGGTTTCAGTGTGTGGGGAAAGGTTTCAGTGTGTGGGGAATGGTTTCAGTGTGTGGGGAATGGTTTCAGCGTGTGGGGAAGGGGTTTTAGTGTGTGGGGAAGGATTCCAGTGTGTTGGGAAGGGTTTCAGTGTGTGGGGAAGTGTTTCAGTGTGTGGGGAAGGGGTTTCAGTGTGTGGGGAAGGGTTTCAGTGTGTGGGTATGGGTTTCAGTGTGTGGGGAAGGGTTTCAGTGAGTGGTGAAGTAGTTTCAGTGTGTGGGGAAGGTGTTTCACTGTGTGGGGATGGTGTTTCAGTGTGTGGGGAAGGGGTTGCAATGTGTAGGGTAGGGGTTTCAGTGTGTGGGGAAGTGTTTCAGTGTGTGGGGAAGGGGTTTCAGTGTGTGGGGAAGGGGTTTCACTGTGTGGGGATGGGTTTTCAGTGTGTGGGGAAGTAGTTTTAGTGTGCGGGGAAGGTGTTTCACTGTGTGGGGACGGGGTTTCAGTGTGTGGGGAAGTGGTTGCAATGTGTAGGGTAGGGGTCTCAGTGTGTGGGGAAGGGTTTCAGTGTGTGGGGATGGGTTTTCAGCGTGTGGGGAAGATGTTTCAGTGTGTGGGGACGGGGTTTCTGTGTGTGGGGAAGGGGTTTCCGTGTGTGGGGAAAGGGTTTCAGTGTGTGGGGAAGGGGTTTCACTGTGTGGGGAAGGGGTTTCAGTGTGTGGGGAAAGGGTTTCAGTGTGTGCGGAATGGTTTCAGTGTGTGGGGCAAGGGTTTCAGTGAGTGGGGAATGGGTTTCAGTGTGTGGGGAAGGGGATTCACTGTGTGGGGAAGGGGTTTCAGTGTTTGGGGAAGGGGACTCGGTGTGTGGGGCGTTGTTTCAGTGTGTGGGGACGGGGTTTCAGTGTGTGGGGAAGGGGTTTCAGTGTGTGGGGAAGGGGTTTCAGTGCGTGCGGAATGGTTTCAGTGTGTGGGGACGTGTTTCAGTGTGTGGGGAAGGGGTTTCAGTGTGTGTGGAAGGGGTTTCAATGTGTGGGGAATTGTTTCAGTGTGTGGGGAAGGGGTTTCAGTGTGTGGGGAATGGTTTCAGTGTGTGGGGAAGGGGTTTCAGAGTGTGGGGATGGGGTTTCAGAGTGTGGGGAAGGGGATTCAGTGTGTGGGAAATGGTTTCAGTCTGTGGGGACGGGTTTCAGTGTGTGGGGAATGGTTTCAGTGTGTGGGAAGGGGTTTCACTGTGTGGGGAAGGTGTATCAGTGTGTGGGGAATGGTTTCAGTGTGTGGGGAAGGTATTCAGTGTGTGGGGAAGGGGTCTCACTGTGAGGGGAAGGGTTTTCAGTGTGTGGGGAATGGTTTCACTGTGTGGGGAATGGTTTCAGTGTGTGGGGAAGGGGTTTCACTGTGTGTGGAAGGTGTTTCAGTGTGGGGTGAAGGGGTTTCAGTATGTGGGGTGGGGTTTCACTGTGTGTGGAATGTGTTTCACTATGTGGGGAAGGGTTTCAGTGTGTGGGGAAGGGTTTCAGTGTGTGGGGAATGGTTTCAGTGAGTGGGGAATGGTTTCAGCGTGTGGGGAAGGGGTTTTAGTGTGTGGGGAAGGATTCCAGTGTGTTGGGAAGGGTTTCAGTGTGTGGGGAAGTGTTTCAGTGTGTGGGGAAGGGGTTTCAGTGTGTGGGGATGTGGTTTCAGTGTGTGGGGAAGGGGATTCAGTGTGTGGGAAATGGTCTCAGTGTGTGGGGAATGTATTCAGTGTGTGGGGAAGGGGTTTCACTGTGAGGGGAAGGGTTTTCAGTGTGTGGGGAATGGTTTCACTGTGTGGGGAATGGTTTCAGTGTGTGGGGAAGTGGTTTCACTGTGTGTGGAAGGTGTTTCAGTGTGGGGTGAAGGGGTTTCAGTATGTGGGGTGGGGTTTCACTGTGTGTGGAATGTGTTTCACTATGTGGGGAAGGGTTTCAGTGTGTGGGGAATGGTTTCAGTGTGTGGGGAAGGGGTTTCAGTGTGTGGGGAAGGGGTTTCACTGTGTGGGGATGGGTTTTCAGTGTGTGGGAAATATGTTTCAGTGTGTGGGGACGGGGTTTCTGTGTGTGGGGAAGGGGTTTCAGTGTGTGGGGAAAGGGTTTTAGTGTGTGGGGAAGTGTTTCAGTGTGTGGGGAAGGGGTTTCAGTGTGTGGGGAAGGGTTTCAGTTTGTGGGTATGGGTTTCAGTGTGTGGGGAAGGGTTTCAGTGTGTGGTGAAGTAGTTTCAGTGTGTGGGGAAGGTGTTTCACTGTGTGGGGATGGTGTTTCAGTGTGTGGGGAAGGGGTTGCACTGTGTAGGGTAGGGGTTTCAGTGTGTGGGGAAGTGTTTCAGTGTGTGGGGAAGGGGTTTCAGTGTGTGGGGAAGGGGTTTCACTGTGTGGGGATGGGTTTTCAGTGTGTGGGGAAGATGTTTCAGTGTGTGGGGACGGGGTTTCTCTGTGTGGGGAAGGGGTTTCCGTGTGTGGGGAAAGGGTTTCAGTGAGTGGGGAAGGGGTTTCACTGTGTGGGGAAGGGGTTTCAGTGTGTGGGGAAAGGGTTTCAGTGTGTGCGGAATGGTTTCAGTGTGTGGGGCAAGGGTTTCAGTGAGTGGGGAATGGGTTTCAGTGTGTGGGGAAGGGGATTCACTGTGTGGGGAAGGGGTTTCAGTGTTTGGGGAAGGGGATTCGGTGTGTGGGGCGTTGTTTCAGTGTGTGGGGAAGGGGTTTCAGTGTGTGGGGAAGGGGTTTCAGTGTGTGGGGAAGTGGTTTCAGTGCGTGCGGTATGGTTTCAGTGTGTGGGGACGTGTTTCAGTGTGTGGGGAAGGGGTTTCAGTGTGTGTGAGGAAGGGGTTTCACTGAGTGGGGAAGGGGTTTCAGTGTTTGGGGAATGGGTTTGACTGTGTGGGGAAGGGGTTTCAGTGTGTGGGGAATGGTTTCAGTGTGTGGGGAAAGGATTTCAGTGTGTCTGGAAGGTGATTCAGTGTGTGGAGAAGGGGATTCTCTGTGTGGGGAAGGGGTTTCAGTGCGTGGGGAGGGGGTTTCAGTATGTGGGGAAGGGGTTTCTGTGTATGGGGAATGGTTTCAGTGTGTGGGGAATGGTTTCAGTGTGTGGGGAATGGTTTCAGTGTGTGGGGAATGTTTTCAGCGTGTGGGGAAGGGGTTTCAGTGTGTGGGGAAGGATTTCAGTGTGTGGGGAGGTGTTTCACTATGTGTGGAATGTGTTTCAGTGTGTGGGGAAGGGGTATCAGTGTGTGGGGAAGGGTTTCAGTGTGTGGGGAAGGGTTTCAATGTGTGGGGAAGGTGTTTCAGTGTGTGGGGAAGGGTTTCAGTGTGTGGGGAAGGGTTTCACTGTGTGGGGAAGGGGTTTCAGTGTGTGGGAAATGGGATTCAGTGTGTGGGGAAGGGTTTCAGTGTGTGGGGAAAGGATTTCAGTGTGTGGGGAAGGGGATTCTCTGTGTGGGGACGGGGTTTCAATGTGTGCGGAAGGGGTTTCAGTGTGTGGGAAATGGTTTCAGTGTGTGGGGAAGGGGTTTCAGTGTGTGTGGAAGGGGTTTCAATGTGTGAGGAATGTGGTTCAGTGTGTGGGGAAGGTGTTTCAGTGTGTGGGGAATGGTTTCTGTGTGTGTGGAAGGGGTTTCACTGTGTGGGGAAGTGGTTTCTGTGTGTGGGGAATGGTTTCAGTGTGTGGGGAAGGGGTTTCAGTGTGTGGGGAAGGGGTTTCAGTGTGTGGGGTCGGGTTTACAGTGTGTGGGGAAGGGGATTCAATGTGTGGAAAATGGTTTCAGCGTGTGGGGACGGGTTTCAGTGTGCGGGGAAGCGTTTCATTGTGTGGGGAAGGGGTTTCACTGTGTGGGGAAGGGGTATCAGACTGTGGGGAATGGTTTCAGTGTGTTGGGAAGGTATTCAGTGTGTGGGGAAGGTGTTTCACTGTGAGCGGAAGTGTTTTCAGTGTTTAGGGAATGGTTTCACTGTGTGGGGAATGGTTTCAGTGTGTGGGGAAGGGGTTTCACTGTGTGTGGAAGGTGTTTCAGTGTGGCGTGAAGGGGTTTCAGTGTGTGGGGAAGTGTTTCAGTTTGTGGGGAGGGGTTTCACTGTGTGTGGACTGTGTTTCAGTGTGTGGGGAAGGGTTTCAGTGTGTGGGGAAGTGTTTCAGTGTGTGGGTTGGGGTTTCAGTGTGTGGGGAAGGGTTTCAGCGTGTGGGTATGGGTTTCAGTGTGTGGGGAAGGGATTCAGTGTGTGGGGATGTAGTTTCAGTTTGTGGGGAAGGTGTTTCACTGTGTGGGGACGGGGTTTCAGTGTGTGGGGAAGGGGTTGCAGTGTGTAGGGTAGGGGTTTCAGTGTGCGGGGAAGGGTTTCAGTGTGTGGGGAAGGGGTTTCAGTGTGTGGGGAAGGGGTTGCACTGTGTGGGGATGGGTTTTCAGAGTGTGGGGAAGATGTTTCATTGTGTGGGGACGGGGTTTCTGTGTGTGGGGAAGGGGTTTCCGTGTGTGGGGAAAGGGTTTCAGTGTGTGGGGAAGGGGTTTCACTGTGTGGGGAAGGGGTTTCAGTGTGTGGGGAATGGTTTCAGTGTGTGGGGCAAGGGTTTCAGTGTGTGGGGAAGGAGTTTCAGTGTGTGGTGAACGGGATTCACGGTGTGGGGAAGGGTTTCAGTGTGTGGGGAAGGGGTTGCAGTGTGTAAGGTAGGGGTTTCAGTGTGTGGGGAAGGGTTTCAGTGTGTGGGGAAGGGGTTTCAGTGTGTGGGGAAGGGGTTTCACTGTGTGGGGATGGGTTTTCAGTGTGTGGGAAAGATGTTTCAGTGTGTGGGGACGGGGTTTCTGTGTGTGGGGAAGGGGTTTCAGTGTGTGGGGAAAGGGTTTCAGTGTGTGGGGAAGGGGTTTCACTGTGTGGGGAAGGGGTTTCAGTGTGTGGGGAAGGGGTTTCAGTGTGTGGGGAATGGTTTCAGTGTGTGGGGCAAGGGTTTCAGTGTGTGGGGAAGGGGTTTTTGTGTGTGTTGAAGGGGATTCACTGTGTGGGGAAGGGTTTCAGTGTGTGGGGAAGTAGTTTCAGTGTGTGGGGAAGGTGATTCAATGTGTGGGGACGGGGTTTCAGTGTGTGGGGAAGGGGTTGCAGTGTGTAGGGTAGGGGTTTCAGTGTGTGGGGAAGGTTTTCAGTGTGTGGGGAAGGGGTTTCAGTGTGTGGGGAAGGGGTTTCACTGTGTGGGGATGGGTTTTCAGTGTGTGGGGAAGATGTTTCAGTGTGTGGGGACGGGGTTTCTGTGTGTGGGGAAGGGGTTTCCGTGTGTGGGGAAATAGTTTCAGTGTGTGGGGAAGGGGTTTCACTGTGTGGGGAAGTGGTTTCAGTGTGTGGGGAAGGGGTTTCAGTGTGTGGGGAATGGTTTCAGTGTGTGGCGCAAGGGTTTCAGTGTGTGGGGAAGGGGTTTCAGTGTGTGGGGAAGGGTTGCACTGTGTGGGGATGGGTTTTCAGAGTGTGGGGAAGATGTTTCATTGTGTGGGGACGGGGTTTCTGTGTGTGGGGAAGGGGTTTCCGTGTGTGGGGAAAGGGTTTCAGTGTGTGGGGAAGGGGTTTCACTGTGTGGGGAAGGGGTTTCAGTGTGTGGGGAATGTGTTTCACTGTGAGCGGAAGTGTTTTCAGTGTTTAGGGAATGGTTTCACTGTGTGGGGAATGGTTTCAGTGTGTGGGGAAGGGGTTTCACTGTGTGTGGAAGGTGTTTCAGTGTGGCGTGAAGGGGTTTCAGTGTGTGGGGAAGTGTTTCAGTTTGTGGGGAGGGGTTTCACTGTGTGTGGACTGTGTTTCAGTGTGTGGGGAAGGGTTTCAGTGTGTGGGGAAGTGTTTCAGTGTGTGGGGAAGGGGTTGCGCTGTGTGGGGATGGGTTTTCAGAGTGTGGGGAAGATGGTTCATTGTGTGGGGACGGGGTTTCTGTGGGTGGGGAAGGGGTTTCCGTGTGTGGGGAAAGGTTTTCAGTGTGTGGGGAAGGGGTTTCACTGTGTGGGGAAGGGGTTTCAGTGTGTGGGGAAGGGGTTTCAGTGTGTGGGGAAGGGTTTCAGTGAGTGGGTATGGGTTTCAGTGTGTGGGGAAGGGTTTCAGTGTTTGGGGAAGTAGTTTCAGTTGGTGGGGAAGGTGTTTCACTGTGTGGGGACGGGGTTTCAGTGTGTGGGGAAGGGGTTGCAGTGTGTAAGGTAGGGGTTTCAGTATGTGGGGAAGGGTTTTAGTGTGTGGGGAAGGGGTTTCAGTGTGTGGGGAAGGGGTTTCACTGTGTGGGGATGGGTTTTCAGTGTGTGGGAAAGATGTTTCAGTGTGTGGGGTCGGGGTTCTGTGTGTGGGGAAGGGGTTTCAGTGTGTGGGGAAAGGGTTTCAGTGTGTGGGGAAGGGGTTTCACTGTGTGGGGAAGGGGTTTCAGTGTGTGGTGAAGGGGTTTCAGTGTGTGGGGAATGGTTTCAGTGTGTGGGGCAAGGGTTTCAGTGTGTGGGGAAGGGGTTTTTGTGTGTGTTGAAGGGGATTCACTGTGTGGGGAAGGGTTTCAGTGTGTGGGGAAGTAGTTTCAGTGTGTGGGGAATGGTTTCAATGTGTGGGGGAGGGGTTTCAGTGTGTGGGGATGGGGTTTCAGTGTGTGGGGAAGGGGATTCAGTGTGTGGGAAATGGTTTCAGTCTTTGGGGACGGGTTTCAGTGTGTGGGGAATGGTTTCAGTGTGTGGGGAAGGGGTTTCACTGTGTGGGGAATGTGTATCAGTGTGTGGGGAATGGTCTCAGTGTGTGGGGAAGGTATTCAGTGTGTGGGGAAGGGGTTTCACTGTGAGGGGAAGGGTTTTCAGTGTGTTGGGAATGGTTTCACTGTGTGGGGAATGGTTTCAGTGTCTGGGGAAGTGGTTTCACTGTGTGTGGAAGGTGTTTCAGTGTGGGGTGAAGGGGTTTCAGTATGTGGGGTGGGGTTTCACTGTGTGTGGAATGTGTTTCACTATGTGGGGAAGGGTTTCAGTGTGTGGGGAAAGGTTTCAGTGTGTGGGGAATGGTTTCAGTGTGTGGGGAATGGTTTCAGCGTGTGGGGAAGGGGTTTTAGTGTGTGGGGAAGGATTCCAGTGTGTTGGGAAGGGTTTCAGTGTGTGGGGAAGTGTTTCAGTGTGTGGGGAAGGGGTTTCAGTGTGTGGGGAAGGGTTTCAGTGTGTGGGTATGGGTTTCAGTGTGTGGGGAAGGGTTTCAGTGAGTGGTGAAGTAGTTTCAGTGTGTGGGGAAGGTGTTTCACTGTGTGGGGATGGTGTTTCAGTGTGTGGGGAAGGGGTTGCAATGTGTAGGGTAGGCGTTTCAGTGTGTGGGGAAGTGTTTCAGTGTGTGGGGAAGGGGTTTCAGTGTGTGGGGAAGGGGTTTCACTGTGTGGGGATGGGTTTTCAGTGTGTGGGGAAGTAGTTTTAGTGTGCGGGGAAGGTGTTTCACTGTGTGGGGACGGGGTTTCAGTGTGTGGGGAAGTGGTTGCAATGTGTAGGGTAGGGGTCTCAGTGTGTGGGGAAGGGTTTCAGTGTGTGGGGAAGGGGTTTCAGTGTGTGGGGAAGGGGTTTCACTGTGTGGGGATGGGTTTTCAGCGTGTGGGGAAGATGTTTCAGTGTGTGGGGACGGGGTTTCTGTGTGTGGGGAAGGGGTTTCCGTGTGTGGGGAAAGGGTTTCAGTGTGTGGGGAAGGGCTTTCACTGTGTGGGGAAGGGGTTTCAGTGTGTGGGGAAAGGGTTTCAGTGTGTGCGGAATGGTTTCAGTGTGTGGGGCAAGGGTTTCAGTGAGTGGGGAATGGGTTTCAGTGTGTGGGGAAGGGGATTCACTGTGTGGGGAAGGGGTTTCAGTGTTTGGGGAAGGGGACTCGGTGTGTGGGGCGTTGTTTCAGTGTGTGGGGACGGGGTTTCAGTGTGTGGGGAAGGGGTTTCAGTGTGTGGGGAAGGGGTTTCAGTGCGTGCGGAATGGTTTCAGTGTGTGGGGACGTGTTTCAGTGTGTGGGGAAGGGGTTTCAGTGTGTGTGGAAGGGGTTTCAATGTGTGGGGAATTGTTTCAGTGTGTGGGGAAGGGGTTTCAGTGTGTGGGGAATGGTTTCAGTGTGTGGGGAAGGGGTTTCAGAGTGTGGGGATGGGGTTTCAGTGTGTGGGGAAGGGGATTCAGTGTGTGGGAAATGGTTTCAGTCTGTGGGGACGGGTTTCAGTGTGTGGGGAATGGTTTCAGTGTGTGGGGAAGGGGTTTCACTGTGTGGGGAAGGTGTATCAGTGTGTGGGGAAGTGTTTCAGTGTGTGGGGAAGGGGTTTCAGTGTGTGGGGAAGGGTTTCAGTGTGTGGGTATGGGTTTCAGTGTGTGGGGAAGTGTTTCAGTGTGTGGTGAAGTAGTTTTAGTGTGTGGGGAAGGTGTTTCACTGTGTGGGGACGGGGTTTCAGTGTGTGGGGAAGTGGTTGCAATGTGTAGGGTAGGGGTCTCAGTGTGTGGGGAAGGGTTTCAGTGTGTGGGGAAGGGTTTTCAGTGTGTGGGGAAGGGGTTTCACTGTGTTGGGATGGGTTTTCAGCGTGTGGAGAAGATGTTTCAGTGTGTGGGGACGGGGTTTCTGTGTGTGGGGAAGGGGTTTCAGTGTGTGGGGAAAGGGTTTCAGTGTGTGGGGAAGGGGTTTCACTGTGTGGGGAAGGGGTTTCAGTGTGTGGGGAAAGGGTTTCAGTGTGTGCGGAATGGTTTCAGTGTGTGGGGCAAGGGTTTCAGTGAGTGGGGAATGGGTTTCAGTGTGTGGGGAAGGGGATTCACTGTGTGGGGACGGGGTTTCAGTGTTTGGGGAAGGGGATTCGGTGTGTGGGGCGTTGTTTCAGTGTGTGGGGACGGGGTTTCAGTGTGTGGGGAAGGGGTTTCAGTGTGTGGGGAAGGGGTTTCAGTGCGTGCGGAATGGTTTCAGTGTGTGGGGACGTGTTTCAGTGTGTGGGGAAGGGGTTTCAGTGTGTGTGGAAGGGGTTTCAGAGTGTGGGGAATTGTTTCAGTGTGTGGGGAAGGGGTTTCAGTGTGTGGGGAATGGTTTCAGTGTGTGGGGAAGGGGTTTCAGTGTGTGGGGATGGGGTTTCAGTGTGTGGGGAAGGGGATTCAGTGTGTGGGAAATTATTTCAGTCTGTGGGGACGGGTTTCAGTGTGTGGGGAATGGTTTCAGTGCGTGGGGAAGGGGTTTCAGTGTGTGGGGAATGGTTTCAGTGTGTGGGGAAGGGAGTTCAGTGTGTGGGGATGGGGTTTCAGTGTGTGGGGAAGGGGATTCAGTGTGTGGGAAATGGTTTCAGTGTGTGGGGACGGGTTTCAGTGTGTGGGGAAGTGTTTCAGTGTGTGGGGAAGTAGTTTCACTGTGTGGGGAAGGTGTATCAGTGTGTGGGGAATGGTTTCAGTGTGTGGGGAAGGTATTCAGTGTGTGGGGAAGGGGTTTCACTGTGAGGGGAAGGGTTTTCAGTGTGTGGGGAACGGTTTCACTGTGTGGGGAATGGTTTCAGCGTGTGGGGAAGATGTTTCAGTGTGTGGGGACGGGGTTTCTGTGTGTGGGGAAGGGGTTTCCGTGTGTGGGGAAAGGGTTTCAGTGTGTGGGGAAGGGGTTTCACTGTGTAGGGAAGGGGTTTCAGTGTGTGGGGAAAGGGTTTCAGTGTGTGCGGAATGGTTTCAGTGTGTGGGGCAAGGGTTTCAGTGAGTGGGGAATGGGTTTCAGTGTGTGGGGAAGGGGATTCACTGTGTGGGGAAGGGGTTTCAGTGTTTGGGGAAGGGGATTCGGTGTGTGGGGCGTTGTTTCAGTGTGTGGGGACGGGGTTTCAGTGTGTGGGGAAGGGGTTTCAGTGTGTGGGGAAGGGGTTTCAGTGCGTGCGGAATGGTTTCAGTGTGTGGGGACGTGTTTCAGTGTGTGGGGAAGGGGTTTCAGTGTGTGTGGAAGGGGTTTCAATGTGTGGGGAATTGTTTCAGTGTGTGGGGAAGGGGTTTCAGTGTGTGGGGAATGGTTTCAATGTGTGGGGGAGGGGTTTCAGTGTGTGGGGATGGGGTTTCAGTGTGTGGGGAAGGGGATTCAGTGTGTGGGAAATGGTTTCAGTCTGTGGGGACGGGTTTCAGTGTGTGGGGAATGGTTTCAGTGTGTGGGGAAGGGGTTTCACTGTGTGGGGAAGGTGTATCAGTGTGTGGGGAATGGTCTCAGTGTGTGGGGAAGGTATTCAGTGTGTGGGGAAGGGGTTTCACTGTGAGGGGAAGGGTTTTCAGTGTGTTGGGAATGGTTTCACTGTGTGGGGAATGGTTTCAGTGTCTGGGGAAGTGGTTTCACTGTGTGTGGAAGGAGTTTCAGTGTGGGGTGAAGGGGTTTCAGTCTGTGGGGTGGGGTTTCACTGTGTGTGGAATGTGTTTCACTATGTGGGGAAGGGTTTCAGTGTGTGGGGAAAGGTTTCAGTGTGTGGGGAATGGTTTCAGTGTGTGGGGAATGGTTTCAGCGTGTGGGGAAGGGGTTTTAGTGTGTGGGGAAGGATTCCAGTGTGTTGGGAAGGGTTTCAGTGTGTGGGGAAGTGTTTCAGTGTGTGGGGAAGGGGTTTCAGTGTGTGGGGAAGGGTTTCAGTGTGTGGGTATGGGTTTCAGTATGTGGGGAAGGGTTTCAGTGAGTGGTGAAGTAGTTTCAGTGTGTGGGGAAGGTGTTTCACTGTGTGGGGATGGTGTTTCAGTGTGTGGGGAAGGGGTTGCAATGTGTAGGGTAGGCGTTTCAGTGTGTGGGGAAGTGTTTCAGTGTGTGGGGAAGGGGTTTCAGTGTGTGGGGAAGGGGTTTCACTGTGTGGGGATGGGTTTTCAGTGTGTGGGGAAGCAGTTTTAGTGTGCGGGGAAGGTGTTTCACTGTGTGGGGACGGGGTTTCAGTGTGTGGGGAAGTGGTTGCAATGTGTAGGGTAGGGGTCTCAGTGTGTGGGGAAGGGTTTCAGTGTGTGGGGAAGGGGTTTCAGTGTGTGGGGAAGGGGTTTCACTGTGTGGGGATGGGTTTTCAGCGTGTGGGGAAGATGTTTCAGTGTGTGGGGACGGGGTTTCTGTGTGTGGGGAAGGGGTTTCCGTGTGTGGGGAAAGGGTTTCAGTGTGTGGGGAAGGGCTTTCACTGTGTGGGGCAAGGGTTTCAGTGAGTGGGGAATGGGTTTCAGTGTGTGGGGAAGGGGATTCACTGTGTGGGGAAGGGGTTTCAGTGTTTGGGGAAGGGGACTCGGTGTGTGGGGCGTTGTTTCAGTGTGTGGGGACGGGGTTTCAGTGTGTGGGGAAGGGGTTTCAGTGTGTGGGGAAGGGGTTTCAGTGCGTGCGGAATGGTTTCAGTGTGTGGGGACGTGTTTCAGTGTGTGGGGAAGGGGTTTCAGTGTGTGTGGAAGGGGTTTCAATGTGTGGGGAATTGTTTCAGTGTGTGGGGAAGGGGTTTCAGTGTGTGGGGAATGGTTTCAGTGTGTGGGGAAGGGGTTTCAGAGTGTGGGGATGGGGTTTCAGTGTGTGGGGAAGGGGATTCAGTGTGTGGGAAATGGTTTCAGTCTGTGGGGACGGGTTTCAGTGTGTGGGGAATGGTTTCAGTGTGTGGGGAAGGGGTTTCACTGTGTGGGGAAGGTGTATCAGTGTGTGGGGAATGGTTTCAGTGTGTGGGGAAGGTATTCAGTGTGTGGGGAAGGGGTTTCACTGTGAGGGGAAGGGTTTTCAGTGTGTGGGGAATGGTTTCACTGTGTGGGGAATGGTTTCAGTGTGTGGGGAAGGGGTTTCACTGTGTGTGGAAGGTGTTTCAGTGTGGGGTGAAGGGGTTTCAGTATGTGGGGTGGGGATTTACTGTGTGTGGAATGTGTTTCACTATGTGGGGAAGGGTTTCAGTGTGTGGGGAAGGGTTTCAGTGTGTGGGGAATGGTTTCAGTGAGTGGGGAATGGTTTCAGCGTGTGGGGAAGGGGTTTTAGTGTGTGGGGAAGGATTCCAGTGTGTTGGGAAGGGTTTCAGTGTGTGGGGAAGTGTTTCAGTGTGTGGGGAAGGGGTTTCAGTGTGTGGGGATGTGGTTTCAGTGTGTGGGGAAGGGGATTCAGTGTGTGGGAAATGGTCTCAGTGTGTGGGGAAGGTATTCAGTGTGTGGGGAAGGGGTTTCACTGTGAGGGGAAGGGTTTTCAGTGTGTGGGGAATGGTTTCACTGTGTGGGGAATGGTTTCAGTGTGTGGGGAAGTGGTTTCACTGTGTGTGGAAGGTGTTTCAGTGTGGGGTGAAGGGGTTTCAGTATGTGGGGTGGGGTTTCACTGTGTGTGGAATGTGTTTCACTATGTGGGGAAGGGTTTCAGTGTGTGGGGAATGGTTTCAGTGTGTGGGGAATGGTTTCAGTGTGTGGGGAATGGTTTCAGCGTGTGGGGAAGGGGTTTTAGTGTGTGGGGAAGGATTCCAGTGTGTTGGGAAGGGTTTCAGTGTGTGGGGAAGTGTTTCAGTGTGTGGGGAAGGGGTTTCAGTGTGTGGGGAAGGGTTTCAGTGTGTGGGTATGGGTTTCAGTGTGTGGGGAAGGGTTTCAGTGAGTGGTGAAGTAGTTTCAGTGTGTGGGGAAGGTGTTTCACTGTGTGGGGATGGTGTTTCAGTGTGTGGGGAAGGGGTTGCAATGTGTAGGGTAGGGGTTTCAGTGTGTGGGGAAGTGTTTCAGTGTGTGGGGAAGGGGTTTCAGTGTGTGGGGAAGGGGTTTCACTGTGTGGGGATGGGTTTTCAGTGTGTGGGGAAGTAGTTTTAGTGTGCGGGGAAGGTGTTTCACTGTGTGGGGACGGGGTTTCAGTGTGTGGGGAAGTGGTTGCAATGTGTAGGGTAGGGGTCTCAGTGTGTGGGGAAGGGTTTCAGTGTGTGGGGATGGGTTTTCAGCGTGTGGGGAAGATGTTTCAGTGTGTGGGGACGGGGTTTCTGTGTGTGGGGAAGGGGTTTCCGTGTGTGGGGAAAGGGTTTCAGTGTGTGGGGAAGGGGTTTCACTGTGTGGGGAAGGGGTTTCAGTGTGTGGGGAAAGGGTTTCAGTGTGTGCGGAATGGTTTCAGTGTGTGGGGCAAGGGTTTCAGTGAGTGGGGAATGGGTTTCAGTGTGTGGGGAAGGGGATTCACTGTGTGGGGAAGGGGTTTCAGTGTTTGGGGAAGGGGACTCGGTGTGTGGGGCGTTGTTTCAGTGTGTGGGGACGGGGTTTCAGTGTGTGGGGAAGGGGTTTCAGTGTGTGAGGAAGGGGTTTCAGTGCGTGCGGAATGGTTTCAGTGTGTGGGGACGTGTTTCAGTGTGTGGGGAAGGGGTTTCAGTGTGTGTGGAAGGGGTTTCAATGTGTGGGGAATTGTTTCAGTGTGTGGGGAAGGGGTTTCAGTGTGTGGGGAATGGTTTCAGTGTGTGGGGAAGGGGTTTCAGAGTGTGGGGATGGGGTTTCAGAGTGTGGGGAAGGGGATTCAGTGTGTGGGAAATGGTTTCAGTCTGTGGGGACGGGTTTCAGTGTGTGGGGAATGGTTTCAGTGTGTGGGGAAGGGGTTTCACTGTGTGGGGAAGGTGTATCAGTGTGTGGGGAATGGTTTCAGTGTGTGGGGAAGGTATTCAGTGTGTGGGGAAGGGGTTTCACTGTGAGGGGAAGGGTTTTCAGTGTGTGGGGAATGGTTTCACTGTGTGGGGAATGGTTTCAGTGTGTGGGGAAGGGGTTTCACTGTGTGTGGAAGGTGTTTCAGTGTGGGGTGAAGGGGTTTCAGTATGTGGGGTGGGGTTTCACTGTGTGTGGAATGTGTTTCACTATGTGGGGAAGGGTTTCAGTGTGTGGGGAAGGGTTTCAGTGTGTGGGGAATGGTTTCAGTGAGTGGGGAATGGTTTCAGCGTGTGGGGAAGGGGTTTTAGTGTGTGGGGAAGGATTCCAGTGTGTTGGGAAGGGTTTCAGTGTGTGGGGAAGTGCTTCAGTGTGTGGGGAAGGGGTTTCAGTGTGTGGGGATGTGGTTTCAGTGTGTGGGGAAGGGGATTCAGTGTGTGGGAAATGGTCTCAGTGTGTGGGGAAGGTATTCAGTGTGTGGGGAAGGGGTTTCACTGTGAGGGGAAGGGTTTTCAGTGTGTGGGGAATGGTTTCACTGTGTGGGGAATGGTTTCAGTGTGTGGGGAAGTGGTTTCACTGTGTGTGGAAGGTGTTTCAGTGTGGGGTGAAGGGGTTTCAGTATGTGGGGTGGGGTTTCACTGTGTGTGGAATGTGTTTCACTATGTGGGGAAGGGTTTCAGTGTGTGGGGAATGGTTTCAGTGTGTGGGGAAGGGGTTTCAGTGTGTGGGGAAGGGGTTTCACTGTGTGGGGATGGGTTTTCAGTGTGTGGGAAAGATGTTTCAGTGTGTGGGGACGGGGTTTCTGTGTGTGGGGAAGGGGTTTCAGTGTGTGGGGAAAGGGTTTTAGTGTGTGGGGAAGTGTTTCAGTGTGTGGGGAAGGGGTTTCAGTGTGTGGGGAAGGGTTTCAGTTTGTGGGTATGGGTTTCAGTGTGTGGGGAAGGGTTTCAGTGTGTGGTGAAGTAGTTTCAGTGTGTGGGGAAGGTGTTTCACTGTGTGGGGATGGTGTTTCAGTGTGTGGGGAAGGGGTTGCACTGTGTAGGGTAGGGGTTTCAGTGTGTGGGGAAGTGTTTCAGTGTGTGGGGAAGGGGTTTCAGTGTGTGGGGAAGGGGTTTCACTGTGTGGGGATGGGTTTTCAGTGTGTGGGGAAGATGTTTCAGTGTGTGGGGACGGGGTTTCTCTGTGTGGGGAAGGGGTTTCCGTGTGTGGGGAAAGGGTTTCAGTGAGTGGGGAAGGGGTTTCACTGTGTGGGGAAGGGGTTTCAGTGTGTGGGGAAAGGGTTTCAGTGTGTGCCGAATGGTTTCAGTGTGTGGGGCAAGGGTTTCAGTGAGTGGGGAATGGGTTTCAGTGTGTGGGGAAGGGGATTCACTGTGTGGGGAAGGGGTTTCAGTGTTTGGGGAAGGGGATTCGGTGTGTGGGGCGTTGTTTCAGTGTGTGGGGAAGGGGTTTCAGTGTGTGGGGAAGGGGTTTCAGTGTGTGGGGAAGTGGTTTCAGTGCGTGCGGTATGGTTTCAGTGTGTGGGGACGTGTTTCAGTGTGTGGGGAAGGGGTTTCAGTGTGTGTGAGGAAGGGGTTTCACTGAGTGGGGAAGGGGTTTCAGTGTTTGGGGAAGGGGTTTGACTGTGTGGGGAAGGGGTTTCAGTGTGTGGGGAATGGTTTCAGTGTGTGGGGAAAGGATTTCAGTGTGTCTGGAAGGTGATTCAGTGTGTGGAGAAGGGGATTCTCTGTGTGGGGAAGGGGTTTCAGTGCGTGGGGAGGGGGTTTCAGTATGTGGGGAAGGGGTTTCTGTGTATGGGGAATGGTTTCAGTGTGTGGGGAATGGTTTCAGTGTGTGGGGAATGGTTTCAGTGTGTGGGGAATGTTTTCAGCGTGTGGGGAAGGTGTTTCAGTGTGTGGGGAAGGATTTCAGTGTGTGGGGAGGTGTTTCACTATGTGTGGAATGTGTTTCAGTGTGTGGGGAAGGGGTATCAGTGTGTGGGGAAGGGTTTCAGTGTGTGGGGAAGGGTTTCAATGTGTGGGGAAGGTGTTTCAGTGTGTGGGGAAGGGTTTCAGTGTGTGGGGAAGGGTTTCACTGTGTGGGGAAGGGGTTTCAGTGTGTGGGAAATGGGATTCAGTGTGTGGGGAAGGGTTTCAGTGTGTGGGAAAGGATTTCAGTGTGTGGGGAAGGGGATTCTCTGTGTGGGGACGGGGTTTCAATGTGTGCGGAAGGGGTTTCAGTTTGTGGGAAATGGTTTCAGTGTGTGGGGAAGGGGTTTCAGTGTGTGTGGAAGGGGTTTCAATGTGTGAGGAATGTGGTTCAGTGTGTGGGGAAGGTGTTTCAGTGTGTGGGGAATGGTTTCTGTGTGTGTGGAAGGGGTTTCACTGTGTGGGGAAGTGGTTTCTGTGTGTGGGGAATGGTTTCAGTGTGTGGGGAAGGGGTTTCAGTGTGTGGGGAAGGGGTTTCAGTGTGTGGGGTCGGGTTTACAGTGTGTGGGGAAGGGGATTCAATGTGTGGAAAATGGTTTCAGCGTGTGGGGACGGGTTTCAGTGTGCAGGGAAGCGTTTCATTGTGTGGGGAAGGGGTTTCACTGTGTGGGGAAGGGGTATCAGACTGTGGGGAATGGTTTCAGTGTGTTGGGAAGGTATTCAGTGTGTGGGGAAGGTGTTTCACTGTGAGCGGAAGTGTTTTCAGTGTTTAGGGAATGGTTTCACTGTGTGGGGAATGGTTTCAGTGTGTGGGGAAGGGGTTTCACTGTGTGTGGAAGGTGTTTCAGTGTGGCGTGAAGGGGTTTCAGTGTGTGGGGAAGTGTTTCAGTTTGTGGGGAGGGGTTTCACTGTGTGTGGACTGTGTTTCAGTGTGTGGGGAAGGGTTTCAGTGTGTGGGGAAGTGTTTCAGTGTGTGGGGAAGGGGTTGCACTGTGTGGGGATGGGTTTTCAGAGTGTGGGGAAGATGTTTCATTGTGTGGGGACGGGGTTTCTGTGGGTGGGGAAGGGGTTTCCGTGTGTGGGGAAAGGTTTTCAGTGTGTGGGGAAGGGGTTTCACTGTGTGGGGAAGGGGTTTCAGTGTGTGGGGAAGGGGTTTCAGTGTGTGGGGAAGGGTTTCAGTGAGTGGGTATGGGTTTCAGTGTGTGGGGAAGGGTTTCAGTGTTTGGGGAAGTAGTTTCAGTTGGTGGGAAGGTGTTTCACTGTGTGGGGACGGGGTTTCAGTGTGTGGGGAAGGGGTTGCAGTGTGTAAGGTAGGGGTTTCAGTATGTGGGGAAGGGTTTTAGTGTGTGGGGAAGGGGTTTCAGTGTGTGGGGAAGGGGTTTCACTGTGTGGGGATGGGTTTTCAGTGTGTGGGAAAGATGTTTCAGTGTGTGGGGTCGGGGTTCTGTGTGTGGGGAAGGGGTTTCAGTGTGTGGGGAAAGGGTTTCAGTGTGTGGGGAAGGGGTTTCACTGTGTGGGGAAGGGGTTTCAGTGTGTGGTGAAGGGGTTTATGTGTATGGGGAATGGTTTCAGTGTGTGGAGAAGGGTTTCAGTGTGTGGGGAATGGTTTCAGTGTGTGGGGAATGGTTTCAGCGTGTGGGGAAGGGGTTTCAGTGTGTGGGGAAGGATTTCAGTGTGTGGGGAGGGGTTTCACTATGTGTGGAATGTGTTTCAGTGTGTGTGGAAGGGGTTTCAGTGTGTGGGGAAGGGTTTCAGTGTGTGGGGAAGGGTTTCAGTGTGTGGGGAAGGGGTTTCAGTGTGTGGGGAAGTGTTTCAGTGTGTGGGGAAGGGTTTCACTGTGTGGGGAAGGGGTTTCAGTGTGTGGGAAAGGGTTTCAGTGTGTGGGGGAAGGATGTCAGTGTGTGGGGAAGGTGATTCAGTGTGTGGGGAAGGGGATTCTCTGTGTGGGGAAGGGGTTTCAGTGTGTGGGGGAGGGGTTTCAGTGTGTGGGGAAGGGGTTTCAGTGTGTGGGGAATGGTTTCAGTGTGTGGGGAACGTGTTTCAGTGTGTGGGGAAGGGGTTTCAGTGTGTGCGGAAGGGGTTTCAGTGTGTGGGAAATGGTTTCAGTGTGTGGGGAAGGGGTTTCAGTGTGTGTGGAAGGGGTTTCAGTGTGTGGGGAATGTGGTTCAGTGTGTGGGGAAGGTGTTTCAGTGTGTGGGGAATGGTTTCAGTGTGTGTGGAAGGGGTTTCACTGTGTGGGGAAGTGGTTTCAGTGTGTGGGGAATTGTTTCAGTGTGTGGGGAAGGGGTTTTAGTGTTTGGGGAAGGGTTTCAGTGTGTGGGGAAGGGGTTTCAGTGTGTGGGGTCGGGGTTTCAGTGTGTGGGGAAGGGGATTCAGTGTGTGGGAAATGGTTTCAGTGTGTGGGAATGGTTTCAGTGTGTTGGGAAGGTATTCAGTGTGTGGGGAAGGTGTTTCACTGTGAGCGGAAGTGTTTTCAGTGTGCAGGAAATGGTTTCACTGTGTGGGGAATGGTTTCAGTATGTGGGGAAGGGGTTTCACTGTGTGTGGAAGGTGTTTCAGTGTGGGGTGAAGGGGTTTCAGTGTGTGGGGAAGTGTTTCAGTTTGTGGGGAGGGGTTTCCCTGTGTGTGGACTGTGTTTCAGTGTGTGGGGAAGGGTTTCAGTGTGTGGGGAAGTGTTTCAGTGTGTGGGGAAGGGGTTTCAGTGTGTGGGGAAGGGTTTCCGTGTGTGGGTATGGTATTCAGTGTGTGGGGAAGGGTTTCAGTGTGTGGGGAAGGTGTTTCAGTGTGTGGGGAAGGGGTTTCACTGTGTGGGGAAGGGGTTTCAGTGTGTGGGGAAGGGGTTTCAGTGTGTGGGGAAGGGTTTCAGTGAGTGGGTATGGGTTTCAGTGTGTGGGGAAGGGTTTCAGTGTTTGGGGAAGTAGCTTCAGTTTGTGGGGAAGGTGTTTCACTGAGTGGGGACGGGGTTTCAGTGTGTGGGGAAGGGGTTGCAGTGTGTAAGGTAGGGGTTTCAGTGTGTGGGGAAGGGTTTCAGTGTGTGGGGAAGGGGTTTCAGTGTGTGGGGAAGGGGTTTCACTGTGTGGGGATGGGTTTTCAGTGTGTGGGAAAGATGTTTCAGTGTGTGGGGACGGGGTTTCTGTGTGTGGGGAAGGGGTTTCAGTGTGTGGGGAAAGGGTTTCAGTGTGTGGGGAAGGGGTTTCACTGTGTGGGGAAGGGGTTTCAGTGTGTGGGGAAGGGGTTTCGGTGTGTGGGGAATGGTTTCAGTGTGTGGGGCAAGGGTTTCAGTGTGTGGGGAAGGGGTTTTTGTGTGTGTTGAAGGGGATTCACTGTGTGGGGCAGGGTTTCAGTGCGTGGGGAAGTAGTTTCAGTGTGTGGGGAAGGTGATTCAATGTGTGGGGACGGGGTTTCAGTGTGTGGGGAAGGGGTTGCAGTGTGTGGGGAAGGGGTTGCAGTGTGTAGGGTAGGGGTTTCAGTGTGTGGGGAAGGTTTTCAGTGTGTGGGGAAGGGGTTTCAGTGTGTGGGGAAGGGGTTTCACTGTGTGGGGATGGGTTTTCAGTGTGTGGGGAAGATGTTTCAGTGTGTGGGGACGGGGTTTCTGTGTGTGGGGAAGGGGTTTCCGTGTGTGGGGAAATGGTTTCAGTGTGTGGGGAAGGGGTTTCACTGTGTGGGGAAGGGGTTTCAGTGTGTGAGGAAGGGGTTTCAGTGTGTGGGGAATGGTTTCAGTGTGTGGGGCAAGGGTTTCAGTGAGTGGGGAACGGGTTTCAGTGTGTGGGGAAAGGGATTCACTGTTTGGCGAAGGTGTTTCAGTGTTTGGGGAAGGGGATTCGATGTGTGGGGCGTTGTTTCAGTGTGTGGGGAAGGGGTTTCAGTGTGTGGGGAAGGGGTTTCAGTGTGTGGGGAAGGGGTTTCAGCGAGTGGGGAATGGTTTCAGTGTGTGGGGACGGGTTTCAGTGTGTGGGGAAGGGGTTTCAGTGTGTGGGGAAGGGGTTTCACTGAGTGGGGAAGGGTTTTCAGTGTGTGGGGAAGGGGTTTCACTGTGTGGGGAAGGGGTTTCAGTGTGTGGGAAATGGTTTCAGTGTGTGGGGAAAGGATTTCAGTGTGTGGGGAAGGTGATTCAGTGTGTGGAGAAGGGGATTCAGTATGTGGGGAAGGGGTTTCTGTGTATGGCGAATGGTTTCAGTGTGTGGGGAAAGGGTTTCAGTGTGTGGGGAAGGGGTTTTAGTATGTGGGGAAGGGGTTTATGTGTATGGGGAATGGTTTCAGTGTGTGGGGAAGGGTTTCAGTGTGTGGGGAATGGTTTCAGTGTGTGGGGAATGGTTTCAGCGTGTGGGGAAGGGGTTTCAGTGTGTGGGGAAGGATTTCAGTGTGTGGGGAGGGGTTTCACTATGTGTGGAATGTGTTTTAGTGTGTGGGGAAGGGGTTTCAGTGTGTGGGGAAGGGTTTCTGTGTGTGGGGAAGGGGTTTCAGTGTGTGGGGAAAGGGTTTCAGTGTGTGGGGAAGGGGTTTCACTGTGTGGGGAAGGGGTTTCAGTGTGTGGGGAAGGGGTTTCGGTGTGTGGGGAATGGTTTCAGTGTGTGGGGCAAGGGTTTCAGTGTGTGGGGAAGGGGTTTTTGTGTGTGTTGAAGGGGATTCACTGTGTGGGGAAGGGTTTCAGTGCGTGGGGAAGTAGTTTCAGTGTGTGGGGAAGGTGATTCAATGTGTGGGGACGGGGTTTCAGTGTGTGGGGAAGGGGTTGCAGTGTGTGGGGAAGGGGTTGCAGTGTGTAGGGTAGGGGTTTCAGTGTGTGGGGAAGGTTTTCAGTGTGTGGGGAAGGGGTTTCAGTGTGTGGGGAAGGGGTTTCACTGTGTGGGGATGGGTTTTCAGTGTGTGGGGAAGATGTTTCAGTGTGTGGGGACGGGGTTTCTGTGTGTGGGGAAGGGGTTTCCGTGTGTGGGGAAATGGTTTCAGTGTGTGGGGAAGGGGTTTCACTGTGTGGGGAAGGGGTTTCAGTTTGTGGGGAAGGGGTTTCAGTGTGTGGCGAATGGTTTCAGTGTGTGGGGCAAGGGTTTCAGTGAGTGGGGAACGGGTTTCAGTGTGTGGGGAAAGGGATTCACTGTTTGGCGAAGGTGTTTCAGTGTTTGGGGAAGGGGATTCGATGTGTGGGGCGTTGTTTCAGTGTGTGGGGAAGGGGTTTCAGTGTGTGGGGAAGGGGTTTCAGTGTGTGGGGAAGGGGTTTCAGCGAGTGGGGAATGGTTTCAGTGTGTGGGGACGGGTTTCAGTGTGTGGGGAAGGGGTTTCAGTGTGTGGGGAAGGGGTTTCACTGAGTGGGGAAGGGTTTTCAGTGTGTGGGGAAGGGGTTTCACTGTGTGGGGAAGGGGTTTCAGTGTGTGGGGAATGGTTTCAGTGTGTGGGGAAAGGATTTCAGTGTGTGGGGAAGGTGATTCAGTGTGTGGAGAAGGGGATTCAGTATGTGGGGAAGGGGTTTCTGTGTATGGGGAATGGTTTCAGTGTGTGGGGAAAGGGTTTCAGTGTGTGGGGAAGGGGTTTTAGTATGTGGGGAAGGGGTTTATGTGTATGGGGAATGGTTTCAGTGTGTGGGGAAGGGTTTCAGTGTGTGGGGAATGGTTTCAGTGTGTGGGGAATGGTTTCAGCGTGTGGGGAAGGGGTTTCAGTGTGTGGGGAAGGATTTCAGTGTGTGGGGAGGGGTTTCACTATGTGTGGAATGTGTTTCAGTGTGTGGGGAAGGGGTTTCAGTGTGAGGGGAAGGGTTTCAGTGTGTGGGGAAGGGTTTCAGTGTGTGGGGAAGGGGTTTCAGTGTGTGGGGAAGGGTTTCAGTGTGTGGGGAAGGGTTTCACTGTGTGGGGAAGGGGTTTCAGTGTGTGGGAAAGGGTTTCAGTGTGTGGGGGAAGGATGTCAGTGTGTGGGGAAGGTGATTCAGTGTGTGGGGAAGGGGATTCTCTGTGTGGGGAAGGGGTTTCAGTGTGTGGGGGAGGGTTTTCAGTGTGTGGGGAAGGGGTTTCAGTGTGTGGGGAATGGTTTCAGTGTGTGGGGAACGGGTTTCAGTATGTGGGGAAGGGGTTTCAGTGTTTGCGGAAGGGGTTTCAGTGTGTGTGGAAGGGGTTTCAGTGTGTGGGGAATGTGGTTCAGTGTGTGGGGAAGGTGTTTCAGTGTGTGAGGAATGGTTTCAGTGTGTGTGGAAGGGGTTTCACTGTGTGGGGAAGTGGTTTCAGTGTGTGGGGAATTGTTTCACTGTGTGGGGAAGGGGTTTTAGTGTTTGGGGAAGGGTTTCAGTGTGTGGGGAAGGGGTTTCAGTGTGTGGGGTCGGGGTTTCAGTGTGTGGGGAAGGGGATTCAGTGTGTGGGAAATGGTTTCAGTGTGTGGGAATGGTTTCAGTGTGTTGGGAAGGTATTCAGTGTGTGGGGAAGGTGTTTCACTGTGAGCGGAAGTGTTTTCAGTGTGCAGGAAATGGTTTCACTGTGTGGGGAATGGTTTCAGTGTGTGGGGAAGGGGTTTCACTGTGTGTGGAAGGTGTTTCAGTGTGGGGTGAAGGGGTTTCAGTGTGTGGGGAAGTGTTTCAGTTTGTGGGGAGGGGTTTCCCTGTGTGTGGACTGTGTTTCAGTGTGTGGGGAAGGGTTTCAGTGTGTGGGGAAGTGTTTCAGTATGTGGGGAAGGGGTTTCAGTGTGTGGGGAAGGGTTTCAGTGTGTGGGTATGGTATTCAGTGTGTGGGGAAGGGTTTCAGTGTGTGGGGAAGGTGTTTCACTGTGTGGGGACGGGGTTTCAGTGTGTGGGGAAGGGGTTGCAGTGTGTAGGGTAGGGGTTTCAGTGTGTGGGGAAGGGTTTCAGTGTGTGGGGAAGGGGTTTCAGTGTGTGGGGAAGGTGTTTCACTGTGTGGGGATGGGTTTTCAGTGTGTGGGCAAGATGTTTCAGTTTGTGGGGTCGGGGTTTCTGTGTGTTGGGAAGGGGTTTCCGTGTGTGGGGATAGGGTTTCAGTGAGTGGGGAAGGGGTTTCACTGTGTGGGGAAGGGGTTTCAGTGTGTGGGGAAGGGGTTTCAGTGTGTGGGGAATGGTTTCAGTGAGTGATGAAGGGGATTCACTGTGTGGGGAAGGGGTTTCAGTGCTTGGGGAAGGGGATTCGGTGTGTGGGGACGTTGTTTCAGTGTGTGGGGAAGGTGTTTCAGTGTGTGGGGAAGGGGTTTCAGTGCGTGGGGAATGGTTTCAGTGTGTGGGGACGTGTTTCAGTGTGTCGGGAAGGGGTTTCAGTGTGTGGGGAAAGGGTTTCACTGAGTGGGGACGGGGTTTCAGTGTGTGGGGAAGGGGTTTCACTGTGTGGGGAAGGGGTTTCAGTTTGTGGGGAATGGATTCAGTGTGTGGGGTTAGGATGTCAGTGTGTGGGGAAGGTGATTCAGTGTGTGGAGAAGCGGATTCTCTGTGTGGGGAAGGGGTTTCAGTGTGTGGGGAAGGGGTTTCAGTGTGTGGGGAAGGGGTTTCTTTGTATGGGGAATGGTTTCAGTGTGTGGGGAAGGGTTTCAGTGTGCGGGGAATGGTTTCAGTGTGTGGGGAATGGTTTCACCGTGTGGGGAAGGGTTGCAGTGTGTGGGGAAGGATTTCAGTGTGTGGGGAGGTGTTTCACTATATGTGGAATGTGTTTCAGTGTGTGGGGAAGGGGTTTCAGTGTGTGGGGAAGGGTTTCAGTGTGTGGGGAAGGGGTTTCACTGAGTGGGGAAGGGTTTTCAGTGTGTGGGGAAGGGGTTTCACTGTGTGGGGAAGGGGTTTCAGTGTGTGGGGAATGGTTTCAGTGTGTGGGGAAAGGATTTCAGTGTGTGGGGAAGGTGATTCAGTGTGTGGAGAAGGGGATTCAGTATGTGGGGAAGGGGTTTCTGTGTATGGGGAATGGTTTCAGTGTGTGGGGAAAGGGTTTCAGTGTGTGGGGAAGGGTTTTAGTATGTGGGGAAGGGGTTTATGTGTATGGGGAATGGTTTCAGTGTGTGGGGAATGGTTTCAATGTGTGGGGAATGGTTTCAATGTGTGGGGAATGGTTTCAGCGTGTGGGGAAGGGGTTTCAGTGTGTGGGGAAGGATTTCAGTGTGTGGGGAGGGGTTTCACTATGTGTGGAATGTGTTTCAGTGTGTGGGGAAGGGGTTTCAGTGTGTGGGGAAGGGTTTCTGTGTGTGGGGAAGGGGTTTCAGTGTGTGGGGTAAGGGTTTCAGTGTGTGGGGAAGGGGTTTCACTGTGTGGGGAAGGGGTTTCAGTGTGTGGGGAAGGGGTTTCGGTGTGTGGGGAATGGTTTCAGTGTGTGGGGCAAGGGTTTCAGTGTGTGGGGAAGGGGTTTTTGTGTGTGTTGAAGGGGATTCACTGTGTGGGGAAGGGTTTCAGTGCGTGGGGAAGTAGTTTCAGTGTGTGGGGAAGGTGATTCAATGTGTGGGGACGGGGTTTCAGTGTGTGGGGAAGGGGTTGCAGTGTGTGGGGAAGGGGTTGCAGTGTGTAGGGTAGGGGTTTCAGTGTGTGGGGAAGGTTTTCAGTGTGTGGGGAAGGGGTTTCAGTGTGTGGGGAAGGGGTTTCACTGTGTGGGGATGGGTTTTCAGTGTGTGGGGAAGATGTTTCAGTGTGTGGGGACGGGGTTTCTGTGTGTGGGGAAGGGGTTTCCGTGTGTGGGGAAATGGTTTCAGTGTGTGGGGAAGGGGTTTCACTGTGTGGGGAAGGGGTTTCTGTGTGTGGGGAAGGGGTTTCAGTGTGTGGGGAATGGTTTCAGTGTGTGGGGCAAGGGTTTCAGTGAGTGGGGAACGGGTTTCAGTGTGTGGGGAAAGGGATTCACTGTTTGGCGAAGGTGTTTCAGTGTTTGGGGAAGGGGATTCGATGTGTGGGGCGTTGTTTCAGTGTGTGGGGAAGGGGTTTCAGTGTGTGGGGAAGGGGTTTCAGTGTGTGGGGAAGGGGTTTCAGCGAGTGGGGAATGGTTTCAGTGTGTGGGGACGGGTTTCAGTGTGTGGGGAAGGGGTTTCAGTGTGTGGGGAAGGGGTTTCACTGAGTGGGGAAGGGTTTTCAGTGTGTGGGGAAGGGGTTTCACTGTGTGGGGAAGGGGTTTCAGTGTGTGGGGAATGGTTTCAGTGTGTGGGGAAAGGATTTCAGTGTGTGGGGAAGGTGATTCAGTGTGTGGAGAAGGGGATTCAGTATGTGGGGAAGGGGTTTCTGTGTATGGGGAATGGTTTCAGTGTGTGGGGAAAGGGTTTCAGTGTGTGGGGAAGGGGTTTTAGTATGTGGGGAAGGGGTTTATGTGTATGGGGAATGGTTTCAGTGTGTGGGGAAGGGTTTCAGTGTGTGGGGAATGGTTTCAGTGTGTGGGGAATGGTTTCAGCGTGTGGGGAAGGGGTTTCAGTGTGTGGGGAAGGATTTCAGTGTGTGGGGAGGGGTTTCACTATGTGTGGAATGTGTTTCAGTGTGTGGGGAAGGGGTTTCAGTGTGTGCGGAAGGGTTTCAGTGTGTGGGGAAGGGTTTCAGTGTGTGGGGAAGGGGTTTCAGTGTGTGGGGAAGGGTTTCAGTGTGTGGGGAAGGGTTTCAGTGTGTGGGGAAGGGGTTTCAGTGTGTGGGAAAGGGTTTCAGTGTGTGGGGGAAGGATGTCAGTGTGTGGGGAAGGTGATTCAGTGTGTGGGGAAGGGGATTCTCTGTGTGGGGAAGGGGTTTCAGTGTGTGGGGGAGGGTTTTCAGTGTGTGGGGAAGGGGTTTCAGTGTGTGGGGAATGGTTTCAGTGTGTGGGGAACGGGTTTCAGTATGTGGGGAATGGGTTTCAGTGTGTGCGGAAGGGGTTTCAGTGTGTGTGGAAGGGGTTTCAGTGTGTGGGGAATGTGGTTCAGTGTGTGGGGAAGGTGTTTCAGTGTGTGGGGAATGGTTTCAGTGTGTGTGGAAGGGGTTTCACTGTGTGGGGAAGTGGTTTCAGTGTGTGGGGAATTGTTTCAGTGTGTGGGGAAGGGGTTTTAGTGTTTGGGGAAGGGTTTCAGTGTGTGGAGAAGGGGTTTCAGTGTGTGGGGTCGGGGTTTCAGTGTGTGGGGAAGGGGATTCAGTGTGTGGGAAATGGTTGCAGTGTGTGGGAATGGTTTCAGTGTGTTGGGAAGGTATTCAGTGTGTGGGGAAGGTGTTTCACTGTGAGCGGAAGTGTTTTCAGTGTGCAGGAAATGGTTTCACTGTGTGGGGAATGGTTTCAGTGTGTGGGGAAGGGGTTTCACTGTGTGTGGAAGGTGTTTCAGTGTGGGGTGAAGGGGTTTCAGTGTGTGGGGAAGTGTTTCAGTTTGTGGGGAGGGGTTTCCCTGTGTGTGGACTGTGTTTCAGTGTGTGGGGAAGGGTTTCAGTGTGTGGGGAAGTGTTTCAGTGTGTGGGGAAGGGGTTTCAGTGTGTGGGGAAGGGTTTCAGTGTGTGGGTATGGTATTCAGTGTGTGGGGAAGGGTTTCAGTGTGTGGGGAAGGTGTTTCACTGTGTGGGGACGGGGTTTCAGTGTGTGGGGAAGGGGTTGCAGTGTGTAGGGTAGGGGTTTCAGTGTGTGGGGAAGGGTTTCAGTGTGTGGGGAAGGGGTTTCAGTGTGTGGGGAAGGGGTTTCACTGTGTGGGGATGGGTTTTCAGTGTGTGGGCAAGATGTTTCAGTTTGTGGGGTCGGGGTTTCTGTGTGTTGGGAAGGGGTTTCCGTGTGTGGGGATAGGGTTTCAGTGAGTGGGGAAGGGGTTTCACTGTGTGGGGAAGGGGTTTCAGTGTGTGGGGAAGGGGTTTCAGTGTGTGGGGAATGGTTTCAGTGAGTGATGAAGGGGATTCACTGTGTGGGGAAGGGGTTTCAGTGCTTGGGGAATTAGAATTAGAATTAGAATTAGAATATTACAGCGCAGTACAGGCCCTTCGGCCCTCGATGTTGCGCCGATCATCTGACCTACACTATTCCATTTACATCCGTATGTCTATCCAATGACCACTTAAATGCCCTTAAAGTTGGCGAGTCTACTACTGTTGCAGGCAGGGCGTTTCACGCCCCTACTACTCTCTGCGTAAAGAAACTACCTCTGACATCTGTCCTATATCTTTCACCCCTCAACTTAAAGCTATGTCCCCTCGTGTTTGCCATCCTCATCCGAGGAAAAAGACTCTCACTATCCACCCTATCTAACCCTCTGATTATCTTGTATGTCTCTATTAAGTCACCTCTCCTCCTCCTTCTCTCTAACGAAAACAACCCCAAGTCCCTCAGCCTTTCCTCGTAAGACCTTCCTTCCATACCAGGCAACATCCTAGTAAATCTCCTCTGCACCCTTTCCAAAGCTTCGACATCCTTCCTATAATGCGGTGACCAGAACTGCACGCAATACTCCAGGTGCGGCCTCACCAGAGTTTTGTACAGCTGCATCATGACCCCGTGGCTCTGAAACTCGATCCCCCTACTAATAAAGGCTAACACACCATATGCCTTCTTAACAGCCCTATTAACCTGGGTAGCAACTTTCAGGGATTTATGTACCTGGATACCAAGATCTCTCTGCTCATCTACACTACCAAGAATCTTCCCATTAGCCCAGTACTCTGCATTGCTGTTACTCCTTCCAAAGTGAATCACCTCACACTTCTCCGCATTAAACTCCATTTGCCATCTCTCAGCCCAGCTCTGCAGCCTATCTATGTCCCTCTGTACCCTACAACACCCTTCGACACTATCCACAACTCCACCGACCTTCGTGTCATCCGCAAATTTACTAACCCACCCTTCTACACCCTCATCCAGGTCGTTTATAAAAATGACAAACAGCAGTGGCCCCAAAACAGAACCTTGCGGTACACCACTAGTAACTAAACTCCAGGATGAACATTTGCCATCAACCACCACCCTCTGTCTTCTTTCAGCTAGCCAATTTCTGATCCAAAGCTCTAAATCACCTTCAACCCCATACTTGCGTATTTTCTGCAATAGCCTACCGTGGGGAACCTTATCAAACGCCTTACTGAAATCCATATACACCACATCCACGGCTTTACCCTCATCCACCTGTTTGGTCACCTTCTCGAAAAACTCAATAAGGTTTGTGAGGCACGACCTACCTTTCACAAAACCGTGCTGACTATCGCAAATGAACTTATTCTTTTCAAGATGATTATAAATCCTGTCTCTTATAACCTTTTCCAACATTTTACCCACAACCGAAGTAAGGCTCACAGGTCTATAATTACCAGGGCTGTCTCTACTCCCCTTCTTGAACAAGGGGACAACATTTGCTATCCTCCAGTCCTCCGGCACTACTCCGGTCGACAATGACGACTTAAAGATCAACAACAACGGCTCTGCAATCTCCTCCCTGGCTTCCCAGAGAATCCTAGGATAAATCCCATCTGGCCCAGGGGACTTATCTATTTTCACTCTTTCCAAAATTGCTAACACCTCCTCCTTGTGAATCTCAATCCCATCTAGCCTAGTAGGCTGTATCTCAGTAATCTCCTCGGCAACATTTTCTTTCTCTACTGTAAATACTGACGAAAAATATTCATTTAACGCTTCCCCTATCTCCTCCGATTCCGCACACAACTTCCCACTACTATCCTTGATTGGCCCTGTTCTAACTCTTATCATTCGTTTATTCCTGATATACCTATAGAAAGCCTTAGGGTTTTCTTTGATCCTATCCGCCAATGACTTCTCGTGTCCTCTTCTTGCTCTTCTTAGCCCTCCCTTTAGATCCTTCCTGGCTAGCTTGTAACTCTCAAGCGCCCTAACTGAGCCTTCACGTCTCATCCTAACATAAGCCGCCCTCTTCCTCTTGACAAGCGCTTCAACTTCTTGAGTAAACCACGGCTCCCTTGCTCGACAACTTCCTCCCTGCCTGACAGGTACATACTTATCAAGGACACGCATTAGCTGCTCCTTGAATAAGCTCCACATTTCGTTTGTGCCCATCCCCTGCAGTTTCCTTCCCCATCCTACACATCCTAAATCTTGCCTAAGGGGATTCGGTGTGTGGGGACGTTGTTTCAGTGTGTGGGGAAGGGGTTTCAGTGTGTGGGGAAGGGGTTTCAGTGCGTGGGGAATGGTTTCAGTGTGTGGGGACGTGTTTCAGTGTGTCGGGAAGGGGTTTCAGTGTGTGGGGAAAGGGTTTCAGTGAGTGGGGACGGGGTTTCAGTGTGTGGGGAAGGGGTTTCAGTGTGTGGGGAAGGGGTTTCAGTGTGTGGGGAATGGATTCAGTGTGTGGGGTTAGGATGTCAGTGTGTGGGGAAGGTGATTCAGTGTGTGGAGAAGGGCATTCTCTGTGTGGGGAAGGGGTTTCAGTGTGTGGGGAAGGGGTTTCAGTGTGTGGGGAAGGGGTTTCTTTGTATGGGGAATGGTTTCAGTGTGTGGGGAAGGGTTTCAGTGTGCGGGGAATGGTTTCAGTGTGTGGGGAATGGTTTCACCGTGTGGGGAAGGGTTGCAGTGTGTGGGGAAGGATTTCAGTGTGTGGGGAGGTGTTTCACTATATGTGGAATGTGTTTCAGTGTGTGGGGAAGGGGATTAAGTGTGTGGGGAAGGGTTTCAGTGTGTGGGGAAGGGGTTTCAGTGTGTGGGGAATGGTTTCAGTGTGTGGGAAAGGGGATTCAGTGTGTGGGGAAGGGTTTCAGTGTGTGGGGAAAGGATTTCAGTGTGTGGGGAAGGAGATTCAGTGTGTGGGGAAGGGGATTCTCTGTGTGGGGAAGGGGTTTCAGTGTGTGGGGAATTGGTTTCACTGTGTGTGGGGAAGGGGTTTCACTGTGTGTGGGGAAGGGGTTTCAGTGTGTGGGGAAGGGGTTTCAGTATGTGGGGAAGGGGTTTCAGTGTGTGGGGAAGGGGTTTCAGTGTGTGCGGAAGGGGTTTCAGTGTGTGGGAAATGGTTTCAGTTTGTGGGGAAGGGGTTTCAGTGTGTGTGGAAGGGGTTTCAGTGTGTGGGGAATGTGGTTCAGTGTGTGGGGAAGGTGTTTCAGTGTGTGGTGAATGGTTTCATTCTGTGTGGAAGGTGTTTCACTGTGTGGGGAAGTGGTTTCAGTGTGTGGGGAATGGTTTCAGTGTGTGGGGACGGGGTTTCAGTGTGTGGGGAAGGGGTTGCAGTGTGTAGGGTAGGGGTTTCAGTGTGTGGGGAAGGGTTTCAGTGTGTGGGGAAGGGGTTTCAGTGTGTGGGGAAGGCGTTTCACTGTGTGGGGATGGGTTTTCAGTGTGTGGGGAAGATGTTTCAGTGTGTGGGGACGGGGTTTCTGTGTGTGGGGAAGGGGTTTCCGTGTGTGGGGATAGAGTTTCGGTGTGTGGGGAAGGGGTTTCTCTGCGTGGGGAAGGGGTATCAGTGTATGGGCAATGGTTTCAGTGTGTTGGGAAGGTATTAAGTGTGTGGGGAAGGTGTTTCACTGTGAGGGGAAGTGTTTTCAGTGTGTGGGGAATGGTTTCACTGTGTGGGGAATGGTTTCAGTGTGTGGGGAAGGGGTTTCACTGTGTGTGGAAGGTGTTTCAGTGTGGGGTGAAGGGTTTTCAGTGTGTGGTGAAGTGTTTCAGTGTGTGGGGAGGGGTTTCACTGTGTGTGGAATGTGTTTCAGTGTGTGGGGAAGGGGTTTCAGTGTGTGGGGAAGGGTTTCAGTGTGTGGGTATGGTATTCAGTGTGTGGGGAAGGGTTTCAGTGTGTGGGGAAGGTGTTTCACTGTGTGGGGACGGGGTTTCAGTGTGTGGGGAAGGGGTTGCAGTGTGTAGGGTAGGGGTTTCAGTGTGTGGGGAAGGGTTTCAGTGTGTGGGGAAGGGGTTTCAGTGTGTGGGGAAGGGGTTTCACTGTGTGGGGATGGGTTTTCAGTGTGTGGGCAAGATGTTTCAGTTTGTGGGGTCGGGGTTTCTGTGTGTTGGGAAGGGGTTTCCGTGTGTGGGGATAGGGTTTCAGTGAGTGGGGAAGGGGTTTCACTGTGTGGGGAAGGGGTTTCAGTGTGTGGGGAAGGGGTTTCAGTGTGTGGGGAATGGTTTCAGTGAGTGATGAAGGGGATTCACTGTGTGGGGAAGGGGTTTCAGTGCTTGGGGAATTAGAATTAGAATTAGAATTAGAATATTACAGCGCAGTACAGGCCCTTCGGCCCTCGATGTTGCGCCGATCATCTGACCTACACTATTCCATTTACATCCGTATGTCTATCCAATGACCACTTAAATGCCCTTAAAGTTGGCGAGTCTACTACTGTTGCAGGCAGGGCGTTTCACGCCCCTACTACTCTCTGCGTAAAGAAACTACCTCTGACATCTGTCCTATATCTTTCACCCCTCAACTTAAAGCTATGTCCCCTCGTGTTTGCCATCCTCATCCGAGGAAAAAGACTCTCACTATCCACCCTATCTAACCCTCTGATTATCTTGTATGTCTCTATTAAGTCACCTCTCCTCCTCCTTCTCTCTAACGAAAACAACCCCAAGTCCCTCAGCCTTTCCTCGTAAGACCTTCCTTCCATACCAGGCAACATCCTAGTAAATCTCCTCTGCACCCTTTCCAAAGCTTCGACATCCTTCCTATAATGCGGTGACCAGAACTGCACGCAATACTCCAGGTGCGGCCTCACCAGAGTTTTGTACAGCTGCATCATGACCCCGTGGCTCTGAAACTCGATCCCCCTACTAATAAAGGCTAACACACCATATGCCTTCTTAACAGCCCTATTAACCTGGGTAGCAACTTTCAGGGATTTATGTACCTGGATACCAAGATCTCTCTGCTCATCTACACTACCAAGAATCTTCCCATTAGCCCAGTACTCTGCATTGCTGTTACTCCTTCCAAAGTGAATCACCTCACACTTCTCCGCATTAAACTCCATTTGCCATCTCTCAGCCCAGCTCTGCAGCCTATCTATGTCCCTCTGTACCCTACAACACCCTTCGACACTATCCACAACTCCACCGACCTTCGTGTCATCCGCAAATTTACTAACCCACCCTTCTACACCCTCATCCAGGTCGTTTATAAAAATGACAAACAGCAGTGGCCCCAAAACAGAACCTTGCGGTACACCACTAGTAACTAAACTCCAGGATGAACATTTGCCATCAACCACCACCCTCTGTCTTCTTTCAGCTAGCCAATTTCTGATCCAAAGCTCTAAATCACCTTCAACCCCATACTTGCGTATTTTCTGCAATAGCCTACCGTGGGGAACCTTATCAAACGCCTTACTGAAATCCATATACACCACATCCACGGCTTTACCCTCATCCACCTGTTTGGTCACCTTCTCGAAAAACTCAATAAGGTTTGTGAGGCACGACCTACCTTTCACAAAACCGTGCTGACTATCGCAAATGAACTTATTCTTTTCAAGATGATTATAAATCCTGTCTCTTATAACCTTTTCCAACATTTTACCCACAACCGAAGTAAGGCTCACAGGTCTATAATTACCAGGGCTGTCTCTACTCCCCTTCTTGAACAAGGGGACAACATTTGCTATCCTCCAGTCCTCCGGCACTACTCCGGTCGACAATGACGACTTAAAGATCAACAACAACGGCTCTGCAATCTCCTCCCTGGCTTCCCAGAGAATCCTAGGATAAATCCCATCTGGCCCAGGGGACTTATCTATTTTCACTCTTTCCAAAATTGCTAACACCTCCTCCTTGTGAATCTCAATCCCATCTAGCCTAGTAGGCTGTATCTCAGTAATCTCCTCGGCAACATTTTCTTTCTCTACTGTAAATACTGACGAAAAATATTCATTTAACGCTTCCCCTATCTCCTCCGATTCCGCACACAACTTCCCACTACTATCCTTGATTGGCCCTGTTCTAACTCTTATCATTCGTTTATTCCTGATATACCTATAGAAAGCCTTAGGGTTTTCTTTGATCCTATCCGCCAATGACTTCTCGTGTCCTCTTCTTGCTCTTCTTAGCCCTCCCTTTAGATCCTTCCTGGCTAGCTTGTAACTCTCAAGCGCCCTAACTGAGCCTTCACGTCTCATCCTAACATAAGCCGCCCTCTTCCTCTTGACAAGCGCTTCAACTTCTTGAGTAAACCACGGCTCCCTTGCTCGACAACTTCCTCCCTGCCTGACAGGTACATACTTATCAAGGACACGCATTAGCTGCTCCTTGAATAAGCTCCACATTTCGTTTGTGCCCATCCCCTGCAGTTTCCTTCCCCATCCTACACATCCTAAATCTTGCCTAAGGGGATTCGGTGTGTGGGGACGTTGTTTCAGTGTGTGGGGAAGGGGTTTCAGTGTGTGGGGAAGGGGTTTCAGTGCGTGGGGAATGGTTTCAGTGTGTGGGGACGTGTTTCAGTGTGTCGGGAAGGGGTTTCAGTGTGTGGGGAAAGGGTTTCACTGAGTGGGGACGGGGTTTCAGTGTGTGGGGAAGGGGTTTCACTGTGTGGGGAAGGGGTTTCAGTGTGTGGGGAATGGATTCAGTGTGTGGGGTTAGGATGTCAGTGTGTGGGGAAGGTGATTCAGTGTGTGGAGAAGGGCATTCTCTGTGTGGGGAAGGGGTTTCAGTGTGTGGGGAAGGGGTTTCAGTGTGTGGGGAAGGGGTTTCTTTGTATGGGGAATGGTTTCAGTGTGTGGGGAAGGGTTTCAGTGTGCGGGGAATGGTTTCAGTGTGTGGGGAATGGTTTCACCGTGTGGGGAAGGGTTGCAGTGTGTGGGGAAGGATTTCAGTGTGTGGGGAGGTGTTTCACTATATGTGGAATGTGTTTCAGTGTGTGGGGAAGGGGATTAAGTGTGTGGGGAAGGGTTTCAGTGTGTGGGGAAGGGGTTTCAGTGTGTGGGGAATGGTTTCAGTGTGTGGGAAAGGGGATTCAGTGTGTGGGGAAGGGTTTCAGTGTGTGGGGAAAGGATTTCAGTGTGTGGGGAAGGAGATTCAGTGTGTGGGGAAGGGGATTCTCTGTGTGGGGAAGGGGTTTCAGTGTGTGGGGAATTGGTTTCACTGTGTGTGGGGAAGGGGTTTCACTGTGTGTGGGGAAGGGGTTTCAGTGTGTGGGGAAGGGGTTTCAGTATGTGGGGAAGGGGTTTCAGTGTGTGGGGAAGGGGTTTCAGTGTGTGCGGAAGGGGTTTCAGTGTGTGGGAAATGGTTTCAGTTTGTGGGGAAGGGGTTTCAGTGTGTGTGGAAGGGGTTTCAGTGTGTGGGGAATGTGGTTCAGTGTGTGGGGAAGGTGTTTCAGTGTGTGGTGAATGGTTTCATTCTGTGTGGAAGGTGTTTCACTGTGTGGGGAAGTGGTTTCAGTGTGTGGGGAATGGTTTCAGTGTGTGGGGACGGGGTTTCAGTGTGTGGGGAAGGGGTTGCAGTGTGTAGGGTAGGGGTTTCAGTGTGTGGGGAAGGGTTTCAGTGTGTGGGGAAGGGGTTTCAGTGTGTGGGGAAGGCGTTTCACTGTGTGGGGATGGGTTTTCAGTGTGTGGGGAAGATGTTTCAGTGTGTGGGGACGGGGTTTCTGTGTGTGGGGAAGGGGTTTCCGTGTGTGGGGATAGAGTTTCGGTGTGTGGGGAAGGGGTTTCTCTGCGTGGGGAAGGGGTATCAGTGTATGGGCAATGGTTTCAGTGTGTTGGGAAGGTATTAAGTGTGTGGGGAAGGTGTTTCACTGTGAGGGGAAGTGTTTTCAGTGTGTGGGGAATGGTTTCACTGTGTGGGGAATGGTTTCAGTGTGTGGGGAAGGGGTTTCACTGTGTGTGGAAGGTGTTTCAGTGTGGGGTGAAGGGTTTTCAGTGTGTGGTGAAGTGTTTCAGTGTGTGGGGAGGGGTTTCACTGTGTGTGGAATGTGTTTCAGTGTGTGGGGAAGTGGTTTCAGTGTGTGGGGAAGGGTTTCAGTGTGTGGGGAAGGGGTTTCAGTGTGTGGGGAACGGTATCAGTGTGTGGGGAAGGGTTTCACTGTGCGGGGAAGGTGTTTCAGTGTGTGGGGAAGGGGTTTCAGTGTGTGGGGAAGGGGTTTCAGTGTGTGGGGAAGGGGTTTCACTGTATGGGGAAGGGTTTTCAGTGTGTGGGGAAGGTGATTCAGTGTGTGGAGAAGGAGATTCTCTGTGTGGGGAAGGGGTTTCAGTGTGTGGGGAAGGGGTTTCAGTGTGTGGGGAAGCGGTTTCAGTGTATGGGGAATGGTTTCAGTGTGTGGGGAAGGGTTTCAGTGTGTGGGGAATGGTTTCAGTGTGTGGGGAAGGGGTTTCAGTGTAAGTGCAAGGTGTTTCAGAGTGTGGGGAATGTGGTTCAGTGTGTGGGAAGGTGTTTCAGTGTGTGGGGAATGGTTTCAGTGTGTGGGGAAGGGGTTTCAGTGTGCGGGGAAGGGTTTCAGTGTGTGGGGAAGGGGTTTCAGTATGTGGGGTCGGGGTTTCAGTGGGTGGGGAAGGGTATTCAGTGTGTGGGAAATGGTTTCAGCGTGTGGGGACGGGTTTCAGTGTGCGGGGAAGCGTTTCAGTGTGTGGGGAAGGGGTTTCACTGTGTGGGGAAGGGGTATCAGCGTGTGGGGAATGGTTTCAGTGTGTTGGAAAGGTATTCAGTGTGTGGGGAAGGTGTTTCACTGTGAGCGGAAGTGTTTTCAGTGTGTAGGGAATGGTTTCACTGTGTGGGGAATGGTTTCAGTGTGTGGGGACGGGTTTCAGTGTGCGGGGAAGCGTTTCAGTGTGTCGGGAAGGGGTTGCAGTGTGTAGGGTAGGGGTTTCAGTGTGTGGGGAAGGGTTTCAGTGTGTGGGGAAGGGGTTTCAGTGTGTGGGGAAGGCGTTTCACTGTGTGGGGATGGGTTTTCAGTGTGTGGGGAAGATGTTTCAGTGTGTGGGGACGGGGTTTCTGTGTGTGGGGAAGGGGTTTCCGTGTGTGGGGATAGAGTTTCGGTGTGTGGGGAAGGGGTTTCTCTGCGTGGGGAAGGGGTATCAGTGCATGGGCAATGGTTTCAGTGTGTTGGGAAGGTATTAAGTGTGTGGGGAAGGTGTTTCACTGTGAGGGGAAGTGTTTTCAGTGTGTGGGGAATGGTTTCACTGTGTGGGGAATGGTTTCAGTGTGTGGGGAAGGGGTTTCACTGTGTGTGGAAGGTGTTTCAGTGTGGGGTGAAGGGTTTTCAGTGTGTGGGGAAGTGTTTCAGTGTGTGGGGAGGGGTTTCACTGTGTGTGGAATGTGTTTCAGTGTGTGGGGAAGTGGTTTCAGTGTGTGGGGAAGGGTTTCAGTGTGTGGGGAAGGGTTTCAGTGTATGGGGAAGGGTATCAGTGTGTGGGGAAGGGTTTCACTGTGCGGGGAAGGTGTTTCAGTGTGTGGGGAAGGGGTTTCAGTGTGTGGGGAAGGTGTTTCAGTGTGTGGGGAAGGGGTTTCACTGTATGGGGAAGGGGTTTCAGTGTGTGGGGAAGGTGATTCAGTGTGTGGAGAAGGGGATTCTCTGTGTGGGGAAGGGGTTTCAGTGTGTGGGGAAGGGGTTTCAGTGTGTGGGGAAGCGGTTTCAGTGTATGGGGAATGGTTTCAGTGTGTGGGGAAGGGTTTCAGTGTGTGGGGAATGGTTTCAGTGTGTGGGGAAGGGGTTTCAGTGTGTGTGCAAGGTGTTTCAGAGTGTGGGGAATGTGGTTCAGTGTGTGGGAAGGTGTTTCAGTGTGGGGAATGGTTTCAGTGTGTGGGGAAGGGGTTTCAGTGTGCGGGGAAGGGTTTCAGTGTGTGGGGAAGGGGTTTCAGTATGTGGGGTCGGGGTTTCAGTGTGTGGGGAAGGGTATTCAGTGTGTGGGAAATGGTTTCAGCGTGTGGGGACGGGTTTCAGTGTGCGGGGAAGCGTTTCAGTGTGTGGGGAAGGGGTTTCACTGTGTGGGGAAGGGGTATCAGCGTGTGGGGAATGGTTTCAGTGTGTTGGAAAGGTATTCAGTGTGTGGGGAAGGTGTTTCAGTGTGAGCGGAAGTGTTTTCAGTGTGTAGGGAATGGTTTCACTGTGTGGGGAATGGTTTCAGTGTGTGGGGAAGGGGTTTCACTGTGTGTGGAAGGTGTTTCAGTGTGGGGTGAAGGGGTTTCAGTGTGTGGGGAAGTGTTTCAGTTTGTGGGGAGGGGTTTCACTGTATGTGGACTGTGTTTCAGTGTGTGGGGAAGTGTTTCATTGTGTGGGGAAGTGTTTCAGTGTGTGGGGAAGGGGTTTCAGTGTGTGGGGAAGGGTTTCAGTGAGTGGGTATGGGTTTCAGTGTGTGGGGAAGGGTTTCAGTGTTTGGGGAAGTAGTTTCAGTTTGTGGGGAAGGTGTTTCACTGTGTGGGGACGGGGTTTCAGTGTGTGGGGAAGGGGTTGGAGTGTTTAAGGTAGGGGTTTCAGTGTGTGGCGAAGGGTTTCAGTGTGTGGGGAAGGGGTTTCAGTGTGTGGGGAAGGGGTTTCACTGTGTGGGGATGGGTTTTCAGTGTGTGGGAAAGATGTTTCAGTGTGTGGGGACGGGGTTTCTGTGTGTGGGGAAGGGGTTTCAGTGTGTGGGGAAAGGGTTTCAGTGTGTGGGGAAGGGGTTTCACTGTGTGGGGAAGGGGTTTCAGTGTTTGGGGAAGGGGTTTCAGTGTGTGGGGAATGGTTTCAGTGTGTGGGGCAAGGGTTTCAGTGTGTGGGGAAGGGGTTTTTGTGTGTGTTGAAGGGGATTCACTGTGTGGGGAAGGGTTTCAGTGTGTGGGGAAGTAGTTTCAGTGTGTGGGGAAGGTGATTCAATGTGTGGGGACGGGGTTTCAGTGTGTGGGGAAGGGGATGCAGTATGTAGGGTAGGGGTTTCAGTGTGTGGGGAAGGGTTTCAGTGTGTGGGGAAGGGTTTCAGTGTGTGGGGAAGGGGTTTCAGTGTGTGGGGAAGGGGTTTCACTGTGTGGGAATGGGTTTTCAGTGTGTGGGGAAGATGTTTCAGTGTGTGGGGACGGGGTTTCTGTGTGTAGGGAAGGGGTTTCCGTGTGTGGGGAAATGCTTTCAGTGTGTGGGGAAGGGGTTTCACTGTGTGGGGAAGGGGTTTCAGTGTGTGGGGAATGGTTTCAGTGTGTGGGGCAAGGGTTTCAGTGAGTGGGGAAGGGGTTTCAGTGTGTGGGGAAAGGGATTCACTGTTTGGCGAAGGTGTTTCAGTGTTTGGGGAAGGGGATTCGATGTGTGGGGCGTTGTTTCAGTGTGTGGGGAAGGGGTTTCAGTGTGTGGGGAAGGGGTTTCAGTGTGTGGGGAAGGGGTTTCAGCGAGTGGGGAATGGTTTCAGTGTGTGGGGACGGGTTTCAGTGTGTGGGGAAGGGGTTTCAGTGTGTGGGGAAGGGGTTTCACTGAGTGGGGAAGGGTTTCAGTGTGTGGGGAAGGGGTTTCAGTATGTGGGGTCGGGGTTTCAGTGTGTGGGGAAGGGTATTCAGTGTGTGGGAAATGGTTTCAGCGTGTGGGGACGGGTTTCAGTGTGCGGGGAAGCGTTTCAGTGTGTGTGGAAGGGGTTTCACTGTGTGGGGAAGGGGTATCAGCGTGTGGGGAATGGTTTCAGTGTGTTGGAAAGGTATTCAGTGTGTGGGGAAGGTGTTTCACTGTGAGCGGAAGTGTTTTCAGTGTGTAGGGAATGGTTTCACTGTGTGGGGAATGGTTTCAGTGTGTGGGGACGTGTTTCAGAGTGCGGGGAAGCGTTTCAGTGTGTCGGGAAGGGGTTGCAGTGTGTAGGGTAGGGGTTTCACTGTGTGGGGAAGGGTTTCAGTGTGTGGGGAAGGGGTTTCAGTGTGTGGGGAAGGCGTTTCACTGTGTGGGGATGGGTTTTCAGTGTGTGGGGAAGATGTTTCAGTGTGTGGGGACGGGGTTTCTGTGTGTGGGGAAGGGGTTTCCGTGTGTGGGGATAGAGTTTCGGTGTGTGGGGAAGGGGTTTCTCTGCGTGGGGAAGGGGTATCAGTGCATGGGCAATGGTTTCAGTGTGTTGGGAAGGTATTAAGTGTGTGGGGAAGGTGTTTCACTGTGAGGGGAAGTGTTTTCAGTGTGTGGGGAATGGTTTCACTGTGTGGGGAATGGTTTCAGTGTGTGGGGAAGGGGTTTCACTGTGTGTGGAAGGTGTTTCAGTGTGGGGTGAAGGGTTTTCAGTGTGTGGGGAAGTGTTTCAGTGTGTGGGGAGGGGTTTCACTGTGTGTGGAATGTGTTTCAGTGTGTGGGGAAGTGGTTTCAGTGTGTGGGGAAGGGTTTCAGTGTGTGGGGAAGGGTTTCAGTGTGTGGGGAAGGGTATCAGTGTGTGGGGAAGGGTTTCACTGTGCGGGGAAGGTGTTTCAGTGTGTGGGGAAGGGGTTTCAGTGTGTGGGGAAGCGGTTTCAGTGTGTGGGGAAGGGGTTTCACTGTATGGGGAAGGGGTTTCAGTGTGTGGGGAAGGTGATTCAGTGTGTGGAGAAGGGGATTCTCTGTGTGGGGAAGGGGTTTCAGTGTGTGGGGAAGGGGTTTCAGTGTGTGGGAAAGCGGTTTCAGTGTATGGGGAATGGTTTCAGTGTGTGGGGAAGGGTTTCAGTGTGTGGGGAATGGTTTCAGTGTGTGGGGAAGGGGTTTCAGTGTGTGTGCAAGGTGTTTCAGAGTGTGGGGAATGTGGTTCAGTGTGTGGGAAGGTGTTTCAGTGTGGGGAATGGTTTCAGTTTGTGGGGAAGGGGTTTCAGTGTGCGGGGAAGGGTTTCAGTGTGTGGGGAAGGGGTTTCAGTATGTGGGGTCGGGGTTTCAGTGTGTGGGGAAGGGTATTCAGTGTGTGGGAAATGGTTTCAGCGTGTGGGGACGGGTTTCAGTGTGCGGGGAAGCGTTTCAGTGTGTGGGGAAGGGGTTTCACTGTGTGGGGAAGGGGTATCAGCGTGTGGGGAATGGTTTCAGTGTGTTGGAAAGGTATTCAGTGTGTGGGGAAGGTGTTTCACTGTGAGCGGAAGTGTTTTCAGTGTATAGGGAATGGTTTCACTGTGTGGGGAATGGTTTCAGTGTGTGGGGAAGGGGTTTCACTGTGTGTGGAAGGTGTTTCAGTGTGGGGTGAAGGGGTTTCAGTGTGTGGGGAAGTGTTTCAGTATGTGGGGAGGGGTTTCACTGTATGTGGACTGTGTTTCAGTGTGTGGGGAAGGGTTTCATTGTGTGGGGAAGTGTTTCAGTGTGTGGGGAAGGGGTTTCAGTGTGTGGGGAAGGGTTTCAGTGAGTGGGTATGGGTTTCAGTGTGTGGGGAAGGGTTTCAGTGTTTGGGGAAGTAGTTTCAGTTTGTGGGGAAGGTGTTTCACTGTGTGGGGACGGGGTTTCAGTGTGTGGGGAAGGGGTTGGAGTGTGTAAGGTAGGGGTTTCAGTGTGTGGCGAAGGGTTTCAGTGTGTGGGGAAGGGGTTTCAGTGTGTGGGGAAGGGGTTTCACTGTGTGGGGATGGGTTTTCAGTGTGTGGGAAAGATGTTTCAGTGTGTGGGGACGGGGTTTCTGTGTGTGAGGAAGGGGTTTCAGTGTGTGGGGAAAGGGTTTCAGTGTGTGGGGAAGGGGTTTCACTGTGTGGGGAAGGGGTTTCAGTGTTTGGGGAAGGGGTTTCAGTGTGTGGGGAATGGTTTCAGTGTGTGGGGCAAGGGTTTCAGTGTGTGGGGAAGGGGTTTTTGTGTGTGTTGAAGGTGATTCACTGTGTGGGGAAGGGTTTCAGTGTGTGGGGAAGTAGTTTCAGTCTGTGGGGAAGGTGAATCAATGTGTGGGGACGGGGTTTCAGTGTGTGGGGAAGGGGTTGCAGTATGTAGGGTAGGGGTTTCAGTGTGTGGGGAAGGGTTTCAGTGTGTGGGGAAGGGTTTCAGTGTGTGGGGAAGGGGTTTCAGTGTGTGGGGAAGGGGTTTCACTGTGTGGGGATGGGTTTTCAGTGTGTGGGGAAGATGTTTCAGTGTGTGGGAACGGGGTTTCTGTGTGTAGGGAAGGGGTTTCCGTGTGTGGGGAAATGGTTTCAGTGTGTGGGGAAGGGGTTTCACTGTGTGGGGAAGGGGTTTCAGTGTGTGGGGAATGGTTTCAGTGTGTGGGGCAAGGGTTTCAGTGAGTGGGGAAGGGGTTTCAGTGTGTGGGGAAAGGGATTCACTGTTTGGCGAAGGTGTTTCAGTGTTTGGGGAAGGGGATTCGATGTGTGGGGCGTTGTTTCAGTGTGTGGGGAAGGGGTTTCAGTGTGTGGGGAAGGGGTTTCAGTGTGTGGGGAAGGGGCTTCAGCGAGTGGGGAATGGTTTCAGTGTGTGGGGACGGGTTTCAGTGTGTGGGGAAGGGGTTTCAGTGTGTGGGGAAGGGGTTTCACTGAGTGGGGAAGGGTTTTCAGTGTGTGGGGAAGGGGTTTCACTGTGTGGGGAAGGGGTTTCAGTGTGTGGGGAATGGTTTCAGTGTGTGGGGAAAGGATTTCAGTGTGTGGGGAAGGTGATTCAGTGTGTGGAGAAGGGGATTCAGTATGTGGGGAAGGGGTTTCTGTGTATGGGGAATGGTTTCAGTGTGTGGGGAAAGGGTTTCAGTGTGTGGGGAAGGGGTTTTAGTATGTGGGGAAGGGGTTTATGTGTATGGGGAATGGTTTCAGTGTGTGGGGAAGGGTTTCAGTGTGTGGGGAATGGTTTCAGTGTGTGGGGAATGGTTTCAGCGTGTGGGGAAGGGGTTCCAGTGTGTGGGGAAGGATTTCAGTGTGTGGGGAGGGGTTTCACTATGTGTGGAATGTGTTTCAGTGTGTGGGGAAGGGGTTTCAGTGTGTGGGGAAGGGTTTCAGTGTGTGGGGAAGGGTTTCAGTGTGTGGGGAAGGGGTTTCAGTGTGTGGGGAAGGGGTTTCAGTGTGTGGGGAAGGGTTTCACTGTGTGGGGAAGGAGTTTCAGTGTGTGGGAAAGGGTTTCAGTGTGTGGGGAAAGGATGTCAGTGTGTGGGGAAGGTGATTCAGTGTGTGGGGAAGGGGATTCTCTGTGTGGGGAAGCGGTTTCAGTGTGTGGGGGAGGGGATTCAGTGTGTGGGGAAGGGGTTTCAGTGTGTGGGGAATGGTTTCAGTGTGTGGGGAACGGGTTTCAGTGTGTGGGGAAGGGGTTTCAGTGTGTGTGGAAGGGGTTTCAGTGTGTGGGGAATGTGGTTCAGTGTGTGGGGAAGGTGTTTCAGTGTGTGGGGAATGGTTTCAGTGTGTGTGGAAGGGTTTTCACTGTGTGGGGAAGTGGTTTCAGTGTGTGGGGAATGGTTTCAGTGTGTGGGGAAGGGGTTTTAGTGTGTGGGGACTGGTTTCAGTGTGTGGGGAAGGGGTTTCAGTGTGTGGGGTCGGGGTTTCAGTGTGTGGGGAAGGGGATTCAGTGTGTGGGAAATGGTTTCAGCGTGTGGGGACGGGTTTCAGTGTGCGGGGAAGCGTTTCAGTGTGTGGGGGAGGGGTTTCACTGTGTGGGGAAGGGGTATCAGACTGTGGGAATGGTTTCAGTGTGTTGGGAAGGTATTCAGTGTGTGGGGAAGGTGTTTCACTGTGAGCGGAAGTGTTTTCAGTGTGCAGGGAATGGTTTCACTGTGTGGGGAATGGTTTCAGTGTGTGGGGAAGGGGTTTCACTGTGTGTGGAAGGTGTTTCAGTGTGGGGTGAAGGGGTTTCAGTGTGTGGGGAAGTGTTTCAGTTTGTGGGGAGGGGTTTCCCTGTGTGTGGACTGTGTTTCAGTGTGTGGGGAATGGTTTCAGTGTGTGGGGATGTGTTTCAGTGTGTGGGGAAGGGGTTTCAGTGTGTGGGGAAGGGTTTCAGTGTGTGGGTATGGGTTTCAGTGTGTGGGGAAGGGTTTCAGTGTGTGGGGAAGGTGTTTCACTGTGTGGGGACGGGGTTTCAGTGTGTGGGGAAGGGGTTGCAGTGTGTAGGGTAGGGGTTTCAGTGTGTGGGGAAGGGTTTCAGTGTGTGGGGAAGGGGTTTAAGTGTGTGGGGAAGGGGTTTCACTGTGTGGGGATGGGTTTTCAGTGTGTGGGCAAGATGTTTCAGTTTGTGGGGACGGGGTTTCTGTGTGTTGGGAAGGGGTTTCCGTGTGTGGGGATAGGGTTTCAGTGAGTGGGGAAGGGGTTTCACTGTGTGGGGAAGGGGTTTCAGTGTGTGGGGAAGGGGTTTCAGTGTGTGGGGAATGGTTTCAGTGAGTGATGAAGGGGATTCACTGTGTGGGGAAGGGGTTTCATTGTTTGGGGAAGGGGATTCGGTGTGTGGGGACGTTGTTTCAGTGTGTGGGGAAGGGGTTTCAGTGTGTGGGGATGGGGTTTCAGTGTGTGGGGAAGGGGTTTCAGTGCGTGGGGAAGGGGTTTCAGTGTGCGGGGAAGGGTTTCAGTGTGTGGGGAAGGGGTTTCAGTATGTGTGGTCGGGGTTTCAGTGTGTGGGGAAGGGTATTCAGTGTGTGGGAAATGGTTTCAGCGTGTGGGGACGGGTTTCAGTGTGCGGGGAAGCGTTTCAGTGTGTGGGGAAGGGGTTTCACTGTGTGGGGAAGGGGTATCAGCGTGTGGGGAATGGTTTCAGTGTGTTGGAAAGGTATTCAGTGTGTGGGGAAGGTGTTTCACTGTGAGCGGAAGTGTTTTCAGTGTGTAGGGAATGGTTTCACTGTGTGGGGAATGGTTTCAGTGTGTGGGGAAGGGGTTTCACTGTGTGTGGAAGGTGTTTCAGTGTGGGGTGAATGGGTTTCAGTGTGTGGGGAAGTGTTTCAGTATGTGGGGAGGGGTTTCACTGTATGTGGACTGTGTTTCAGTGTGTGGGGAAGGGTTTCATTGTGTGGGGAAGTGTTTCAGTGTGTGGGGAAGGGGTTTCAGTGTGTGGGGAAGGGTTTCAGTGAGTGGGTATGGGTTTCAGTGTGTGGGGAAGGGTTTCAGTGTTTGGGGAAGTAGTTTCAGTTTGTGGGGAAGGTGTTTCACTGTGTGGGGACGGGGTTTCAGTGTGTGGGGAAGGGGTTGGAGTGTGTAAGGTAGGGGTTTCAGTGTGTGGCGAAGGGTTTCAGTGTGTTTGGAAGGGGTTTCAGTGTGTGGGGAAGGGGTTTCACTGTGTGGGGATGGGTTTTCAGTGTGTGGGAAAGATGTTTCAGTGTGTGGGGACGGGGTTTCTGTGTGTGGGGAAGGGGTTTCAGTGTGTGGGGAAAGGGTTTCAGTGTGTGGGGAAGGGGTTTCACTGTGTGGGGAAGGGGTTTCAGTGTTTGGGGAAGGGGTTTCAGTGTGTGGGGAATGGTTTCAGTGTGTGGGGCAAGGGTTTCAGTGTGTGGGGAAGGGGTTTTTGTGTGTGTTGAAGGGGATTCACTGTGTGGGGAAGGGTTTCAGTGTGTGGGGAAGTAGTTTCAGTGTGTGGGGAAGGTGATTCAATGTGTGGGGACGGGGTTTCAGTGTGTGGGGAAGGGGTTGCAGTATGTAGGGTAGGGGTTTCAGTGTGTGGGGAAGGGTTTCAGTGTGTGGGGAAGGGTTTCAGTGTGTGGGGAAGGGGTTTCAGTATGTGGGGAAGGGGTTTCACTGTGTGGGGATGGGTTTTCAGTGTGTGGGGAAGATGTTTCAGTGTGTGGGGACGGGGTTTCTGTGTGTAGGGAAGGGGTTTCCGTGTGTGGGGAAATGGTTTCAGTGTGTGGGGAAGGGGTTTCACTGTGTGGGGAAGGGGTTTCAGTGTGTGGGGAATGGTTTCAGTGTGTGGGGCAAGGGTTTCAGTGAGTGGGGAAGGGGTTTCAGTGTGTGGGGAAAGAGATTCACTGTTTGGCGAAGGTGTTTCAGTGTTTGGGGAAGGGGATTCGATGTGTGGGGCGTTGTTTCAGTGTGTGGGGAAGGGGTTTCAGTGTGTGGGGAAGGGGTTTCAGTGTGTGGGGAAGGGGTTTCAGCGAGTGGGGAATGGTTTCAGTGTGTGGGGACGGGTTTCAGTGTGTGGGGAAGGGGTTTCAGTGTGTGGGGAAGGGGTTTCACTGAGTGGGGAAGGGTTTTCAGTGTGTGGGGAAGGGGTTTCACTGTGTGGGGAAGGGGTTTCAGTGTGTGGGGAATGGTTTCAGTGTGTGGGGAAAGGATTTCAGTGTGTGGGGAAGGTGATTCAGTGTGTGGAGAAGGGGATTCAGTATGTGGGGAAGGGGTTTCTGTGTATGGGGAATGGTTTCAGTGTGTGGGGAAAGGGTTTCAGTGTGTGGGGAAGGGGTTTTAGTATGTGGGGAAGGGGTTTATGTGTATGGGGAATGGTTTAAGTGTGTGGGGAAGGGTTTCAGTGTGTGGGGAATGGTTTCAGTGTGTGGGGAATGGTTTCAGCGTGTGGGGAAGGGGTTTCAGTGTGTGGGGAAGGATTTCAGTGTGTGGGGAGGGGTTTCACTATGTGTGGAATGTGTTTCAGTGTGTGGGGAAGGGGTTTCAGTGTGTGGGGAAGGGTTTCAGTGTGTGGGGAAGGGTTTCAGTGTGTGGGGAAGGGGTTTCAGTGTGTGGGGAAGGGGTTTCAGTGTGTGGGGAAGGGTTTCACTGTGTGGGGAAGGGGTTTCAGTGTGTGGGAAAGGGTTTCAGTGTGTGGGGAAAGGATGTCAGTGTGTGGGGAAGGTGATTCAGTGTGTGGGGAAGGGGATTCTCTGTGTGGGGAAGCGGTTTCAGTGTGTGGGGGAGGGGATTCAGTGTGTGGGGAAGTGGTTTCAGTGTGTGGGGAATGGTTTCAGTGTGTGGGGAACGGGTTTCAGTGTGTGGGGAAGGGGTTTCAGTGTGTGTGGAAGGGGTTTCAGTGTGTGGGGAATGTGGTTCAGTGTGTGGGGAAGGTGTTTCAGTGTGTGGGGAATGGTTTCAGTGTGTGTGGAAGGGGTTTCACCGTGTGGGGAAGTGGTTTCAGTGTGTGGGGAATGGTTTCAGTGTGTGGGGAAGGGGTTTTAGTGTGTGGGGACGGGTTTCAGTGTGTGGGGAAGGGGTTTCAGTGTGTGGGGTCGGGGTTTCAGTGTGTGGGGAAGGGGATTCAGTGTGTGGGAAATGGTTTCAGCGTGTGGGGACGGGTTTCAGTGTGCGGGGAAGCGTTTCAGTGTGTGGGGGAGGGGTTTCACTGTGTGGGGAAGGGGTACCAGTGTGTGGGAATGGTTTCAGTGTGTTGGGAAGGTATTCAGTGTGTGGGGAAGGTGTTTCACTGTGAGCGGAAGTGTTTTCAGTGTGCAGGGAATGGTTTCACTGTGTGGGGAATGGTTTCAGTGTGTGGGGAAGGGGTTTCACTGTGTGTGGAAGGTGTTTCAGTGTGGGGTGAAGGGGTTTCAGTGTGTGGGGAAGTGTTTCAGTTTGTGGGGAGGGGTTTCCCTGTGTGTGGACTGTGTTTCAGTGTGTGGGGAAGGGTTTCAGTGTGTGGGGATGTGTTTCAGTGTGTGGGGAAGGGGTTTCAGTGTGTGGGGAAGGGTTTCAGTGTGTGGGTATGGGTTTCAGTGTGTGGGGAAGGGTTTCAGTGTGTGGGGAAGGTGTTTCACTGTGTGGGGACGGGGTTTCAGTGTGTGGGGAAGGGGTTGCAGTGTGTAGGGTAGGGGTTTCAGTGTGTGGGGAAGGGTTTCAGTGTGTGGGGAAGGGGTTTAAGTGTGTGGGGAAGGGGTTTCACTGTGTGGGGATGGGTTTTCAGTGTGTGGGCAAGATGTTTCAGTTTGTGGGGACGGGGTTTCTGTGTGTTGGGAAGGGGTTTCCGTGTGTGGGGATAGGGTTTCAGTGAGTGGGGAAGGGGTTTCACTGTGTGGGGAAGGGGTTTCAGTGTGTGGGGAAGGGGTTTCAGTGTGTGGGGAATGGTTTCAGTGAGTGATGAAGGGGATTCACTGTGTGGGGAAGGGGTTTCATTGTTTGGGGAAGGGGATTCGGTGTGTGGGGACGTTGTTTCAGTGTGTGGGGAAGGGGTTTCAGTGTGTGGGGATGGGGTTTCACTGTGTGGGGAAGGGGTTTCAGTGCGTGGGGAATGGTTTCAGTGTGTGGGGACGTGTTTCAGTGTGTCGGGAAGGGGTTTCAGTGTGTGGGGAAAGGGTTTCACTGAGTGGGGACGGGGTTTCAGTGTGTGGGGAAGGGGTTTCACTGTGTGGGGAAGGGGTTTCAGTGTGTGGGGAAGGGTTTCAGTGTGTGGGGTTAGGATGTCAGTGTGTGGGGAAGGTGATTCAGTGTGTGGAGAAGGGGATTCTCTGTGTGGGGAAGGGGTTTCAGTGTGTGGGGAAGGGGTTTCAGTGTGTGGGGAAGGGGTTTCTTTGTATGGGGAATGGTTTCAGTGTGTGGGGAAGGGTTTCAGTGTGCGGGGAATGGTTTCAGTGTGTGGGGAATGGTTTCAGCGTGTGGGGAAGGGTTGCAGTGTGTGGGGAAGGATTTCAGTGTGTGGGGAGGTGTTTCACTGTGTGGGGAAGGGGTTTCAGTGTGTGAGGAAGGGTTTCAGTGTGTGGGGAAGGGTTTCAGTGTGTGGGGAAGGGGTTTCAGTGTGTGGGGAATGGTTTCAGTGTGTGGGGAAGGGTTGCACTGTGTGGGGAAGGTGTTTCAGTGTGTGGGGAAGGGGATTCAGTGTGTGGGGAAGGGTTTCAGTGTGTGGGGAAAGGATTTCAGTGTGTGGGGAAGGAGATTCAGTGTGTGGGGAAGGGGATTCTCTGTGTGGGGAAGGGGTTTCAGTGTGTGGGGAATTGGTTTCACTGTGTGTGGGGAGGGGTTTCAGTGTGTGGGGAATGGTTTCAGTGTATGGGGAAGGGGTTTCAGTGTGTGGGGAAGGGGTTTCAGTGTGTGCGGAAGGGGTTTCAGTGTGTGGAAAATGGTTTCAGTGTTTGGGGAAGGGGTTTCAGTGTGTGTGGAAGGGGTTTCAGTGTGTGGGGAATGTGGTTCAGTGTGTGGGGAAGGTGTTTCAGTGTGTGGTGAATGGTTTTATTCTGTGTGGAAGGGGTTTCACTGTGTGGGGAAGTGGTTTCAGTGTGTGGGGAATGGTTTCAGTGTGTGGGGACGGGGTTTCAGTGTGTGGGGAAGGGGTTGCAGTGTGTAGGGTAGGGGTTTCAGTGTGTGGGGAAGGGTTTCAGTGTGTGGGGAAGGGGTTTCAGTGTGTGGGGAAGGCGTTTCACTGTGTGGGGATGGGTTTTCAGTGTGTGGGGAAGATTTTTCAGTGTGTGGGGACGGGGTTTCTGTGTGTGGGGAAGGGGTTTCCGTGTGTGGGGATAGGGTTTCAGTGTGTGGGGAAGGGGTTTCACTGCGTGGGGAAGGGGTATCAGTGTATGAGCAATGGTTTCAGTGTGTTGGGAAGGTATTAAGTGTGTGGGGAAGGTGTTTCACTGTGAGGGGAAGTGTTTTCAGTGTGTGGGGAATGGTTTCACTGTGTGGGGAAGGGGTTTCAGTGTGTGGGGAAGGGGTTTCACTGTGTGTGGAAGGTGTTTCAGTGTGGGGTGAAGGGGTTTCAGTGTGTGGGGAAGTGTTTCAGTGTGTGGGGAGGGGTTTCACTGTGTGTGGAATGTGTTTCAGTGTGTGGGGAAGTGGTTTCAGTGTGTGGGGAAGGGTTTCAGTGTGTGGGGAAGGGGTTCAGTGTGTGGGGAAGGGTATCAGTGTGTGGGGAAGGGTTTCACTGTGCGGGGAAGATGTTTCAGTGTGTGGGGAAGGGGTTTCAGTGTGTGGGGAAGGGGTTTCAGTGTGTGGGGAAGGGGTTTCACTGTATGGGGAAGGGGTTTCAGTGTGTGGGGAAGGTGATTCAGTCTGCGGAGAAGGGGATTCTCTGTGTGGGGAAGGGGTTTCAGTGTGTGGGGAAGGGGTTTCAGTGTGTGGGGAAGCGGTTTCAGTGTATGGGGAATTGTTTCAGTGTGTGGGGAAGGGTTTCAGTGTGTGGGGAATGGTTTCAGTGTGTGGGGAAGGGGTTTCAGTATGTGGGGAAGGGTTTCAGTGTGTGGAGAATGGTTTCAGTGTGTGGGGAAGGGGTTTCAGTGTGTGCGGAAGGGGTTTCAGTGTGTGGGGAAGGGGTTTCAGTGTGTGTGGAAGGGGTTTCAGTGTGTGGGGAATGTGGTTCAGTGTGTGGGGAAGGTGTTTCAGTGTGTGGGGAATGGTTTCAGTGTGTGTGGAAGTGGTTTCACTGTGTGGGGAAGGGGTTTCAGTGTGTGGGGAAGGGGATTCAGTGTGTGGGAAATGGTTTCAGTGTGTGGGGACGGGTTTCAGTGTGTGGGGAAGTGTTTCAGTCTGTGGGGAGGGGTTTCACTGTGTGTGGAATGTGTTTCAGTGTGTGGGGAAGTGGTTTCAGTGTGTGGGGAAGGGTTTCAGTGTGTGGGGAAGGGGTTTCAGTTTGTGGGGAAGGGTATCAGTGTGTGGGGAAGGGGATTCAGTCTGTGGGGAACGTTTTCAGTCTGTGGGGAATGGTTTCAGAGTGTGGGGAAGGGGTTTCAGTATGTGGGGAAGGGTTTCAGTGTGTGGGGAATGGTTTCAGTGTGTGGGGAATGGTTTCAGCGTGTGGGGAAGGGGTTTCTGTGTGTGGGGAAGGATTTCAGTGTGTGGGGAGGGGTTTCAGTGTGTGGGGAAGGGTTTCAGTGTGTGGGGAAGGGGTTTCAGTGTGTGGGGAAGGGTTTCAGTGTGTGGGTATGGGTTTCAGTGTGTGGGGAAGGGTTTCAGTGTGTGGGGAAGGAGCTTCAGAGTGTGGGGACGATGTTTCACTGGGTGGGGACGTGGTTTCAGTGTGTGGGGACGGGGTTTCAGTGTGTAGGGTAGGGGTTTCAGCGAGTGGGGAAGGGTTTCAGTGTGTGGGGAAGGGGTTTCAGTGTGTGGGGAAGGGGTTTCGCTGTTTGGGGATGGGTTTTCAGTGTGTGGGGAAGATGTTTCAGTGTGTGGGGACGGGGTTTCTGTGTGTGGGGAAGGGGTTTCCGTTTGTGGGGAATGTGCTTCCGTGTGTGGGGAAGGGGTTTCAGTGTGTGGGGAAGGGGTTTCAGTGTGTGGGGAATGGTTTCAGTGGGTGGGGAAGGGGTTTCACTGTGTGGAGATGGGTTTTCAGTGTGTGGGGAAGATGTTTCAGTGTGTGCGGCGGGGTTTCTGTGTCTGGGAAGGAGTTTCCGTGTGTGGAGAAAGGGTTTCAGTGTGTGGGGAAGGGGTTTCACTGTGTGGGGAAGGTGTTTCAGTGTGTGGGGAAGGGGTTTCAGTGTGTGGGGAAGTGTTTCAGTGTGTGGGGAGGGGTTTCACTGTGTGTGGAATGTGTTTCAGTGTGTGGGGAAGTGGTTTCAGTGTGTGGGGAAGGGTTTCAGTGTGTGGGGAAGGGGTTTCAGTGTGTGGGGAAGGGGATTCAGTGTGTGCGGAAGGGGATTCAGTGTGTGGGGAAGGGTTTCAGACTGTGGGGAAGGGTTTCAGTGTGTCGGGAAGGGGTTTCAGTATGTGGGGAAGGGTTTCAGTGTGTGGGGAATGGTTTCAGTGTGTGGGGAATGGTTTCAGCGTGTGGGGAAGGGGTTTCTGTGTGTGGGGAAGGATTTCAGTGTGTGGGGAGGGGTTTCAGTGTGTGGGGAAGGGTTTCAGTGTGTGGGGAAGGGGTTTCAGTGTGTGGGGAAGGGTTTCAGTGTGTGGGTATGGGTTTCAGTGTGTGGGGAAGGGTTTCAGTGTGTGGGGAAGGAGCTTCAGTGTGTGGGGACGGTGTTTCACTGGGTGGGGAAGTGGTTTCAGTGTGTGGGGACGGGGTTTCAGTGTGTAGGGTAGGGGTTTCAGCGAGTGGGGAAGGGTTTCAGTGTGTGGGGAAGGGGTTTCAGTGTGTGGGGAAGGGGTTTCACTGTGTGGGGATGGGTTTTCGGTGTGTGGGGATGATGTTTCAGTGTGTGGGGACGGGGTTTCTGTGTGTGGGGAAGGGGTTTCCGTTTGTGGGGAATGTCTTTCCGTGTGTGGGGAAGGGGTTTCACTGTGTGGGGAAGGGGTTTCAGTGTGTGGGGAAGGGGTTTCAGTGTGTGGGGAATGGTTTCAGTGGGTGGGGAAGGGGTTTCACTGTGTGGGGATGGGTTTTCAGTGTGTGGGGAAGATGTTTCAGTGTGTGCGGATGGTGTTTCTGTGTCTGGGAAGGGGTTTCCGTGTGTGGGGAAAGGCTTTCAGTGTGTGGGGAAGGGGTTTCACTGTGTGGGGAAGGGGTTTCAGTGTGTGGGGAAGGGGTTTCAGTGTGTGGGGAATGGTTGCAGTGTGTGGGGCAAGGGTTTCAGTGTGTGGGGAAGGTGTTTCAGAGTGTGGGGAAGGGGATTCACTGTGTGGGGAAGGGGTTTCAATGTTTGGGGAAGGGATTTCAGTGTGTGGGGAAGGGGTTTCAGTGCGTCGGAAATGGTTTCAATGTGTGGGGACGGGTTTCAGTGTGTGGGGAAGGGGTTTCACTGTGTGGGGAAAGGGTTTCACTGTGTGGGGAAATGATTTCAGTGTGTGGGGTAGGTGATTCTGTGTGTGGGGAAGGGGATTCTCTGTGTGGGGAAGGGGTTTCAGTGTGTGGGGACGGGGTTTCTGTGTGTGGGGAAGGGGTTTCCGTTTGTGGGGAATGTCTTTCCGTGTGTGGGGAAGGGGTTTCACTGTGTGGGGAAGGGGTTTCAGTGTGTGGGGAAGGGGTTTCAGTGTGTGGGGAATGGTTTCAGTGGGTGGGGAAGGGGTTTCACTGTGTGGGGATGGGTTTTCAGTGTGTGGGGAAGATGTTTCAGTGTGTGCGGACGGTGTTTCTGTGTCTGGGAAGGCGTTTCCGTGTGTGGGGAAAGTGTTTCAGTGTGTGGGGAAGGGGTTTCACTGTGTGGGGAAGGGGTTTCAGTGTGTGGGGAAGGGGTTTCAGTGTGTGGGGAATGGTTTCAGTGTGTGGGGCAAGGGTTTCAGTGTGTGGGGAAGGTGTTTCAGAGTGTGGGGAAGGGGATTCACTGTGTGGGTAAGGGGTTTCAATGTTTGGGGAAGGGATTTCAGTGTGTGGGGAAGGGGTTTCAGTGCGTCGGAAATGGTTTCAGTGTGTGGGGACGGGTTTCAGTGTGTGGGGAAGGGGTTTCACTGTGTGGGGAAAGGGTTTCACTGTGTGGGGAAATGATTTCAGTGTGTGGGGTAGGTGATTCTGTGTGTGGGGAAGGGGATTCTCTGAGTGGGGAAGGGGTTTCAGTGTGTGGGGAAGGGGTTTCAGTGTGTGGGCAAGGGGTTTCAGTGTGTGGGGAATATTTTCAGTGTGTGGGGAAGGGGTTTCCGTGTGTGGGGAAGGGGTTTCAGTGTGTGGGGAAGGTGTTTCAGTGTGTGGGGAATGGTTTCAGTGTGTGGGGCAAGGGTTTCAGTTTGTGGGGAAGGTGTTTCAGTGTGTGGGGAAGGGGATTCACTGTTTGGGGAAGGGGTTTCAGTGTTTGGGGAAGGGGTTTCGGTGTGTGGGGACGTTGTTTCAGTGTGTGGGGAAGGGGTTTCAGTGTGTGGGGAATGGTTTCAGTGTGTGGGGACGGGTTTCAGTGTGTGGGGAAGGGGTTTCACTGTGTTGGGAAAGGGTTTCAGTGTGTGGGGAAGGGGTTTCACTGTGTGGGGAAGGGGTTTCAGTGTGTGCGGCAGGGGTTTCACTGTGTGGGGAAGGGATTTCAGTTTGTGGGGAAGTATTTCAGTGTGTGGGGAGGGGTTTCACTATGTGTGGAATGTGTTTCAGTGTGTGGGGAAATGGTTTCAGTGTGTGGGGGAAGGGTTTCAGTGTGTGGGGAAGGGTTTCAGCGTGTGGGGAAGGGGTTTCAGTGTGTGGGGAAGGGTTTAAGTGTGTGGGGAAGGGTTTCACTGTGTGGGGAAGGTGCTTCAGTGTGTGGGGAAGGGGATTCAGTGTGTGGGGATGGGTTTCAGTGTGTGGGGAAAGGATTTCAGTGTGTGGGGAAAGTGATTCAGTGTGTGGGGAAGGGGATTCTCTGTGTGGGGAAAGGGTTTCGCTGTGTGGGGAAGGGGTTTCAGTGTGTGGGGAATTGTTTCAGTCTGCGGGGAAGGGTTTCAGTTTGTGGGGAATGGTTTCAGTGTGTGGGGAATGGTTTCAGTGTGTGGGGAAGGGGTTTCAGTGTGTGGGGAAGGGGTTTCACTGTGTGGGCACGGGGTTTCAGTGTGTGGGGAAGGGGTTTCACTGTGTGGGGAAGTGGTTTCAGTGTGTGGAGAATTGTTTCAGTGTGTGGGGAATGGATTTCAGTGTGTGGGCAAGGTGATTCAGTCTGTGTGGAAGGGGATTCTCTGTGTGGAGAAGGGGTTTCAGTGTGTGGGGAAGGGGTTTCAGTGTGTGGGGAATGGTTTCAGTGTGTGGGGAAGAGGTTTCAGTGTGTGGGGATGGTGTTTCAGTGTGTGGTGTAACTGTTTCAGTGTGTGCGGAAGGTGTTTCAGTGTGTGGAGTAGTTGTTTCAGTGTGTGGGGAAGGTGTTTCTGTGTGTGCGGAAGGGGTTTCAGTGTGTGGGGTAGGTGTTTCAGTGTGTGGGGAAGGTGTTTCAGTGTGTGGGGAAGGCTTTTCAGTCTGTGTGAGGAAGGTGTTTCAGTGTTTGGGGAAGGTGTTTAGTGTGTGGGGATGGCATTTCAGTGTGTGGGGATGGTATTTCAGTGTGTGGGGAAGGGGTTTCAGTGTGTGGTGAAGGGGTTTCAGTGTGTGGGGAAGTTATTTCAGTGGGTGGGGATGTGTTTCAGTTTGTGGGGAAGGTGTTTCAGTGTGTGGGGAAGGGGTTTCAGTGTGTGGGGAAGGTGTTTCAGTGTGTGGGGAAGGGTTCCAGTGTCTGGGGAAGGGGTTTCAATGTGTGGGAAAGGTGTTTCAGTGTGTGGGGATGGTATTTCAGTGTGTGGGGAAGGGGTTTCAGTGTGTGGGGTAGGTGTTTCAGTTTGTGGGGATTTGTTCAGAGTTTGCGGAAGGTGTTTCAGTGTGAGGGGAAGGGCTTCACTGTGTGTGGAAGGTGTTTCAGTGTGTGGGGAAGGGGTATCAGTCTGTGGGGAAGGTGTTTCAGTATGGGCGGAAGGGGTTTCAGTGTGTGGGGAAGGGGTTTCAGTGTGTGGGGAAGGTGTTTCAGTGTGTGCGGAAGGCGTTTCAGTGTGTGCGGAAGGCGTTTCAGTGTGTGGTGAAGGGGTTTCAATGTGTGGGGATGGGGTTTCAGTGTGTGGGGAATGTGTTTCAGTCTGTGGGGAATGTGTTTCAGTCTGTGGGGAAGGGGTTTCATTGTGTGGGGAATGTGTTTCAGTGTAAGGGGATGTGTTTCAGTGTGTGGGGATGGGGTTTCAGTGTGTGGGGAAGGTGTTTCAGTGCGTGGTGAAGGGGTTTCAGTGTGTGGGGATGGGTTCCAGTGTATGGGGAAGGGGTTTCAATGAGTGGGAAAGGTGTTTCAGTGTGTGCGGAAGGGGTTTCAGTGTGTGGGGTAGGTGTTTCAGTGTGTGGGGAAGGTGTTTCAGTGTGTGGGGAAGGGGTTTCAGTCTGTGTGAGGAAGGTGTTTCAGAGTGTGGGGAAGGTGTTTCAGTGTATGGGGAAGGTTTTTCAGTGTGTGGGGAAGGGGTTTCAGTGTGTGGTGAAGGGTTTCAGTGTGTGGGGAAGGGGTTTCAGTGTGTGGGGAAGTGTATCAGCGTGTGGGGATGGGGATTCAGTGTGTGGGGAAGGTGTTTCAGTGTGTGGGGAAGTGTTTCAGTGTTTGGGGAATGTGTTTCAGTGTTTGCGGAAGGGCTTTCAGTGTGTGGGGAAGGTGTTTCAGTGTGTGGGGGAGGGTTTCAGTGTGTGGGAAAGGTGTTTCAATGTGTGCGGAAGGGGTTTCAGTGTGTGGTGAAACGGTTTCAGTGTGTGCGGAAGGTGTTTCAGTGTGTGGAGTAGTTGTTTCAGTGTGTGGGGAAGGTGTTTCAGTGTGTAGAGTAGTTGTTTCAGTGTGTGGGGAAGTTGTTTCAGTGTGTGGGGAAGCTGTTTCAGTGTGTGAGGAACGGGTTTCAGTGTGTGGGAAAGGTGTTTCAGAGTGTGGGGATGGTATTTCAGTGTGTGGGGAAGGTATTTCAGTATGTGTGGGGATGTGTTTCAGTGTGTGCGGAAGGTGTTTCAGTGTGTGGGGAAGGGGTTTCAGTGAGTGGGGAAGGTGTTTCAGTGTGTGGGGATGGGTTTCAGTGTGTGGGGAAGGGGTTTCAGTGTGTGGGGATGGGTTTTAGTGTGAGCGGAATGTGTTTCAGTGTGTGGGGAAGGGGTTTCAGTGTGTGGGGAAGTTTTTCAGTGTGTGGGGAAGCGGTTTCAGTGTGTTGGGAAGGGGTTTCAGTGTGTGGGGATGGGTTTCATTTAGTGGGGATGGGTTTCATTGTATGCGGAAGGGTTTTCAGTGTGTGGGGAAGGTGCTTCAGTGTGTGTTGAAGGGGTTTCAGTGTGTGGGGAAGGTGTTTCAGTGGGTGGGGAAGGTGTTTCAGTGGGTGGGGTAGGGGTTTCAGTGTGTGGGGATGGTATTTCAGTGTGTGGGGAAGGGGTTTCTGTGTGTGGGGATGGTGTTTCAGTGTGTGTGGAAGGTGTTTCTGTGTGTGGGGAAGGTGTTTCAGTGTGTGCGGGAGGGGTTTCAGTGTGTGGGGAAGGTGTTTCAGTGTGTGTGGAAGATGTTTTAGTGTGTGGGGAAGGTGTTTCAGTGTGTGAGGAAGGGGTTTCAGTGTGTGTGAGGAGGGTCTTTCAGTGTGTGGGGAAGGTGTTTCAGTGTGTGGGGAAGGAGTTTCAGTGTATGGGGAAGGGGTTTCAGTGTGTGGGGAAGGGTTTCAGTGAGTGGGGAAGGGGTTTCAGTGTGTGGGGAAGTGTTTCAGTGTGTGGGAAATGTGTTTCAATGTGTGCGGAAGGTGTTTCAGTGTGTGATGAAGGTGTTTCAGTGTGTGGAGAAGGTGTTTCAGTGTGTGGGGAAGGGGTTTCAGTGTGTGGGGAAGCTGTTTCAGTGTGTGAGGAAGGGGATTCACTGTTTGGGGAAGGTGTTTCAGTGTGTGGGGATGGTATTTCAGTGAGTGGGGAAGGGGTTTCAGTGTGTGGGGAAGTGTTGCAGTGTGTGTGGAAGGTGTTTCTGTGCGTGTGGAAGGTGTTTCAGTTTGTGCGGAAGGTGTTTCAGTGTGTGGGGAAGGTGTTTCAGTGTGTGTGGAAGGTGCTTCAGAGTGTGGGGAAGGTGTTTCAGTGTGTGGGGAAGGGGTTTCAGTGTGTGTGAGGAAGGTGTCTCAGTGTGTGGGGAAGGTGTTTCAGTGTGTGGGGAAGGGGTTTCAGTGTGTGGGGAAGGGGCTTCAGTGTGTGGGGAAGGGTTTCAGTGTATGGGGAAGGGGTTTCAGTGTGTGCGGAAGGGTTTTGGTGTGTGGGAAAGGTGTTTCAATCTGTGCGGAAGGGGTTTCAGTGTGTGGTGAAGGTGTTTCAGTGTGTGGGGAAGGTGTTTCAGTGTGTGGGGATGGGGTTTCAGTGTGTGAGGAAGGGGTTTCAGCGTTTGGGTAAGGTGTTTCAGTGTGTTGGGAAGGGTTCCAGTGTCTGGGGAAGGGGATCAGTGAGTGGGAACGGTGTTTCAGTGTTTGGGGATGGTATTTCAGTGTGTGGGGAAGGGGTTTCAGTGTGTGGTGAAGGGGTTTCAGTGTGTGGGGAAGGCATTTCAGTGGGTGGGGATGTGTTTCAGTGTGTGGGGAAGGTGTTTCAGTGTGTGGGGAAGGTGTTTCAGTGTGTGGGGAAGGGGTTTCAGTCTGTGTGAGGAAGGTGTTTCAGAGCGTGGTGAAGGTGTTTCAGTGTGTGGGGAAGGTTTTTCAGTGTGTGGGGAAGGGGTTTCAGTGTGTGGTGAAGGGTTTCAGTGTGTGGGGAAGGGGTTTCAGTGTGTGGGGAAGTGTATCAGCGTGTGGGGATGGGGTTTCAGTGTGTGGGGAAGGTGTTTCAGTGTGTGGGGAAAGGTTTCAGTGCTTGGGGAATGTGTTTCAGTGTTTGCGGAAGGGATTTCAAAGTGTGGGGAAGGTGTTTCAGTGTGTGGGGGAGGGTTTCAGTGTGTGGGAAAGGTGTTTCAATGAGTGCGGAAGGGGTTTCAGTGTGTGGTGAAACTGTTTCAGTGTGCGCGGAAGGTGTTTCAGTGTGTGGAGTAGTTGTTTCAGTGTGTGGGGAAGGTGTTTCAGTGTGTGCGGAAGGGGTTTCAGTGTGTGGGGTAGGTGTTTCAGTGTGTGGGGAAGGTGTTTCAGTGTGTGGGGAAGGGGTTTCAGTCTGTGTGAGGAAGGTGTTTCAGTGTTTGGGGAAGGTGTTTAGTGTGTGGGCATGGCATTTCAGTGTGTGGGGATGGTATTTCAGTGTGTGGGGAAGGGGTTTCAGTGTGTGGTGAAGGGGTTTCAGTGTGTGGGGAAGGTATTTCAGTGGGTGGGGTTGTGTTTCAGTGTGTGGGGAAGGTGTTTCAGTGTGTGGGGAAGGGGTTTCAATGTGTGGGGAAGGTGTTTCAGTGTTTGGGGAAGGTGTTTCAGTGTGTGGGGAAGGGTTCCAGTGTCTGGGGAAGGGGTTTCAATGTGTGGGAAAGGTGTTTCAGTGTGTGGGGATGGTATTTCAGTGTGTGGGGAAGGGGTTTCAGTGTGTGGGGAAGGTGTTTCAGTTTGTGGGGATTTGTTCAGAGTTTGCGGAAGGTGTTTCAGTGTGAGGGGAAGGGCTTCACTGTGTGCGGAAGGTGTTTCAGTGTGTGGGGAAGGGGTATCAGTCTGTGGGGAAGGTGTTTCAGTATGGGCGGAAGGGGTTTCAGTGTGTGGGGAAGGGGTTTCAGTGTGTGGGGAAGGTGTTTCAGTGTGTGCGGAAGGCGTTTCAGTGTGTGCGGAAGGCGTTTCAGTGTGTGGTGAAGGGGTTTCAATGTGTGGGGATGGGGTTTCAGTGTGTGGGGAATGTGTTTCAGTCTGTGGGGAATGTGTTTCAGTCTGTGGGGAAGGGGTTTCATTGTGTGGGGAATGTGTTTCAGTGTAAGGGGATGTGTTTCAGTGTGTGGGGATGGGGTTTCAGTGTGTGGGGAAGGTGTTTCAGTGCGTGGTGAAGGGGTTTCAGTGTGTGGGGAAGGGTTCCAGTGTATGGGGAAGGGGTTTCAATGTGTGGGAAAGGTGTTTCAGTGTGTGCGGAAGGGGTTTCAGTGTGTGGGGTAGGTGTTTCAGTGTGTGGGGAAGGTGTTTCAGTGTGTGGGGAAGGGGTTTCAGTCTGTGTGAGGAAGGTGTTTCAGAGTGTGGGGAAGGTGTTTCAGTGTGTGGGGAAGGTTTTTCAGTGTGTGGGGAAGGGGTTTCAGTGTGTGGTGAAGGGTTTCAGTGTGTGGGGAAGGGGTTTCAGTGTGTGGGGAAGTGTATCAGCGTGTGGGGTGGGGATTCAGTGTGTGGGGAAGGTGTTTCAGTGTGTGGGGAAGGGTTTCAGTGTTTGGGGAATGTGTTTCAGTGTTTGCGGAAGGGCTTTCAGTGTGTGGGGAAGGTGTTTCAGTGTGTGGGGGAGGGTTTCAGTGTGTGGGAAAGGTGTTTCAATGTGTGCGGAAGGGGTTTCAGTGTGTGGTGAAACGGTTTCAGTGTGTGCGGAAGGTGTTTCAGTGTGTGGAGTAGTTGTTTCAGTGTGTGGGGAAGGTGTTTCAGTGTGTAGAGTAGTTGTTTCAGTGTGTGGGGAAGTTGTTTCAGTGTGTGGGGAAGCTGTTTCTGTGTGTGAGGAACGGGTTTCAGTGTGTGGGAAAGGTGTTTCAGAGTGTGGGGATGGTATTTCAGTGTGTGGGGAAGGTGTTTCAGTATGTGGGGAAGGTGCTTCAGTGTGTATGCGGAAGGGGTTTCAGTATGTGGGGAACTGTTGCAGTGTGTGGGGTAGGGGTTTCAGTGTGTGGGGAAGGGGTTTAAGTTTTTGGGGATGGGTTTCAGTTTGTGGGGATGGGTTTCATTGTGTGCGGAAGGGGTTTCAGTGTGTGGGGAAGGTTTTTCAGTGTGTGGGGAAGGGGTTTCAGTGTGTGGTGAAGGGTTTCAGTGTGTGGGGAAGGGGTTTCAGTGTGTGGGGAAGTGTATCAGCGTGTGGGGATGGGGTTTCAGTGTGTGGGGAAGGTGTTTCAGTGTGTGGGGAAGGGTTTCAGTGTTTGGGGAATGTGTTTCAGTGTTTGCAGAAGGGCTTTCAGTGTGTGGGGAAGGTGTTTCAGTGTGTGGGGGAGGGTTTAAGTGTGTGGGAAAAGTGTTTCAATGTGTGCGGAAGGGGTTTCAGTGTGTGGTGAAACTGTTTCAGTGTGTGCGGAAGGTGTTTCAGTGTGTGGAGTAGTTGTTTCAGTGTGTGGGGAAGGTGTTTCAGTGTGTGCGGAAGGGGTTTCAGTGTGTGGGGTAGGTGTTTCAGTGTGTGGGGAAGGTGTTTCAGTGTGTGGGGAAGGGGTTTCATTCTGTGTGAGGAAGGTGTTTCAGAGTGTGGTGAAGGTGTTTCAGTGTGTGGGGAAGGTTTTTCAGTGTGTGGGGAAGGGGTTTCAGTGTGTGGTGAAGGGTTTCAGTGTGTGGGGAAGGGGTTTCAGTGTGTGGGGAAGTGTATCAGCGTGTGGGGATGGGGTTTCAGTGTGTGGGGAAGGTGTTTCAGTGTGTGGGGAAAGGTTTCAGTGCTTGGGGAATGTGTTTCAGTGTTTGCGGAAGGGATTTCAAAGTGTGGGGAAGGTGTTTCAGTGTGTGGGGGAGTGTTTCAGTGTGTGGGAAAGGTGTTTCAATGAGTGCGGAAGGGGTTTCTGTGTGTGTTGAAACTGTTTCAGTGTGTGCGGAAGGTGTTTCAGTGTGTGGAGTAGTTGTTTCAGTGTGTGGGGAAGGTGTTTCAGTGTGTGCGGAAGGGGTTTCAGTGTGTGGGGTAGGTGTTTCAGTGTGTGGGGAAGGTGTTTCAGTGTGTGGGGAAGGGGTTTCAGTCTGTGTGAGGAAGGTGTTTCAGTGTTTGTGGAAGGTGTTTAGTGTGTGGGGATGGCATTTCAGTGTGTGGGGAAGGGGTTTCAGTGTGTGGTGAAGGGGTTTCATTGTGTGGTGAAGGGGTTTCAGTGTGTGGGGAAGGTATTTCAGTGGGTGGGGATGTGTTTCAGTGTGTGGGGAAGGTGTTTCAGTGTGTGGGGAAGGAGTTTCAGTGTGTGGGGAAGGTGTTTCAGTGTTTGTGGAAGGTGTTTCAGTGTGTGGGGAAGGGTTCCAGTGTCTGGGGAAGGGGTTTCAATGTGTGGGAAAGGTGTTTCAGTGTGTGGGGATGGTATTTCAGTGTGTGGGGAAGGGGTTTCAGTGTGTGGGGAAGGTGTTTCAGTTTGTGGGGATTTGTTCAGAGTTTGCGGAAGGTGTTTCAGTGTGAGGGGAAGGGCTTCACTGTGTGCGGAAGGTGTTTCAGTGTGTGGGGAAGGGGTATCAGTCTGTGGGGAAGGTGTTTCAGTATGGGCGGAAGGGGTTTCAGTGTGTGGGGAAGGGGTTTCAGTGTGTGGGGAAGGTGTTCCAGTGTGTGCGGAAGGCGTTTCAGTGTGTGCGGAAGGTGTTTCAGTGTGTGGGGAAGTGGTTTCAGTGTGTGGGAGGAAGGTGTTTCAGAGTGTGGGGAAGGTGTTTCAGTGTGTGGGGAATGTTTTTCAGTGTGTGGGGAAGGGGTTTCAGTGTGTGGGGAAGTGTATCAGCGTGTGGGGATGGGGATTCAGTGTGTGGGGAAGGTGTTTCAGTGTGTGGGGAAGGGTTTCAGTGTTTGGGGAATGTGTTTCAGTGTTTGCGGAAGGGCTTTCAGTGTGTGGGGAAGGTGTTTCAGTGTGTGGGGGAGGGTTTCAGTGTGTGGGAAAGGTGTTTCAATGTGTGCGGAAGGGGTTTCAGTGTGTGGTGAAACGGTTTCAGTGTGTGCGGAAGGTGTTTCAGTGTGTGGAGTAGTTGTTTCAGTGTGTGGGGAAGGTGTTTCAGTGTGTAGAGTAGTTGTTTCAGTGTGTGGGGAAGTTGTTTCAGTGTGTGGGGAAGCTGTTTCAGTGTGTGAGGAACGGGTTTCAGTGTGTGGGAAAGGTGTTTCAGTGTGTGCGGAAGGGGTTTCAGTGTGTGGGGTAGGTGTTTCAGTGTGTGGGGAAGGTGTTTCAGTGTGTGGGGAAGGGGTTTCAGTCTGTGTGAGGAAGGTGTTTCAGAGTGTGGGGAAGGTGTTTCAGTGTGTGGGGAAGGGTTTCAGTGTTTGGGGAATGTGTTTCAGTGTTTGCGGAAGGGCTTTCAGTGTGTGGGGAAGGTGTTTCAGTGTGTGGGGGAGGGTTTCAGTGTGTGGGAAAGGTGTTTCAATGTGTGCGGAAGGGGTTTCAGTGTGTGGTGAAACTGTTTCAGTGTGTGCGGAAGGTGTTTCAGTGTGTGGAGTAGTTGTTTCAGTGTTTGGGGAAGGTGTTTCAGTGTGTGCGGAAGGGGTTTCAGTGTGTGGGGTAGGTGTTTCAGTGTGTGGGGAAGGTGTTTCAGTGTGTGGGGAAGGGGTTTCAGTCTGTGTGAGGAAGGTGTTTCAGAGCGTGGTGAAGGTGTTTCAGTGTGTGGGGATGGGGTTTCAGTGTGTGGGGAAGGTGTTTCAGTGTGTGGGGAAAGGTTTCAGTGCTTGGGGAATGTGTTTCAGTGTTTGCGGAAGGGATTTCAAAGTGTGGGGAAGGTGTTTCAGTGTGTGGGGGAGGGTTTCAGTGTGTGGGAAAGGTGTTTCAATGAGTGCGGAATGGGTTTCAGTGTGTGGTGAAACTGTTTCAGTGTGTGCGGAAGGTGTTTCAGTGTGTGGAGTAGTTGTTTCAGTGTGTGGGGAAGGTGTTTCAGTGTGTGCGGAAGGGGTTTCAGTGTGTGGGGTAGGTGTTTCAGTGTGTGGGGAAGGTGTTTCAGTGTGTGGGGAAGGGGTTTCAGTCTGTGTGAGGAAGGTGTTTCAGTGTTTGGGGAAGGTGTTTAGTGTGTGGGGATGGCATTTCAGTGTGTGCGGATGGTATTTCAGTGTGTGGGGAAGGGGTTTCACTGTGTGGGGAAGGGGTTTCAGTGTGTGGGGAAGGTATTTCAGTGGGTGGGGATGTGTTTCAGTGTGTGGGGAAGGTGTTTCAGTGTGTGGGGAAGGGGTTTCAATGTGTGGGGAAGGTGTTTCAGTGTTTGGGGAAGGTGTTTCAGTGTGTGGGGAAGGGTTCCAGTGTCTGGGGAAGGGGTTTCAATGTGTGGGAAAGGTGTTTCAGTGTGTGGGGATGGTATTTCAGTGTGTGGGGAAGGGGTTTCAGTGTGTGGGGAAGGTGTTTCAGTTTGTGGGGATTTGTTCAGAGTTTGCGGAAGGTGTTTCAGTGTGAGGGGAAGGGCTTCACTGTGTGCGGAAGGTGTTTCAGTGTGTGGGGAAGGGGTATCAGTCTGTGGGGAAGGTGTTTCAGTATGGGCGGAAGGGGTTTCAGTGTGTGGGGAAGGGGTTTCAGTGTGTGGGGAAGGTGTTTCAGTGTGTGCGGAAGGCGTTTCAGTGTGTGCGGAAGGCGTTTCAGTGTGTGGTGAAGGGGTTTCAATGTGTGGGGATGGGGTTTCAGTGTGTGGGGAATGTGTTTCAGTCTGTGGGGAATGTGTTTCAGTCTGTGGGGAAGGGGTTTCATTGTGTGGGGAATGTGTTTCAGTGTAAGGGGATGTGTTTCAGTGTGTGGGGATGGGGTTTCAGTGTGTGGGGAAGGTGTTTCAGTGCGTGGTGAAGGGGTTTCAGTGTGTGGGGAAGGGTTCCAGTGTATGGGGAAGGGGTTTCAATGTGTGGGAAAGGTGTTTCAGTGTGTGCGGAAGGGGTTTCAGTGTGTGGGGTAGGTGTTTCAGTGTGTGGGGAAGGTGTTTCAGTGTGTGGGGAAGGGGTTTCAGTCTGTGTGAGGAAGGTGTTTCAGAGTGTGGGGAAGGTGTTTCAGTGTGTGGGGAAGGTTTTTCAGTGTGTGGGGAAGGGGTTTCAGTGTGTGGTGAAGGGTTTCAGTGTGTGGGGAAGGGGTTTCAGTGTGTGGGGAAGTGTATCAGCGTGTGGGGATGGGGATTCAGTGTGTGGGGAAGGTGTTTCAGTGTGTGGGGAAGGGTTTCAGTGTTTGGGAATGTGTTTCAGTGTTTGCGGAAGGGCTTTCAGTGTGTGGGGAAGGTGTTTCAGTGTGTGGGGGAGGGTTTCAGTGTGTGGGAAAGGTGTTTCAATGTGTGCGGAAGGGGTTTCAGTGTGTGGTGAAACGGTTTCAGTGTGTGCGGAAGGTGTTTCAGTGTGTGGAGTAGTTGTTTCAGTGTGTGGGGAAGGTGTTTCAGTGTGTAGAGTAGTTGTTTCAGTGTGTGGGGAAGTTGTTTCAGTGTGTGGGGAAGCTGTTTCAGTGTGTGAGGAACGGGTTTCAGTGTGTGGGAAAGGTGTTTCAGAGTGTGGGGATGGTATTTCAGTGTGTGGGGAAGGTGTTTCAGTATGTGGGGAAGGTGTTTCAGTGTGTGTGCGGAAGGGGTTTCAGTATGTGGGGAACTGTTTCAGTGTGTGGGGTAGGGGTTTCAGTGTGTGGGGAAGGTGTTTAAGTTTTTGGGGATGGGTTTCAGTTTGTGGGGATGGGTTTCATTGTGTGCGGAAGGGGTTTCAGTGTGTGGGGAAGGTTTTTCAGTGTGTGGGGAAGGGGTTTCAGTGTGTGGTGAAGGGTTTCAGTGTGTGGGGAAGGGGTTTCAGTGTGTGGGGAAGTGTATCAGCGTGTGGGGATGGGGTTTCAGTGTGTGGGGAAGGTGTTTCAGTGTGTGGGGAAGGGTTTCAGTGTTTGGGGAATGTGTTTCAGTGTTTGCAGAAGGGCTTTCAGTGTGTGGGGAAGGTGTTTCAGTGTGTGGGGGAGGGTTTCAGTGTGTGGGAAAGGTGTTTCAATGTGTGCGGAAGGGGTTTCAGTGTGTGGTGAAACTGTTTCAGTGTGTGCGGAAGGTGTTTCAGTGTGTGGAGTAGTTGTTTCAGTGTGTGGGGAAGGTGTTTCAGTGTGTGCGGAAGGGGTTTCAGTGTGTGGGGTAGGTGTTTCAGTGTGTGGGGAAGGTGTTTCAGTGTGTGGGGAAGGGGTTTCAGTCTGTGCGAGGAAGGTGTTTCAGAGTGTGGTGAAGGTGTTTCAGTGTGTGGGGAAGGTTTTTCAGTGTGTGGGGAAGGGGTTTCAGTGTGTGGTGAAGGGTTTCAGTGTGTGGGGAAGGGGTTTCAGTGTGTGGGGAGGTGTATCAGCGTGTGGGGATGGGGTTTCAGTGTGTGGGGAAGGTGTTTCAGTGTGTGGGGAAAGGTTTCAGTGCTTGGGGAATGTGTTTCAGTGTTTGCGGAAGGGATTTCAAAGTGTGGGGAAGGTGTTTCAGTGTGTGGGGGAGTGTTTCAGTGTGTGGGAAAGGTGTTTCAATGAGTGCGGAAGGGGTTTCAGTGTGTGTTGAAACTGTTTCAGTGTGTGCGGAAGGTGTTTCAGTGTGTGGAGTAGTTGTTTCAGTGTGTGGGGAAGGTGTTTCAGTGTGTGCGGAAGGGGTTTCAGTGTGTGGGGAAGGTGTTTCAGTGTGTGGGGAAGGTGTTTCAGTGTGTGGGGAAGGGATTTCAGTCTGTGTGAGGAAGGTGTTTCAGTGTTTGGGGAAGGTGTTTAGTGTGTGGGGATGGCATTTCAGTGTGTGGGGAAGGGGTTTCAGTGTGTGGTGAAGGGGTTTCAGTGTGTGGTGAAGGGGTTTCAGTGTGTGGGGAAGGTATTTCAGTGGGGGGGGATGTGTTTCAGTGTGTGGGGAAGGTTTTTCAGTGTGTGGGGAAGGGGTTTCAGTGTGTGGGGAAGGTGTTTCAGTGTTTGGGGAAGGTGTTTCAGTGTGTGGGGAAGGGTTCCAGTGTCTGGGGAAGGGGTTTCAATGTGTGGGAAAGGTGTTTCAGTGTGTGGGGATGGTATTTCAGTGTGTGGGGAAGGGGTTTCAGTGTGTGGGGAAGGTGTTTTTCGGTTTGTGGGGATTTGTTCAGAGTTTGCGGAAGCTGTTTCAGTGTGAGGGGAAGGGCTTCACTGTGTGCGGAAGGTGTTTCAGTGTGTGGGGAAGGGGTATCAGTCTGTGGGGAAGGTGTTTCAGTATGGGCGGAAGGGGTTTCAGTGTGTGGGGAAGGGGTTTCAGTGTGTGGGAAAGGTGTTCCAGTGTGTGCGGAAGGCGTTTCAGTGTGTGCGGAAGGTGTTTCAGTGTGTGGGGAAGGGGTTTCAGTCTGTGTGAGGAAGGTGTTTCAGAGTGTGGGGAAGGTGTTTCAGTGTGTGGGGAAGGTTTTTCAGTGTGTGGGGAAGGGGTTTCAGTGTGTGGTGAAGGGTTTCAGTGTGTGGGGAAGGGGTTTCAGTGTGTGGGGAAGTGTATCAGCGTGTGGGGATGGGGATTCAGTGTGTGGGGAAGGTGTTTCAGTGTGTGGGGAAGGGTTTCAGTGTTTGGGGAATGTGTTTCAGTGTTTGCGGAAGGGCTTTCTGTGTGTGGGGAAGGTGTTTCAGTGTGTGGGGGAGGGTTTCAGTGTGTGGGAAAGGTGTTTCAATGTGTGCGGAAGGGGTTTCAGTGTATGGTGAAACGGTTTCAGTGTGTGCGGAAGGTGTTTCAGTGTGTGGAGTAGTTGTTTCAGTGTGTGGGGAAGGTGTTTCAGTGTGTAGAGTAGTTGTTTCAGTGTGTGGGGAAGTTGTTTCAGTGTGTGGGGAAGCTGTTTCAGTGTGTGAGGAACGGGTTTCAGTGTGTGGGAAAGGTGTTTCAGAGTGTGGGGATGGTATTTCAGTGTGTGGGGAAGGTGTTTCAGTATGTGGGGAAGGTGTTTCAGTGTGTGTGGGGAAGGGGTTCCAGTTTGTGGGGAAGGCGTATCAGTATGTGTGGGGATGTGTTTCAGTGTGTGCGGAAGGTGTTTCAGTGTGTGGGGAAGGGGTTTCAGTGAGTGGGGAAGGTGTTTCAGTGTGTGGGGATGGGTTTCAGTGTGTGGGGAAGGGGTTTCAGTGTGTGGGGATGGGTTTCAGTGTTAGCGGAATGTGTTTCAGTGTGTGGGGAAGGGGTTTCAGTGTGTGGGGAAGTTTTTCAGTGTGTGGGGAAGCGGTTTCAGTGTGTTGGGAAGGGGTTTCAGTGTGTGGGGATGGGTTTCATTTAGTGGGGATGGGTTTCATTGTATGCGGAAGGGTTTTCAGTGTGTGGTGAAGGTGCTTCAGTGAGTGGTGAAGGGGTTTCTGTGTGTGGGGAAGGTGTTTCAGTGGGTGGGGAAGGTGTTTCAGTGGGTGGGGTAGGGGTTTCAGTGTGTGGGGATGGTATTTCAGTGTGTGGGGAAGGGGTTTCTGTGTGTGGGGATGGTGTTTCAGTGTGTGTGGAAGGTGTTTCTGTGTGTGGGGAAGGTGTTTCAGTGTGTGCGGGAGGGGTTTCAGTGTGTGGGGAAGGTGTTTCAGTGTGTGTGGAAGGTGTTTTAGTGTGTGGGGGAGGTGTTTCAGTGTGTGAGGAAGGGGTTTCAGTGTGTGTGAGGAGGGTGTTTCAGTGTGTGGGGAAGGTGTTTCAGTGTGTGGGGAAGGAGTTTCAGTGTATGGGGAAGGGGTTTCAGTGTGTGGGGAAGGGTTTCAGTGAGTGGGGAAGGGGTTTCAGTGTGTGGGGAAGTGTTTCAGTGTGTGGGAAATGTGTTTCAATGTGTGCGGAAGGGGTTTCAGTGTGTGATGAAGGTGTTTCAGTGTGTGGGGAAGGTGTTTCAGTGTGTGGGGAAGGGGTTTCAGTGTGTGGGGAAGCTGTTACAGTGTGTGAGGAAGGGGTTTCACTGTTTGGGGAAGGTGTTTCAGTGTGTGGGGATGGTATTTCAGTGAGTGGGGAAGGGGTTTCAGTGTGTGGGGAAGTGTTGCAGTGTGTGTGGAAGGTGTTTATGTGCGTGGGGAAGGTGTTTCAGTTTGTGCGGAAGGTGTTTCAGTGTGTGGGGAAGGTGTTCTAGTGTGTGTGGAAGGTGCTTCAGTTTGTGGGGAAGGTGTTTCAGTGTGTGGGGAAGGGGTTTCAGTGTGTGTGAGGAAGGTGTCTCAGTGTGTGGGGAAGGTGTTTCAGTGTGTGGGGAAGGGGTTTCAGTGTGTGGGGAGGGGTTTCAGTGTGTGGGGAAGGGTTTCAGTGTATGGGGAAGGGGTTTCAGTGTGTGCGGAAGGGTTTTGGTGTGTGGGAAAGGTGTTTCAATCTGTGCGGAAGGGGTTTCAGTGTGTGGTGAAGGTGTTTCAGTGTGTGGGGAAGGGGTTTCAGTGTGTGGGGAAGGTGTTTCAGTGTGTGGGGATGGGGTTTCAGTGTGTGGGGAAGGGGTTTCAGTGTATGGGGAAGATGTTTCAGTGTGTGAGGAAGGGGATTCAGTGTTTGGGTAAGGTGTTTCAGTGTGTTGGGAAGGGTTCCAGTGTCTGGGGAAGGGGATCAGTGAGTGGGAACGGTGTTTCAGTGTGTGGGGATAGTATTTCAGTGTGTGGGGAAGGGGTTTCAGTGTGTGGCGAAGGGGTTTCAGTGTGTGGGGAAGGTATTTCAGTGGGTGGGGATGTGTTTCAGTGTGTGGGGAAGGTGTTTCAGTGTGTGGGGAAGGTGTTTCAGTGTTTGGGGAAGGTGTTTCAGTGTTTTTTCTAGGGGATTCAGTGTCTGGGGAAGGTGTTCCAGTGGGAGGGGTAGTGGTTTCAGTGTGTGGGGATGGTATTTCAGTGTGTGGGGAAGTTGTTTCAGTGTGTGGGGAAGGTCTGTCCGTGTGAGTGGGGAAGGGGTTTCAGTTTGTGGGGAAGGGTTTTCAGTGTGCGGGGAAGGTGTTTCAGTGTGTGGGGAAGGGGTGTCAGTGTTTGGGGATGGGTTTCAGTGTGTGTGGAAGGGGTTTCAGTGTGTGGGGAAGTGTTTCAGTTTGTGGGGTAGGGGTTTCAATGTGTGGGGAAGGGGTTTCAGTTTTTGGGAATGGGTTTCAGTTTGTGGGGATGGGTTTCAGTGTGTGCAGAAGGGGTTTCAGTATTTGGGGAAGTGTTTCAGTATGTGGTATAGGGGTTTCAGTGTGTGACGAAGGGGTTTCAGTTTTTGGGGATGGGTTTCAGTTTGTGGGGATGGGTTTCATTGTGTGCGGAAGGGGTTTCAGTATGTGGGGAACTGTTTCAGTGTGTGGGGTAGGGGTTTCAGTGTGTGGGGAAGGGGTTTCAGTTTTTGGGGATGGGTTTCAGTTTGTGGGGATGGGTTTCATTGTGTGCGGAAGGGGTTTCAGTGTGTGGGGAAGTTGTTTCAGTGTGTGGTGAAGGGGTTTCAGTGTGTGGTGAAGGTGTTTCAGTGGGTGGGGTAGTGGTTTCACAGTGTGGTGATGGGTTTCAGTGTGTGGGAAAGGGAATTCAGTGTGTGGGGAAGGTGTTTCAGTGTGTGGGAAAGGGAATTCAGTGTGTGGGGAAGGGGTTTCAGAGTGTGGGGAAGGTGTTTCAGTGTGTGTGGATGTGCTTCAGTGTGTGGGGATGTGTTTCAGTGTGTGGGGAAGGGTTTTTGTGTGTTGGGAAGGTGTTTCAGTGTGTGGTGATGGGTTTCAGTGTGTGTGGAAGGGGTTTCAGTGTGTGGGAAAGGTGGTTCAGTGTGAGGGGATGTGTTTCAGGGTGTGGGGAAGGGGTTTCATTGTGTGGGGAAGGGCTTTCCGTGTGTGGGGAAGGTGTTCCAGTGGGCGGGGATGTGTTTCAGTGTGTGGGCAACGTGTTTCAGTGTGTGGGGAAGGGGTTTCAGTGTGTGGGGAAGGGGTTTCAGTGTGTGGGAAATGTGTTTCAGTGTGTGGGTGAGGGTTTCAGTCTGTGGGGAAGGGGTTTCAGTGTGTGGGGAATGTGTTTCAGTGTGTGGGGATGTGCTTCAGTGTGTGGAGATGGGGTTTCAGTGTGTGGGGAAGGTGTTTCAGTGTGTGGGGAAGGTGTTTCAGTGTGTGGGGAAGATGTTTCAGTGTGTGGGGAAGAGGTTTCAGTGTGTGGGGATGGGGTTTCAGTGTGAGGGGAAGGTGTTTCAGTGTGTGCGGAAGGGGTTTCAGTGTGTGGGGAAGGTGTTTCAGTGCGTGGGGAAGGTGTTGCAGTGTGTGGGGAAGGGGTTTCACTGTGTGTGAGGAAGGTGTTTCAGTGTGTGGGGAATGGTTTCAGTGTGTGGGGAAGGTGTTTCAGTGTGTCCGGAAGGGGTTTCAGTGTGTGGTGAAGGTGTTTCAGTGTGTGGTGAAGGTGTTCCAGTGTGTGGGGAAGGAGTTTCAGTGTGTGGGGAAGCTGTTTCAGTGTGTGGGGAGGGGGTTTCAGTGTTTGGGAAAGGTGTTTCAGTGTGTGGGGAGGGGTTCCAGTGTCTGGGGAAGGTGTTTGAATGTGTGGGAAAGGTGTTTCAGTGTGTGGGGATGGTATTTCAGTGTGTGGGGAAGGGGTTTCAGTGTGTGGGGAAGGTGTTTCAGTTTGTGGGGATGTGTTCAGGGTGTGCGGAAGGTGTTTCAGTGTGTGGGGAAGGGGTTCCAGTCTGTGGGGAAGGGTTTCACTGTGTGCAGAAGGTGTTTCAGTGTGTGGGGAAGGGGTATCAGTCTGTGGGGAAGGTGTTTCAGTATGTGCGGAAGGTTTTTCAGTGTGTGGGGAAGGGGCTTCAGTGTGTGCGGAAGGCATTTCAGTGTGTGCGGAAGGCGTTTCAGTGTGTGCGGAAGGCGTTTCAGTGTGTGGTGAAGGGGTTTCAATGTGTGGAGATGGGGTTTCAGTGTGTGGGGAATGTGTTTCAGTATGTGGGGAAGGATTTCAGTGTGTGGGGAATGTGTTTCAGTGTGTGGTGAATGGGTTTCAGTGTATGGGGAAGGGTTTCAGTGCATGGGGAAGGGATTCAGTCTGTGGGGAAGGGGTTTCATTGTGTGGGGAATGTGTTTCAGTGTGTGGGGATGTGTTTCATTGGGTGGGGATGGGGTTTCAGTGTGTGGGGAAGGTGTTTCAGTGTGTGGGGAAGGGGTTTCAGTGTGTGGGGACGGGGTTTCAGTGTGTGGGGAAGGTGTTTCAGTGTGTGGAAGCGTTTCAGTGTGTGGGGAAGGTGTTTCAGTGTGTGCGGAAGGGGTTTCAGTGTGTGGGGTAGGTGTTTCAGTGTGTGGGGAAGGTGTTTCAGTGTGTGGGGAAGGGGTTTCAGTCTGTGTGAGGAAGGTGTTTCAGTGTGTGGGGAAGCTGTTTCAGTGTGTGGGGAAGGTTTTTCAGTGTGTGCAGAAGGGGTTTCAGTGTGTGGTGAAGGGTTTCAGTGTGTGGGGAAGGGGTTTCAGTGTGTGGGGAAGTGTATGAGTGTTGTGGGGAAGGGGTTTCAGTGTGTGGGGAAGGGGTTTCAGTGTGTGGGGAAGTTTTTCAGTGTGTGGGGAAGCGGTTTCAGTGTGTTGGGAAGGGGTTTCAGTGTGTGGGGATGGGTTTCATTTAGTGGGGATGGGTTTCATTGTATGCGGAAGGGTTTTCAGTGTGTGGGGAAGGTGCTTCAGTGTGTGTTGAAGGGGTTTCAGTGTGTGGGGAAGGTGTTTCAGTGGGTGGGGAAGGTGTTTCAGTGGGTGGGGTAGGGGTTTCAGTGTGTGGGGATGGTATTTCAGTGTGTGGGGAAGGGGTTTCTGTGTGTGGGGATGGTGTTTCAGTGTGTGTGGAAGGTGTTTCTGTGTGTGGGGAAGGTGTTTCAGTGTGTGCGGGAGGGGTTTCAGTGTGTGGGGAAGGTGTTTCAGTGTGTGTGGAAGGTGTTTTAGTGTGTGGGGAAGGTGTTTCAGTGTGTGAGGAAGGGGTTTCAGTGTGTGTGAGGAGGGTGTTTCAGTGTGTGGGGAAGGTGTTTCAGTGTGTGGGGAAGGAGTTTCAGTGTATTTGGAAGGGGTTTCAGTGTGTGGGGAAGGGTTTCAGTGAGTGGGGAAGGGGTTTCAGTGTGTGGGGAAGTGTTTCAGTGTGTGGGAAATGTGTTTCAATGTGTGCGGAAGGGGTTTCAGTGTGTGATGAAGGTGTTTCAGTGTGTGGGGAAGGTGTTTCAGTGTGTGGGGAAGGGGTTTCAGTGTGTGGGGAAGCTGTTTCAGTGTGTGAGGAAGGGGTTTCACTGTTTGGGGAAGGTGTTTCTGTGTGTGGGGATGGTATTTCAGTGAGTGGGGAAGGGGTTTCAGTGTGTGGGGAAGTGTTGCAGTGTGTGATGAAGGTGTTTCTGTGCGTGGGGAAGGTGTTTCAGTTTGTGTGGAAGGTGTTTCAGTGTGTGGGGAAGGTGTTTTAGTGTGTGTGGAAGGTGCTTCAGTGTGTGGGGAAGGTGTTTCAGTGTGTGGGGAAGGGGTTTCAGTGTGTGTGAGGAAGGTGTCTCAGTGTGTGGGGAAGGTGTTTCAGTGTGTGGGGAAGGGGTTTCAGTGTGTGGGGAGGGGTTTCAGTGTGTGGGGAAGGGTTTCAGTGTATGGGGAAGGGGTTTCAGTGTGTGCGGAAGGGTTTTGGTGTGTGGGAAAGGTGTTTCAATCTGTGCGGAAGGGGTTTCAGTGTGTGGTGAAGGTGTTTCAGTGTTTGGGGAAGGGGTTTCAGTGTGTGGGGAAGGTGTTTCAGTGTGTGGGGATGGGGTTTCAGCGTGTGGGGAAGGGGTTTCAGTGTATGGGGAAGATGTTTCAGTGTGTGAGGAAGGGGTTTCAGTGTTTGGGTAAGGTGTTTCAGTGTGTTGGGAAGGGTTCCAGTGTCTGGGGAATGGGATCAGTGAGTGGGAACGGTGTTTCAGTGTGTGGGGATGGTATTTCAGTGTGTGGGGAAGGGGTTTCAGTGTGTGGTGAAGGGGTTTCAGTGTGTGGGGAAGGTATTTCAGTGGGTGGGGATGTGTTTCAGTGTGTGGGGAAGGTGTTTCAGTGTGTGGGGAAGGTGTTTCAGTGTTTGGGGAAGGTGTTTCAGTGTGTTTTCTAGGGGATTCAGTGTCTGGGGAAGGTGTTCCAGTGGGAGGGGTAGTGGTTTCAGTGTGTGGGGATGGTATTTCAGTGTGTGGGGAAGTTGTTTCAGTGTGTGGGGAAGGTCTTTCCGTGTGAGTGGGGAAGGGGTTTCAGTTTGTGGGGAAGGGGTTTCAGTGTGCGGGGAAGGTGTTTCAGTGTGTGGGGATGGGTTTCAGTGTGTGGGGAAGGGGTGTCAGTGTTTGGGGATGGGTTTCAGTGTGTGTAGAAGGGGTTTCAGTGTGTGGGGAAGTGTTTCAGTTTGTGGGGTAGGGGTTTCAATGTGTGGGGAAGGGGTTTCAGTTTTTGGGGATGGGTTTCAGTTTGTGGGGATGGGTTTCATTGTGTGCGGAAGGGGTTTCAGTATGTGGGGAAGTGTTTCAGTGTGTGGGGATGGGTTTCAGTGTGTGGGGAAGGGGTTTCAGTGTGTGGGGATGGGTTTCAGTGTGTGCAGAAGGGGTTTCAGTATTTGGGGAAGTGTTTCAGTATGTGGTATAGGGGTTTCAGTGTGTGACGAAGGGGTTTCAGTTTTTGGGGATGGGTTTCAGTTTGTGGGGATGGGTTTCATTGTGTGCGGAAGGGGTTTCAGTATGTGGGGAACTGTTTCAGTGTGTGGGGTAGGGGTTTCAGTGTGTGGGGAAGGGGTTTCAGTTTTTGGGGATGGGTTTCAGTTTGTGGGGATGGGTTTCATTGTGTGCGGAAGGGGTTTCAGTGTGTGGGGAAGTTGTTTCAGTGTGTGGTGAAGGGGTTTCAGTGTGTGGGGAAGGTGTTTCAGTGGGTGGGGTAGTGGTTTCACAGTGTGGTGATGGGTTTCAGTGTGTGGGAAAGGGAATTCAGTGTGTGGGGAAGGTGTTTCAGTGTGTGGGAAAGGGAATTCAGTGTGTGGGGAAGGGGTTTCAGAGTGTGGGGAAGGTGTTTCAGTGTGTGTGGATGTGCTTCAGTGTGTGGGGATGTGTTTCAGTGTGTGGGGAAGGGTTTTTGTGTGTTGGGAAGGTGTTTCAGTGTGTGGTGATGGGTTTCAGTGTGTGTGGAAGGGGTTTCAGTGTGTGGGAAAGGTGGTTCAGTGTGAGGGGATGTGTTTCAGGGTGTGGGGAAGGGGTTTCATTGTGTGGGGAAGGGCTTTCCGTGTGTGGGGAAGGTGTTCCAGTGGGCGGGGATGTGTTTCAGTGTGTGGGCAACGTGTTTCAGTGTGTGGGGAAGGGGTTTCAGTGTGTGGGGAAGGGGTTTCAGTGTGTGGGAAATGTGTTTCAGTGTGTGGGTGAGGGTTTCAGTCTGTGGGGAAGGGGTTTCAGTGTGTGGGGAATGTGTTTCAGTGTGTGGGGATGTGCTTCAGTGTGTGGGGATGGGGTTCCAGTGTGTGGGGAAGGTGTTTCAGTGTGTGGGGAAGGTGTTTCAGTGTGTGGGGAAGAGGTTTCAGTGTGTGGGGAAGAGGTTTCAGTGTGTGGGGATGGGGTTTCAGTGTGAGGGGAAAGTGTTTCAGTGTGTGCGGAAGGGGTTTCAGTGTGTGGGGAAGGTGTTTCAGTGCGTGGGGAAGGTGTTTCAGTGTGTGGGGAAGGGGTTTCACTGTGTGTGAGGAAGGTGTTTCAGTGTGTGGGGAATGGTTTCAGTGTGTGGGGAAGGTGTTTCAGTGTGTGCGGAAGGGGTTTCAGTGTGTGGTGAAGGTGTTTCAGTGAGTGGTGAAGGTGTTCCAGTGTGTGGGGAAGGAGTTTCAGTGTGTGGGGAAGCTGTTTCAGTGTGTGGGGAGGGGGTTTCAGTGTTTGGGAAAGGTGTTTCAGTGTGTGGGGAGGGGTTCCAGTGTCTGGGGAAGGTGTTTGAATGTGCGGGAAAGGTGTTTCAGTGTGTGGGGATGGTATTTCAGTGTGTGGGGAAGGGGTTTCAGTGTGTGGGGAAGGTGTTTGAATGTGCGGGAAAGGTGTTTCAGTGTGTGGGGATGGTATTTCAGTGTGTGGGGAAGGGGTTTCAGTGTGTGGGGAAGGTGTTACAGTTTGTGGGGATGTGTTCAGGGTGTGCGGAAGGTGTTTCAGTGTGTGGGGAAGGGGTTCCAGTCTGTGGGGAAGGGTTTCACTGTGTGCGGAAGGTGTTTCAGTGTGTGGGGAAGGGGTATCAGTCTGTGGGGAAGGTGTTTCAGTATGTGCGGAAGGTGTTTCAGTGTGTGGGGAAGGTGTTTCAGTGTGTGGGGAAGGTGTTTCAGTGTGTGCGGAAGGCGTTTCAGTGTGTGCGGAAGGCGTTTCAGTGTGTTTTGAAGGGGTTTCAATGTGTGGAGATGGGGTTTCAGTGTGTGGGGAATGTGTTTCAGTATGTGGGGAAGGATTTCAGTGTGTGGGGAATGTGTTTCAGTGTGTGGTGAATGGGTTTCAGTGTATGGGGAAGGGTTTCAGTGCATGGGGAAGGGATTCAGTCTGTGGGGAAGGGGTTGCATTGTGTGGGGAATGTGTTTCAGTGTGTGGGGATGTGTTTCATTGGGTGGGGATGGGGTTTCAGTGTGTGAGGAAGGTGTTTCAGTGTGTGGGGAAGGGGTTTCAGTGTGTGGGGACGGGGTTTCAGTGTGTGGGGAAGGTGTTTCAGTGTGTGGAAGTGCTTCAGTGTGTGGAAGTGTTTCAGTGTGTGGGGAAGGTGTTTCAGTGTGTGGGGAAGGGGTTTCAGTCTGTGTGAGGAAGGTGTTTCAGTGTGTGGGGAAGCTGTTTCAGTGTGTGGGGAAGGTTTTTCAGTGTGTGCGGAAGGGGTTTCAGTGTGTGGTGAAGGGTTTCAGTGTGTGGGGAAGGTGTTTCAGTGAGTGGGGAAGGGTTTCAGTGTGTGGGGAATGTGTTTCAATGTGTGCGGAAGGTGTTTCAGTGTGTGGGGAAGGTGTTTCAGTGTGTGGGGGAGGGTTTCAGTGTGTGGGGAAGGGGTTTCAGTGTGTGGGGAAGGTGTTTCAGTGTGTGGGGAAGGGTTTCAGTGTTTGTGGAATGTGTTTCAGTGTTTGCGGAAGGGGTTTCAGTGTGTGGGGAAGGTGTTTGAATGTGCGGGAAAGGTGTTTCAGTGTGTGGGGATGGTATTTCAGTGTGTGGGGAAGGGGTTTCAGTGTGTGGGGAAGGTGTTTCAGTTTGTGGGGATGTGTTCAGGGTGTGCGGAAGGTGTTTCAGTGTGTGGGGAAGGGGTTCCAGTCTGTGGGGAAGGGTTTCACTGTGTGCGGAAGGTGTTTCAGTGTGTGGGGAAGGGGTATCAGTCTGTGGGGAAGGTGTTTCAGTATGTGCGGAAGGTGTTTCAGTGTGTGGGGAAGGTGTTTCAGTGTGTGGGGAAGGTGTTTCAGTGTGTGCGGAAGGCGTTTCAGTGTGTGCGGAAGGCGTTTCAGTGTGTTTTGAAGGGGTTTCAATGTGTGGAGATGGGGTTTCAGTGTGTGGGGAATGTGTTTCAGTATGTGGGGAAGGATTTCAGTGTGTGGGGAATGTGTTTCAGTGTGTGGTGAATGGGTTTCAGTGTATGGGGAAGGGTTTCAGTGCATGGGGAAGGGATTCAGTCTGTGGGGAAGGGGTTTCATTGTGTGGGGAATGTGTTTCAGTGTGTGGGGATGTGTTTCATTGGGTGGGGATGGGGTTTCAGTGTGTGGGGAAGGTGTTTCAGTGTGTGGGGAAGGGGTTTCAGTGTGTGGGGACGGGGTTTCAGTGTGTGGGGAAGGTGTTTCAGTGTGTGGAAGTGTTTCAGTGTGTGGGGAAGGTGTTTCAGTGTGTGCGGAAGGGGTTTCAGTGTGTGGGGTAGGTGTTTCAGTGTGTGGGGAAGGTGTTTCAGTGTGTGGGGAAGGGGTTTCAGTCTGTGTGAGGAAGGTGTTTCAGTGTGTGGGGAAGCTGTTTCAGTGTGTGGGGAAGGTTTTTCAGTGTGTGCGGAAGGGGTTTCAGTGTGTGGTGAAGGGTTTCAGTGTGTGGGGAAGGGGTTTCAGTGTGTGGGGAATGTGTTTCAGTGTGTGGGGATGTGCTTCAGTGTGTGGGGATGGGGTTCCAGTGTGTGGGGAAGGTGTTTCAGTGTGTGGGGAAGGTGTTTCAGTGTGTGGGGAAGAGGTTTCAGTGTGTGGGGAAGAGGTTTCAGTGTGTGGGGATGGGGTTTCAGTGTGAGGGGAAAGTGTTTCAGTGTGTGCGGAAGGGGTTTCAGTGTGTGGGGAAGGTGTTTCAGTGCGTGGGGAAGGTGTTTCAGTGTGTGGGGAAGGGGTTTCACTGTGTGTGAGGAAGGTGTTTCAGTGTGTGGGGAATGGTTTCAGTGTGTGGGGAAGGTGTTTCAGTGTGTGCGGAAGGGGTTTCAGTGTGTGGTGAAGGTGTTTCAGTGAGTGGTGAAGGTGTTCCAGTGTGTGGGGAAGGAGTTTCAGTGTGTGGGGAAGCTGTTTCAGTGTGTGGGGAGGGGGTTTCAGTGTTTGGGAAAGGTGTTTCAGTGTGTGGGGAGGGGTTCCAGTGTCTGGGGAAGGTGTTTGAATGTGCGGGAAAGGTGTTTCAGTGTGTGGGGATGGTATTTCAGTGTGTGGGGAAGGGGTTTCAGTGTGTGGGGAAGGTGTTTGAATGTGCGGGAAAGGTGTTTCAGTGTGTGGGGATGGTATTTCAGTGTGTGGGGAAGGGGTTTCAGTGTGTGGGGAAGGTGTTACAGTTTGTGGGGATGTGTTCAGGGTGTGCGGAAGGTGTTTCAGTGTGTGGGGAAGGGGTTCCAGTCTGTGGGGAAGGGTTTCACTGTGTGCGGAAGGTGTTTCAGTGTGTGGGGAAGGGGTATCAGTCTGTGGGGAAGGTGTTTCAGTATGTGCGGAAGGTGTTTCAGTGTGTGGGGAAGGTGTTTCAGTGTGTGGGGAAGGTGTTTCAGTGTGTGCGGAAGGCGTTTCAGTGTGTGCGGAAGGCGTTTCAGTGTGTTTTGAAGGGGTTTCAATGTGTGGAGATGGGGTTTCAGTGTGTGGGGAATGTGTTTCAGTATGTGGGGAAGGATTTCAGTGTGTGGGGAATGTGTTTCAGTGTGTGGTGAATGGGTTTCAGTGTATGGGGAAGGGTTTCAGTGCATGGGGAAGGGATTCAGTCTGTGGGGAAGGGGTTGCATTGTGTGGGGAATGTGTTTCAGTGTGTGGGGATGTGTTTCATTGGGTGGGGATGGGGTTTCAGTGTGTGAGGAAGGTGTTTCAGTGTGTGGGGAAGGGGTTTCAGTGTGTGGGGACGGGGTTTCAGTGTGTGGGGAAGGTGTTTCAGTGTGTGGAAGTGCTTCAGTGTGTGGAAGTGTTTCAGTGTGTGGGGAAGGTGTTTCAGTGTGTGGGGAAGGGGTTTCAGTCTGTGTGAGGAAGGTGTTTCAGTGTGTGGGGAAGCTGTTTCAGTGTGTGGGGAAGGTTTTTCAGTGTGTGCGGAAGGGGTTTCAGTGTGTGGTGAAGGGTTTCAGTGTGTGGGGAAGGGGTTTCAGTGTGTGGGGAAGTGTATGAGTGTTGTGGGGAAGGGGTTTCAGTGTGTGGGGAAGGTGTTTCAGTGAGTGGGGAAGGGTTTCAGTGTGTGGGGAATGTGTTTCAATGTGTGCGGAAGGTGTTTCAGTGTGTGGGGAAGGTGTTTCAGTGTGTGGGGGAGGGTTTCAGTGTGTGGGGAAGGGGTTTCAGTGTGTGGGGAAGGTGTTTCAGTGTGTGGGGAAGGGTTTCAGTGTTTGTGGAATGTGTTTCAGTGTTTGCGGAAGGGGTTTCAGTGTGTGGGGAAGGTGTTTGAATGTGCGGGAAAGGTGTTTCAGTGTGTGGGGATGGTATTTCAGTGTGTGGGGAAGGGGTTTCAGTGTGTGGGGAAGGTGTTTCAGTTTGTGGGGATGTGTTCAGGGTGTGCGGAAGGTGTTTCAGTGTGTGGGGAAGGGGTTCCAGTCTGTGGGGAAGGGTTTCACTGTGTGCGGAAGGTGTTTCAGTGTGTGGGGAAGGGGTATCAGTCTGTGGGGAAGGTGTTTCAGTATGTGCGGAAGGTGTTTCAGTGTGTGGGGAAGGTGTTTCAGTGTGTGGGGAAGGTGTTTCAGTGTGTGCGGAAGGCGTTTCAGTGTGTGCGGAAGGCGTTTCAGTGTGTTTTGAAGGGGTTTCAATGTGTGGAGATGGGGTTTCAGTGTGTGGGGAATGTGTTTCAGTATGTGGGGAAGGATTTCAGTGTGTGGGGAATGTGTTTCAGTGTGTGGTGAATGGGTTTCAGTGTATGGGGAAGGGTTTCAGTGCATGGGGAAGGGATTCAGTCTGTGGGGAAGGGGTTTCATTGTGTGGGGAATGTGTTTCAGTGTGTGGGGATGTGTTTCATTGGGTGGGGATGGGGTTTCAGTGTGTGGGGAAGGTGTTTCAGTGTGTGGGGAAGGGGTTTCAGTGTGTGGGGACGGGGTTTCAGTGTGTGGGGAAGGTGTTTCAGTGTGTGGAAGTGTTTCAGTGTGTGGGGAAGGTGTTTCAGTGTGTGCGGAAGGGGTTTCAGTGTGTGGGGTAGGTGTTTCAGTGTGTGGGGAAGGTGTTTCAGTGTGTGGGGAAGGGGTTTCAGTCTGTGTGAGGAAGGTGTTTCAGTGTGTGGGGAAGCTGTTTCAGTGTGTGGGGAAGGTTTTTCAGTGTGTGCGGAAGGGGTTTCAGTGTGTGGTGAAGGGTTTCAGTGTGTGGGGAAGGGGTTTCAGTGTGTGGGGAAGTGTATGAGTGTTGTGGGGAAGGGGTTTCAGTGTGTGGGGAAGGTGTTTCAGTGAGTGGGGAAGGGTTTCAGTGTGTGGGGAATGTGTATCAATGTGTGCGGAAGGTGTTTCAGTGTGTGGGGAAGGTGTTTCAGTGTGTGGGGGAGGGTTTCAGTGTGTGGGGAAGGGGTTTCAGTGTGTGGGGAAGGTGTTTCAGTGTGTGGGGAAGGGTTTCAGTGTTTGTGGAATGTGTTTCAGTGTTTGCGGAAGGGGTTTCAGTGTGTGGGGAAGATGTTTCAGTGTGTGGCGAAGTTGTTTCAGTGTGTGGGGAAGGGGTTTCAGTGTGTGGGGAAGCTGTTTCAGTGTGGGGAATGTGTTTCAGTTAGTGGGGAAGGTGTTTCAGTGTGTGGGGAAGGGGTTTCACTATGAGCGGAAGGGGTTTCAGTGTTTTGGAAGTTGTTTCAGTGTGTGGGGAAGTGTTTCAGTTGTGGGGGAAGGGGTTTCAGTGTGTTGGGAAGGGGTTTCCGTGTGTGGGGATGGGTTTCAGTTTGTGGGGATGGGTTTCATTGTGTGTAGAAGGGGTTTCAGTGTGTGGGGAAGGTGTTTCAGTGTGTTTTGAAGGGGATTCAGTGTGTGGGGAAGGTGTTCCAGTGGGAGGGGTAGGGGTTTCAGTGTTTGGGGATGGTATTTCAGTGTGTGGGGAAGTTGTTTCAGTGTGTGGAGAAGGTCTTTCCGTGTGAGTGGGGAAGGGGTTTCAGTTTGTGGGGAAGGTGTTTCAGTGTGTGGGGAAGGAGTTTCAGTGTGTGGGGAAGGGGTTTCAGTGTGTGGGGAAGGTGTTTCAGTGTGTGGGGATGGGTTTCAGTGTGTGGGGAAGGTGTTTCAGTGTGTGGGGAAGGTGTTTCAGTGTGTGGGGAAGGCGTTTCAGTGTGTGCGGAAGGCGTTTCAGTGTGTTTTGAAGGGGTTTCAATGTGTGGAGATGGGGTTTCAGTGTGTGGGGAATGTGTTTCAGTATGTGGGGAAGGATTTCAGTGTGTGGGGAATGTGTTTCAGTGTGTGGTGAATGGGTTTCAGTGTATGGGGAAGGGTTTCAGTGCATGGGGAAGGGATTCAGTCTGTGGGGAAGGGGTTTCATTGTGTGGGGAATGTGTTTCAGTGTGTGGGGATGTGTTTCATTGGGTGGGGATGGGGTTTCAGTGTGTGGGGAAGGTGTTTCAGTGTGTGGGGAAGGGGTTTCAGTGTGTGGGGACGGGGTTTCAGTGTGTGGGGAAGGTGTTTCAGTGTGTGGAAGTGTTTCAGTGTGTGGGGAAGGTGTTTCAGTGTGTGCGGAAGGGGTTTCAGTGTGTGGGGTAGGTGTTTCAGTGTGTGGGGAAGGTGTTTCAGTGTGTGGGGAAGGGGTTTCAGTCTGTGTGAGGAAGGTGTTTCAGTGTGTGGGGAAGCTGTTTCAGTGTGTGGGGAAGGTTTTTCAGTGTGTGCGGAAGGGGTTTCAGTGTGTGGTGAAGGGTTTCAGTGTGTGGGGAAGGGGTTTCAGTGTGTGGGGAAGTGTATGAGTGTTGTGGGGAAGGGGTTTCAGTGTGTGGGGAAGGTGTTTCAGTGAGTGGGGAAGGGTTTCAGTGTGTGGGGAATGTGTATCAATGTGTGCGGAAGGTGTTTCAGTGTGTGGGGAAGGTGTTTCAGTGTGTGGGGGAGGGTTTCAGTGTGTGGGGAAGGGGTTTCAGTGTGTGGGGAAGGTGTTTCAGTGTGTGGGGAAGGGTTTCAGTGTTTGTGGAATGTGTTTCAGTGTTTGCGGAAGGGGTTTCAGTGTGTGGGGAAGATGTTTCAGTGTGTGGCGAAGTTGTTTCAGTGTGTGGGGAAGGGGTTTCAGTGTGTGGGGAAGCTGTTTCAGTGTGGGGAATGTGTTTCAGTTAGTGGGGAAGGTGTTTCAGTGTGTGGGGAAGGGGTTTCACTATGAGCGGAAGGGGTTTCAGTGTTTTGGAAGTTGTTTCAGTGTGTGGGGAAGTGTTTCATTTTGTGGGGAAGGGGTTTCAGTGTGTTGGGAAGGGGTTTCCGTGTGTGGGGATGGGTTTCAGTTTGTGGGGATGGGTTTCATTGTGTGTAGAAGGGGTTTCAGTGTGTGGGGAAGGTGTTTCAGTGTGTTTTGAAGGGGATTCAGTGTGTGGGGAAGGTGTTCCAGTGGGAGGGGTAGGGGTTTCAGTGTTTGGGGATGGTATTTCAGTGTGTGGGGAAGTTGTTTCAGTGTGTGGAGAAGGTCTTTCCGTGTGAGTGGGGAAGGGGTTTCAGTTTGTGGGGAAGGTGTTTCAGTGTGTGGGGAAGGAGTTTCAGTGTGTGGGGAAGGGGTTTCAGTGTGTGGGGAAGGTGTTTCAGTGTGTGGGGATGGGTTTCAGTGTGTGGGGAAGGGGTTTCAGTGTTTGGGGATGGGTTTCAGTGTGTGCGGAAGGGGTTTCAGTGTGTGGGGAAGTGTTTCAGTGTGTGGGGTAGGGGTTTCAGTTTGTGTGGAAGGGGTTTCAGTTTTTGGGGATGGGTTTCAGTTTGTGGGGTTGGGTTTCATATGTGTGCGGAAGGGGTTTCAGTGTGTGGGGAAGTTGTTTCAGTGTGTGTTGAAGGGGTTTCAGTGTGTGGGGAAGGTGTTTCAGTGGGTGGGGTAGGGGTTTCACAGTGTGGTGAAGGGTTTCAGTGTGTGGGAAAGGGAATTCAGTGTGTGGGGAAGGTGTTTCAGTGTGTGGGGAAGTTGTTTCAGTGTGTGGGGAAGGGGTTTCAGAGTGTGGGGAAGGTGTTTCAGTGTGTGGGGATGTGCTTCATTGTGTGGGGATGTGTTTCCGTGTGTCGGGAAGTGTTTCTGTGTGTTGGGAAGTGTTTCTGTCTGTTGGGAAGGTGTTTCAGTGTGTGGGGATGGGTTTCAGTGTGTGGGGATGGGTTTCAGTGTGTGTGGAAGGGGTTTCAGTGTGTGGGAAAGGTGTTTCAGGGTGTGGGGAAGGGGTTTCATTGTGTGGGGAAGGGCTTTCAGTGTGTGGGGAAGGTGTTCCAGTGTGTGGGGATGTGTTTCAGTGTGTGGGGAACGTGTTTCAGTGTGTGGGGAAGGGGTTTCAGTGTGTGGGGAAGGGTTTCAGAGTGTGGGGAAGGTTTTTCAGTGTGTGCGGAAGTGGTTTCAGTGTGTGGGGAAGGGGTTTCAGTGTGTGTGAGGTAGGTGTTTCAGTGTGTGCGGATGGGGTTTCAGTGTGTGGGGAAGGGGTTTCAGTGTGTGGGGAATGGTTTCAGTGTGTGGGGAAAGTGTTTCAGTGTGTGCGGAAGGGGTTTCAGTGTGTGGTGAAGGTGTTTCAGTGTGTGATGAAGGTGTTCCAGTGTGTGGGGAAGGAGTTTCAGTGTGTGGGGAAGCTGTTTCAGTGAGTGGGGAGGGGGTTTCAGTGTTTGGGGAAGGTGTTTCAGTGTGTGGGGATGGGTTCCAGTGTCTGGGGAGGGGGTTTCAATGTGTGGGAAAGCTGTTTCAGTGTGTGGGGATGGTATTTCAGTGTATGGGGAAGGGGTTTCAGTGTGTGGGGAAGGTGTTTCAGTTTGTGGGGATTTGTTCAGAGTGTGCGGAAGGTGTTTCAGTGTGTGGGGAAGGGGTTTCAGTGTGTGGGGAAGGGCTTCACTGTGTGCGGAAGGTGTTTCAGTGTGTGGGGAAGGGGTATCAGTCTGTGGGGAAGGTGTTTCAGTATGTGCGGAAGGGGTTTCAGTGTGTGGGGAAGGGGTTTCAATGTGTGGGGAAGGTGTTTCAGTGTGTGCGGAAGGCGTTTCAGTGTGTGCGGAAGGCGTTTCAGTGTGTGGTGAAGGGGTTTCAATGTGTGAGGATGGGGTTTCAGTTTGTGGGGAAAGTGTTTCAGTCTGTGGGGAAGGGGTTTCATTGTGTGGGGAATGTGTTTCAGTGTATGGGGATGTGTATCAGTGTGTGGGGATGGGGTTTCAGTGTGTGGGGAAGGTGATTCAGTGTGTGCTGAAGGGGTTTCAGTGTGTGGGGAAGGGTTCCAGTGTCTGGGGAAGGGGTTTGAATGTGTGGGAAAGGTGTTTCAGTGTGTGCGGAAGGGGTTTCAGTGTGTGGGGTTGGTGTTGCAGTGTGTGGGGAAGGTGTTTCAGTGTGTGGGGATTGTGTTTCAGTATGTGGGGATGTGTTTCAGTGTGTGGGGATGGGGTTTCAGTGTGTGGGGAAGGTGTTTCAGTGTGTGGGGAAGGTGTTTCAGTGTGTGGGGAAGGGTTTCAGAGTGTGGGGAAGGTTTTTCAGTGTGTGCGGAAGTGGTTTCAGTGAGTGGCGAAGGATTTTCAGTGTGTGGGGAAGGTGTTTCAGTGTGTGGGGAATGGTTTCAGTGTGTGGGGAAGGTGTTTCAGTGTGTGCGGAAGGGGTTTCAGTGTGTGGTGAAGGTGTTTCAGTTTGTGGTGAAGGTGTTCCAGTGTGTGGGGAAGGAGTTTCAGTGTGTGGGGAAGCTGTTTCAGTGTGTGGGGAAGGGGTTTCAGTGTGTGGGGAAGGGGTTTCAGTGTGTGGGAAATGTTTTTCAGTGTGTGGGTGAGGGTTTCAGTGTGTGGGGAATGTGTTTCAGTGTGTGGTGAATGGGTTTCAGTGTTTGGGGAAGGGTTTCAGTCTGTGGGGAAGGGGTTTCAGTGTGTGGGGAATGTGTTTCAGTAAGTGGGGATGTGTTTCAGTGTGTGGGGATGGGGTTTCAGTGTGTGGGGAAGGTGTTTCAGTGTGTGGGGAAGGTGTTTCAGTGTGTGGGGAAGGGTTTCAGAGTGTGGGGAAGATTTTTCAGTGTGTGCGGAAGTGGTTTCAGTGTGTGGGGAAGGGGTTTCAGTGTGTGGGGAAGGTGTTTCAGTGGGTGGTGCAGGGGTTTCACATTGTGGTGAAGGGTTTCAGTGTGTGGGAAAGGGAATTCAGTGTGTGGGGAAGGTGTTTCAGTGTGTGGGGATGTGTTTCAGGGTGCGGGGAAGGAGTTTCAGTGTGTGGGGATCGGTTTCAGTGTGTGGGGAAGGGGTTTCAGAGTGTGGGGATGGGTTTCAGTGTGTGCGGAAGGGGTTTCAGTGTGTGGGGAAGTGTTTCAGTGTGTGGGGTAGGGGTTTCAGTTTGTGTGGAAGGGGTTTCAGTTTTTGGGGATGGGTTTCAGTTTGTGGGGTTGGGTTTCATATGTGTGCGGAAGGGGTTTCAGTGTGTGGGGAAGTTGTTTCAGTGTGTGTTGAAGGGGTTTCAGTGTGTGGGGAAGGTGTTTCAGTGGGTGGGGTAGGGGTTTCACAGTGTGGTGAAGGGTTTCAGTGTGTGGGAAAGGGAATTCAGTGTGTGGGGAAGGTGTTTCAGTGTGTGGGGAAGTTGTTTCAGTGTGTGGGGAAGGGGTTTCAGAGTGTGGGGAAGGTGTTTCAGTGTGTGGGGATGTGCTTCATTGTGTGGGGATGTGTTTCCGTGTGTCGGGAAGTGTTTCTGTGTGTTGGGAAGTGTTTCTGTCTGTTGGGAAGGTGTTTCAGTGTGTGGGGATGGGTTTCAGTGTGTGGGGATGGGTTTCAGTGTGTGTGGAAGGGGTTTCAGTGTGTGGGAAAGGTGTTTCAGGGTGTGGGGAAGGGGTTTCATTGTGTGGGGAAGGGCTTTCAGTGTGTGGGGAAGGTGTTCCAGTGTGTGGGGATGTGTTTCAGTGTGTGGGGAACGTGTTTCAGTGTGTGGGGATGGGGTTTCAGTGTGTGGGGAAGGGTTTCAGAGTGTGGGGAAGGTTTTTCAGTGTGTGCGGAAGTGGTTTCAGTGTGTGGGGAAGGGGTTTCAGTGTGTGTGAGGTAGGTGTTTCAGTGTGTGCGGATGGGGTTTCAGTGTGTGGGGAAGGGGTTTCAGTGTGTGGGGAATGGTTTCAGTGTGTGGGGAAAGTGTTTCAGTGTGTGCGGAAGGGGTTTCAGTGTGTGGTGAAGGTGTTTCAGTGTGTGATGAAGGTGTTCCAGTGTGTGGGGAAGGAGTTTCAGTGTGTGGGGAAGCTGTTTCAGTGTGTGGGGAGGGGGTTTCAGTGTTTGGGGAAGGTGTTTCAGTGTGTGGGGAAGGGTTCCAGTGTCTGGGGAGGGGGTTTCAATGTGTGGGAAAGCTGTTTCAGTGTGTGGGGATGGTATTTCAGTGTATGGGGAAGGGGTTTCAGTGTGTGGGGAAGGTGTTTCAGTTTGTGGGGATTTGTTCAGAGTGTGCGGAAGGTGTTTCAGTGTGTGGGGAAGGGGTTTCAGTGTGTGGGGAAGGGCTTCACTGTGTGCGGAAGGTGTTTCAGTGTGTGGGGAAGGGGTATCAGTCTGTGGGGAAGGTGTTTCAGTATGTGCGGAAGGGGTTTCAGTGTGTGGGGAAGGGGTTTCAATGTGTGGGGAAGGTGTTTCAGTGTGTGCGGAAGGCGTTTCAGTGTGTGCGGAAGGCGTTTCAGTGTGTGGTGAAGGGGTTTCAATGTGTGAGGATGGGGTTTCAGTTTGTGGGGAAAGTGTTTCAGTCTGTGGGGAAGGGGTTTCATTGTGTGGGGAATGTGTTTCAGTGTATGGGGATGTGTATCAGTGTGTGGGGATGGGGTTTCAGTGTGTGGGGAAGGTGATTCAGTGTGTGCTGAAGGGGTTTCAGTGTGTGGGGAAGGGTTCCAGTGTCTGGGGAAGGGGTTTGAATGTGTGGGAAAGGTGTTTCAGTGTGTGCGGAAGGGGTTACAGTGTGTGGGGTTGGTGTTTCAGTGTGTGGGGAAGGTGTTTCAGTGTGTGGGGAATGTGTTTCAGTATGTGGGGATGTGTTTCAGTGTGTGGGGATGGGGTTTCAGTGTGTGGGGAAGGTGTTTCAGTGTGTGGGGAAGGTGTTTCAGTGTGTGGGGAAGGGTTTCAGAGTGTGGGGAAGGTTTTTCAGTGTGTGCGGAAGTGGTTTCAGTGAGTGGCGAAGGAGTTTCAGTGTGTGGGGAAGGTGTTTCAGTGTGTGGGGAATGGTTTCAGTGTGTGGGGAAGGTGTTTCAGTGTGTGCGGAAGGGGTTTCAGTGTGTGGTGAAGGTGTTTCAGTTTGTGGTGAAGGTGTTCCAGTGTGTGGGGAAGGAGTTTCAGTGTGTGGGGAAGCTGTTTCAGTGTGTGGGGAAGGGGTTTCAGTGTGTGGGGAAGGGGTTTCAGTGTGTGGGAAATGTTTTTCAGTGTGTGGGTGAGGGTTTCAGTGTGTGGGGAATGTGTTTCAGTGTGTGGTGAATGGGTTTCAGTGTTTGGGGAAGGGTTTCAGTCTGTGGGGAAGGGGTTTCAGTGTGTGGGGAATGTGTTTCAGTAAGTGGGGATGTGTTTCAGTGTGTGGGGATGGGGTTTCAGTGTGTGGGGAAGGTGTTTCAGTGTGTGGGGAAGGTGTTTCAGTGTGTGGGGAAGGGTTTCAGAGTGTGGGGAAGGTTTTTCAGTGTGTGCGGAAGTGGTTTCAGTGTGTGGGGAAGGGGTTTCAGTGTGTGGGGAAGGTGTTTCAGTGGGTGGGGCAGGGGTTTCACAGTGTGGTGAAGGGTTTCAGTGTGTGGGAAAGGGAATTCAGTGTGTGGGGAAGGTGTTTCAGTGTGTGGGGATGTGTTTCAGGGTGCGGGGAAGGAGTTTCAGTGTGTGTGGATCGGTTTCAGTGTGTGGGGAAGGGGTTTCAGTGTGTGGGGATGGGTTTCAGTGTTTGCGGAAGGGGTTTCAGTGTGTGGGGAAGTGTTTCAGTGTGTGGGGTAGGGGTTTCAGTTTGTGTGGAAGGGGTTTCAGTTTTTGGGGATGGGTTTCAGTTTGTGGGGTTGGGTTTCATTGTGTGCGGAAGGGGTTTCAGTGTGTGGGGAAGTTGTTTCAGTGTGTGTTGAAGGGGTTTCAGTGTGTGGGGAAGGTGTTTCAGTGGGTGGGGTAGGGGTTTCACAGTGTGGTGAAGGGTTTCAGTGTGTGGGAAAGGGAATTCAGTGTGTGGGGAAGGTGTTTCAGTGTGTGGGGAAGTTGTTTCAGTGTGTGGGGAAGGGGTTTCAGAGTGTGGGGAAGGTGTTTCAGTGTGTGGGGATGTGCTTCATTGTGTGGGGATGTGTTTCCGTGTGTCGGGAAGTGTTTCTGTGTGTTGGGAAGTGTTTCTGTCTGTTGGGAAGGTGTTTCAGTGTGTGGGGATGGGTTTCAGTGTGTGGGGATGGGTTTCAGTGTGTGTGGAAGGGGTTTCAGTGTGTGGGAAAGGTGTTTCAGGGTGTGGGGAAGGGGTTTCATTGTGTGGGGAAGGGCTTTCAGTGTGTGGGGAAGGTGTTCCAGTGTGTGGGGATGTGTTTCAGTGTGTGGGGAACGTGTTTCAGTGTGTGGGGAAGGGGTTTCAGTGTGTGGGGAAGGGTTTCAGAGTGTGGGGAAGGTTTTTCAGTGTGTGCGGAAGTGGTTTCAGTGTGTGGGGAAGGGGTTTCAGTGTGTGTGAGGTAGGTGTTTCAGTGTGTGCGGATGGGGTTTCAGTGTGTGGGGAAGGGGTTTCAGTGTGTGGGGAATGGTTTCAGTGTGTGGGGAAAGTGTTTCAGTGTGTGCGGAAGGGGTTTCAGTGTGTGGTGAAGGTGTTTCAGTGTGTGATGAAGGTGTTCCAGTGTGTGGGGAAGGAGTTTCAGTGTGTGGGGAAGCTGTTTCAGTGTGTGGGGAGGGGGTTTCAGTGTTTGGGGAAGGTGTTTCAGTGTGTGGGGAAGGGTTCCAGTGTCTGGGGAGGGGGTTTCAATGTGTGGGAAAGCTGTTTCAGTGTGTGGGGATGGTATTTCAGTGTATGGGGAAGGGGTTTCAGTGTGTGGGGAAGGTGTTTCAGTTTGTGGGGATTTGTTCAGAGTGTGCGGAAGGTGTTTCAGTGTGTGGGGAAGGGGTTTCAGTGTGTGGGGAAGGGCTTCACTGTGTGCGGATGATGTTTCAGTGTGTGGGGAAGGGGTATCAGTCTGTGGGGAAGGTGTTTCAGTATGTGCGGAAGGGGTTTCAGTGAGTGGGGAAGGGGTTTCAATGTGTGGGGAAGGTGTTTCAGTGTGTGCGGAAGGCGTTTCAGTGTGTGCGGAAGGCGTTTCAGTGTGTGGTGAAGGGGTTTCAATGTGTGAGGATGGGGTTTCAGTTTGTGGGGAAAGTGTTTCAGTCTGTGGGGAAGGGGTTTCATTGTGTGGGGAATGTGTTTCAGTGTATGGGGATGTGTATCAGTGTGTGGGGATGGGGTTTCAGTGTGTGGGGAAGGTGATTCAGTGTGTGCTGAAGGGGTTTCAGTGTGTGGGGAAGGGTTCCAGTGTCTGGGGAAGGGGTTTGAATGTGTGGGAAAGGTGTTTCAGTGTGTGCGGATGGGGTTTCAGTGTGTGGGGTTGGTGTTTCAGTGTGTGGGGAAGGTGTTTCAGTGTGTGGGGAAGGGGTTTCAGTCTGTGTGAGGAAGGTGTTTCAGAGTGTGGGGAAGGTGTTTCAGTGTGTGGGGAAGGTTTTTCAGTGTGTGGGGAAGGGGTTTCAGTGTGTGGTGAAGGGTTTCAGTGAGTGGGGAAGGGGTTTCAGTGTGTGGGGAAGTGTATCAGTATGTGGGTAAGGGGTTTCAGTGTGTGGGGAAGGTGTTTCAGTGTGCGGGGAAGGGTTTCAGTGTTTGGGGAATGTGTTTCAATGTGTGCGGAAGGGGTTTCAGTGTGTGGGGAAGGTGATTCAGTGTGTGAGGGAGGGTTTCAGTGTGTGGGAAAGGTGTTTCAATGTGTGTGGAAGGGGAGCCAGTGTGTGGTGAAAATGTTTCAGTGTGTGGGGAAGGTGTTTCAGTCTGTGGAGTAGTTGTTTCAGTGTGTGGGGAAGTTGTTTCAGTGTGTGGGGAAGTTGTTTCAGTGTGTGGGGAAGCTGTTTCAGTGTGTCAGGAACGGGTTTCAGTGTGTGGGAAAGGTGTTTCAGAGTGTGGGGATGGTATTTCAGTGTGTGGGGAAGGTGTTTCAGTCTGTGGGGAAGTTGTTTCAGTGTGTGTGGGGAAGGTGTATCAGTATGTGTGGGGATGTGTTTCAGTGTGTGCGGAAGGTGTTTCAGTGTGTGGGGAAGGTGTTTCAGTGTGTGGGGAAGTTGTTTCAGTGTGTGGGGAAGGGGTTTCAGAGTGTGGGGAAGGTGTTTCAGTGTGTGGGGATGTGCTTCATTGTGTGGGGATGTGTTTCCGTGTGTCGGGAAGTGTTTCTGTGTGTTGGGAAGTGTTTCTGTCTGTTGGGAAGGTGTTTCAGTGTGTGGGGATGGGTTTCAGTGTGTGGGGATGGGTTTCAGTGTGTGTGGAAGGGGTTTCAGTGTGTGGGAAAGGTGTTTCAGGGTGTGGGGAAGGGGTTTCATTGTGTGGGGAAGGGCTTTCAGTGTGTGGGGAAGGTGTTCCAGTGTGTGGGGATGTGTTTCAGTGTGTGGGGAACGTGTTTCAGTGTGTGGGGAAGGGGTTTCAGTGTGTGGGGAAGGGTTTCAGAGTGTGGGGAAGGTTTTTCAGTGTGTGCGGAAGTGGTTTCAGTGTGTGGGGAAGGGGTTTCAGTGTGTGTGAGGTAGGTGTTTCAGTGTGTGCGGATGGGGTTTCAGTGTGTGGGGAAGGGGTTTCAGTGTGTGGGGAATGGTTTCAGTGTGTGGGGAAAGTGTTTCAGTGTGTGCGGAAGGGGTTTCAGTGTGTGGTGAAGGTGTTTCAGTGTGTGATGAAGGTGTTCCAGTGTGTGGGGAAGGAGTTTCAGTGTGTGGGGAAGCTGTTTCAGTGTGTGGGGAGGGGGTTTCAGTGTTTGGGGAAGGTGTTTCAGTGTGTGGGGAAGGGTTCCAGTGTCTGGGGAGGGGGTTTCAATGTGTGGGAAAGCTGTTTCAGTGTGTGGGGATGGTATTTCAGTGTATGGGGAAGGGGTTTCAGTGTGTGGGGAAGGTGTTTCAGTTTGTGGGGATTTGTTCAGAGTGTGCGGAAGGTGTTTCAGTGTGTGGGGAAGGGGTTTCAGTGTGTGGGGAAGGGCTTCACTGTGTGCGGATGATGTTTCAGTGTGTGGGGAAGGGGTATCAGTCTGTGGGGAAGGTGTTTCAGTATGTGCGGAAGGGGTTTCAGTGAGTGGGGAAGGGGTTTCAATGTGTGGGGAAGGTGTTTCAGTGTGTGCGGAAGGCGTTTCAGTGTGTGCGGAAGGCGTTTCAGTGTGTGGTGAAGGGGTTTCAATGTGTGAGGATGGGGTTTCAGTTTGTGGGGAAAGTGTTTCAGTCTGTGGGGAAGGGGTTTCATTGTGTGGGGAATGTGTTTCAGTGTATGGGGATGTGTATCAGTGTGTGGGGATGGGGTTTCAGTGTGTGGGGAAGGTGATTCAGTGTGTGCTGAAGGGGTTTCAGTGTGTGGGGAAGGGTTCCAGTGTCTGGGGAAGGGGTTTGAATGTGTGGGAAAGGTGTTTCAGTGTGTGCGGATGGGGTTTCAGTGTGTGGGGTTGGTGTTTCAGTGTGTGGGGAAGGTGTTTCAGTGTGTGGGGAAGGGGTTTCAGTCTGTGTGAGGAAGGTGTTTCAGAGTGTGGGGAAGGTGTTTCAGTGTGTGGGGAAGGTTTTTCAGTGTGTGGGGAAGGGGTTTCAGTGTGTGGTGAAGGGTTTCAGTGAGTGGGGAAGGGGTTTCAGTGTGTGGGGAAGTGTATCAGTATGTGGGTAAGGGGTTTCAGTGTGTGGGGAAGGTGTTTCAGTGTGCGGGGTAGGGTTTCAGTGTTTGGGGAATGTGTTTCAATGTGTGCGGAAGGGGTTTCAGTGTGTGGGGAAGGTGATTCAGTGTGTGAGGGAGGGTTTCAGTGTGTGGGAAAGGTGTTTCAATGTGTGTGGAAGGGGAGCCAGTGTGTGGTGAAAATGTTTCAGTGTGTGGGGAAGGTGTTTCAGTCTGTGGAGTAGTTGTTTCAGTGTGTGGGGAAGTTGTTTCAGTGTGTGGGGAAGTTGTTTCAGTGTGTGGGGAAGCTGTTTCAGTGTGTCAGGAACGGGTTTCAGTGTGTGGGAAAGGTGTTTCAGAGTGTGGGGATGGTATTTCAGTGTGTGGGGAAGGTGTTTCAGTCTGTGGGGAAGTTGTTTCAGTGTGTGTGGGGAAGGTGTATCAGTATGTGTGGGGATGTGTTTCAGTGTGTGCGGAAGGTGTTTCAGTGTGTGGGGAAGGGGTTTCAGTGAGTGGGGAATGTGTTTCAGTGTGTGGGCATGGGTTTCAGTGTGTGGGGAAGGGGTTTCAGTGTGTGGGGAAGGGGTTTCAGTGAGTGGGGAAGGTGTTTCAGTGTGTGGGGATGGGTTTCAGTGTGTGCGGAAGGGGTTTCAGTGTGTGGGGAAGGGGTTTCAGTGTGTGGGAAATGTGTTTCAGTGTGTGGGTGAGGGTTTCAGTGTGTGTGGAATGTGTTTTAGTGTGTGGTGAATGGGTTTCAGTGTTTGGGGAAGGGTTTCAGTCTGTGGGGAAGGGGTTTCAGTGTGTGTGGAATGTGTTTCAGTAAGTGGGGATGTGTTTCAGTGTGTGGGGATGGGGTTTCAGTGTGTGGGGAAGGTGTCTCAGTGTGTGGGGAAGGTGTTTTAGTGTGTGGGGAAGGGTTTCAGTGTGTGTGAGGTAGGTGTTTCAGTGTGTGCGGATGGGGTTTCAGTGTGTGGGGAAGGGGTTTCAGTGTGTGGGGAATTGTTTCAGTGTGTGGGGAAGGTGTTTCAGTGTGTGCGGAAGGGGTTTCAGTGTGTGGTGAAGGTGTTTCAGTGTGTGATGAAGGTGTTCCAGTGTGTGGGGAAGGAGTTTCAGTGTGTGGGGAAGCTGTTTCAGTGTGTGGGGAGGGGGTTTCAGTGTTTGGGGAAGGTGTTTCAGTGTGTGGGGAAGGGTTCCAGTGTCTGGGGAAGGAGTTTCAATGTGTGGGAAAGGTGTTTCAGTGTGTGGGGATGGTATTTCAGTGTATGGGGAAGGGGTTTCAGTGTGTGGGGAAGGTGTTTCAGTTTGTGGGGATTTGTTCAGAGTGTGCAGAAGGTGTTTCAGTGTGTGGGGAAGGGGTTTCAGTGTCTGGGGAAGGGCTTCACTGTGTGCGGAAGGTGTTTCAGTGTGTGGGGAAGCGGTATCAGTCTGTGGGGAAGGTGTTTCTGTATGTGCGGAAGGGGTTTCAGTGTGTGGGGAAGGGGTTTCAATGTGTGGGGAAGGTGTTTCAGTGTGTGCGGAAGGCGTTTCAGTGTGTGCGGAAGGCGTTTCAGTGTGTGGTGAAGGGGTTTCAATGTGTGAGGATGGGGTTTCAGTTTGTGGGGAAAGTGTTTCAGTCTGTGGGGAAGGGGTTTCATTGTGTGGGGAATGTGTTTCAGTGTATGGGGATGTATTTCAGTGTGTGGGGATGGGGTTTCAGTGTGTGGGGATGGGGTTTCAGTGTGTGGGGAGGTGTTTCAGTGTGTGGTGAAGGGGTTTCAGTGTGTGGGAAAGGTGTTTCAGTGTGTGCGGAAGGTGTTTCAGTGTGTGGGGAAGGGGTTTCAGTGTGTGTGAGGAAGGTGTTTCAGAGTGTGGGGAAGGTGTTTCAGTGTGTGGGGAAGGTTTTTCAGTGTGTGGGGTAGGGGTTTCAGTGTGTGGTGAAGGATTTCAGTGTGTGGGGAAGGGGTTTCAGTGTGTGGGGAAGTGTATCAGTATGTGGGTAAGGGGTTTCAGTGTGTGGGGAAGGTGTTTCAGTGTGTGGGGAAGGGTTTCAGTGTTTGGGGAATGTGTTTCAGTGTTTGCGGAAGGGCTTTCAGTGTGTGGGGAAGGAGTTTCAGTTTGTGAGGGAGGGTTTCAGTGTGTGGGAAAGGTGTTTCAATGTGTGCGGAAGGGGTTTCAGTGTGTGGTGAAAATGTTTCAGTGTGTGGGGAAGGTGTTTCAGTGTGTGGAGTAGTTGTTTCAGAGTGTGGGGATGGTATTTCAGTGTGTGGGGAAGGTGTTTCAGTCTGTGGGGAAGGTGTTTCAGTGTGTGTGGGGAAGGTGTATCAGTATGTGTGGGGATGTGTTTCACTGTGTGCGGAAGGTGTTTCAGTGTGTGGGGAAGGGGTTTCAGTGAGTGGGGAATGTGTTTCAGTGTGTGGGGATGGGTGTCAGTGTGTGCGGAAGGGGTTTCAGTGTGTGGGGAAGGTGTTTCAGTGTGTGGGGATGGGTTTCAGTGTGTGGGGAAGGGGTTTCAGTGTGTGGGGATGGGTTTCAGTGTGTGCGGAAGTGGTTTCAGTGTGTGGGGAAGTATTTCAGTGTGTGGGGTAGGGGTTTCAGTGTGTGTGGAAGGGGTTTCAGTTTTTGGGGATGGGTTTCAGTTTGTGGGGATGGGTTTCATTGTGTGCGGAAGGTGTTTCAGTATGTGGGGAAGTGTTTCAGTGTGTGGGGTAGTGGTTTCAGTGTGTGGGGAAGGGGTTTCAGTTTTTGGGGATGGGTTTCAGTTTGTGGGGATGGGTTTCATTGTGTGCGGAAGGGGTTTCAGTGTGTGGGGAAGTTGTTTCAGTGTGTGGTGAAGGGGTTTCAGTGTGTGGGGAAGGTGTTTCAGTGGGTGGGGTAGGGGTTTCACAGTGTGGTGAAGGGTTTCAGTGTGTGGGAAAGGGAATTCAGTGTGTGGGGAAGGTGTTTCAGTGTGTGGGGAAGGTGTTTCAGTGAGTGGGGAAGTTGTTTCAGTGTGTGGGGAAGGGGTTTCAGAGTGTGGGGAAGGTGTTTCAGTGTGTGGGGATGTGCTTCAGTGTGTGGGGATGTGTTGCAGTGTGTGGGGAAGTGTTTCTGTGTGTTGGGAAGGTGTTTCAGTGTGTGGGGATGGGTTTCAGTGTGTGGGGATGGGTTTCAGTGTGTGTGGAAGGGGTTTCAGTGTGTGCGAAAGGTGTTTCAGTGTGTGGGGACGTGTTTCAGGGTGTGGGGAAGGGGTTTCATTGTATGGGGAAGGGCTTTCAGTGTGTGGGGAAGGTGTTCCAGTGGGTGGGGATGTGTTTCAGTGTGTGGGGAACGTGTTTCAGTGTGTGGGGAAGGGTTTTCAGTGTGTGGGGAAGGGGTTTCAGTGTGTGGGAAATATGTTTCAGTGTGTGGGTGAGGGTTTCAGTGCGAGGGGAATGTGTTTTAGTGTGTGGTGAATGGGTTTCAGTGTTTGGGGAAGGGTTTCAGTCTGTGGGGAAGGGGTTTCAGTGTGTGGGGAATGTGTTTCAGTATGTGGGGATGTGGTTCAGTGTGTGGGAATGGTGTTTCAGTGTGTGGGGAAGGTGTTTCAGTGTGTGGGGAAGGGGTTTCAGTGTGTGGGGAAGGGTTTCAGAGTGTGGGGAAGGTTTTTCACTGTGTGCGGAAGTGGTTTCAGTGAGTGGCGGAGGTGTTTCAGTGTGTGGGGAATGTGTTTCAGTGTGTGGGGAAGGGGTTTCAGTGTGTGTGAGAAAGGTGTTTCAGTGTGTGGGGAAGGGTTTCAGTGTGTGGGGAAGGGTTTCAGTGTGTGGGGAAGGGGTTTCAGTGTGTGGGGAATGGTTTCAGTGTGTGGGGAAGGTGTTTCAGTGTGTGCGGAAGGGGTTTCAGTGTTTGGGGAAGCTGTTTCAGTGTGTGGGAAGGGGGTTTCAGTGTTTGGGGAAGGTGTTTCAGTGTGTGGGGAAGGGTTCCAGTGTCTTGGGAAGGGGTTTCAATGTGTGGGAAAGGGGTTTCAGTGTGTGGGGGTGGTATTTCAGTGTGTGGGGAAGGGGTTTCAGTCTGTGGGGACGGTGTTTCAGTTTGTGGGGATTTGTTCAGAGTGTGCAGAAGGTGTTTCAGTGTGTGGGGAAGGGGTTTCAGTGTGAGGGGAAGGGCTTCACTGTGTGCGGAAGGTGTTTCAGTGTGTGGGGAAGGGGTATCAGTCTGTGGGGAAGGTGTTTCAGTATGGGCGGAAGGGGTTTCAGTGTGTGGGAAAGGGGTTTCATTGGTTGGGGAAGGTGTTTCAGTGTGTGCGGAAGGCGTTTCACTGTGTGCGGAAGGCGTTTCAGTGTGTGGTGAAGGGGTTTCAATGTGTGGGGATGGGGTTTCAGTGTGTGGGGAATGTGTTTCAGTCTGTGGGGAATGTGTTTCAGTCTGTGGGGAAGAGGTTTCATTGTGTGGGGAATGTGTTTCAGTGTAAGGGGATGTGTTTCAGTGTGTGGGGATGGGGTTTCAGTGTGTGGGGAAGGTGTTTCAGTGCGTGGTGAAGGGGTTTCAGTGTGTGGGGAAGGGTTCCAGTGTATGGGGAAGGGGTTTCAATGTGTGGGAAAGGTGTTTCAGTGTGTGCAGAAGGGGTTTCAGTGTGTGGGGTAGGTGTTTCAGTGTGTGGGGAAGGTGTTTCAGTGTGTGGGGAAGGGGTTTCAGTCTGTGTGAGGAAGGTGTTTCAGTGTTTGGGGAAGGTGTTTAGTGTGTGGGGAATGCATTTCAGTGTGTGGGGATGGTATTTCAGTGTGTGGGGAAGGGGTTTCAGTGTGTGGTGAAGGGGTTTCAGTGTGTGCGGAAGGTGTTTCAGTGTGTGGGGAAGGGGTTTCAGTGTCTGGGGAAGGGCTTCACTGTGTGCGGAAGGTGTTTCAGTGTGTGGGGAAGGGGTATCAGTCTGTGGGGAAGGTGTTTCTGTATGTGCGGAAGGGGTTTCAGTGTGTGGGGAAGGGGTTTCAATGTGAGGGGAAGGTGTTTCAGTGTGTGCGGAAGGCGTTTCAGTGTGTGCGGAAGGCGTTTCAGTGTGTGGTGAAGGGGTTTCAATGTGTGAGGATGGGGTTTCAGTTTGTGGGGAAAGTGTTTCAGTCTGTGGGGAAGGGGTTTCATTGTGTGGGGAATGTGTTTCAGTGTATGGGGATGTATTTCAGTGTGTGGGGATGGGGTTTCAGTGTGTGGGGAGGTGTTTCAGTGTGTGGTGAAGTGGTTTCAGTGTGTGGGGAAGGGTTCCAGTGCCTGGGGAAGGGGTTTGAATGTGTCGGAAAGGTGTTTCAGTGTGTGCGGAAGGGGTTTCAGTGTGTGGGGAAGGGGTTTCAGTCTGTGTGAGGAAGGTGTTTCAGAGTGTGGGGAAGGTGTTTCAGTGTGTGGGGAAGGTTTTTCAGTGTGTGGGGAAGGGGTTTCAGTGTGTGGTGAAGGATTTCAGTGTGTGGGGAAGGGGTTTCAGTGTGTGGGGAAGTGTATCAGTATGTGGGGAAGGGGTTTCAATGTGTGGGGAAGTGTATCAGTATGTGGGTAAGGGGTTTTCAGTGTGTGGGAAAGGTGTTTCAATGTGTGCGGAAGGATTTCAGTGTGTGGGGTAGGGGTTTTAGTGTGTTTGGAAGGGGTTTCAGTTTTTGGGGATGGGTTTCAGTTTGTGGGGATGGGTTTCATTGTGTGCGGAAGGTGTTTCAGTATGTGGGGAAGTGTTTCAGTGTGTGGGGTAGTGGTTTCAGTGTGTGGGGAAGGGGTTTCAGTTTTTGGGGATGGGTTTCAGTTTGTGGGGATGGGTTTCATTGTGTGCGGAAGGGGTTTCAGTGTGTGGGGAAGTTGTTTCAGTGTGTGGTGAAGGGGTTTCAGTGTGTGGGGAAGGTGTTTCAGTGGGTCGGGTAGGGGTTTCACAGTGTGGTGAAGGGTTTCAGTGTGTGGGAAAGGGAATTCAGTGTGTGGGGAAGGTGTTTCAGTGTGTGGGGAAGGTGTTTCAGTGAGTGGGGAAGTTGTTTCAGTGTGTGGGGAAGGGGTTTCAGAGTGTGGGGAAGGTGTTTCAGTGTGTGGGGATGTGCTTCAGTGTGTGGGGATGTGTTGCAGTGTGTGGGGAAGTGTTTCTGTGTGTTGGGAAGGTGTTTCAGTGTGTGGGGATGGGTTTCAGTGTGTGGGGATGGGTTTCAGTGTGTGTGGAAGGGGTTTCAGTGTGTGCGAAAGGTGTTTCAGTGTGTGGGGACGTGTTTCAGGGTGTGGGGAAGGCGTTTCATTGTATGGGGAAGGGCTTTCAGTGTGTGGGGAAGGTGTTCCAGTGGGTGGGGATGTGTTTCAGTGTGTGGGGAACGTGTTTCAGTGTGTGGGGAAGGGGTTTCAGTGTGTGGGGAAGGGGTTTCAGTGTGTGGGAAATGTGTTTCAGTGTGTGGGTGAGGGTTTCAGTGCGAGGGGAATGTGTTTTAGTGTGTGGTGAATGGGTTTCAGTGTTTGGGGAAGGGTTTCAGTCTGTGGGGAAGGGGTTTCAGTGTGTGGGGAATGTGTTTCAGTATGTGGGGATGTGTTTCAGTGTGTGGGAATGGTGTTTCAGTGTGTGGGGAAGGTGTTTCAGTGTGTGGGGAAGGGGTTTCAGTGTGTGGGGAAGGGTTTCAGAGTGTGGGGAAGGTTTTTCACTGTGTGCGGAAGTGGTTTCAGTGAGTGGCGGAGGTGTTTCAGTGTGTGGGGAATGTGTTTCAGTGTGTGGGGAAGGGGTTTCAGTGTGTGTGAGAAAGGTGTTTCAGTGTGTGGGGAAGGGTTTCAGTGTGTGGGGAAGGGTTTCAGTGTGTGGGGAAGGGGTTTCAGTGTGTGGGGAATGGTTTCAGTGTGTGGGGAAGGTGTTTCAGTGTGTGCGGAAGGGGTTTCAGTGTTTGGGCAAGCTGTTTCAGTGTGTGGGAAGGGGGTTTCAGTGTTTGGGGAAGGTGTTTCAGTGTGTGGGGAAGGGTTCCAGTGTCTGGGGAAGGGGTTTCAATGTGTGGGAAAGGGGTTTCAGTGTGTGGGGGTGGTATTTCAGTGTGTGGGGAAGGGGTTTCAGTGTGTGGGGACGGTGTTTCAGTTTGTGGGGATTTGTTCAGAGTGTGCAGAAGGTGTTTCAGTGTGTGGGGAAGGGGTTTCAGTGTGAGGGGAAGGGCTTCACTGTGTGCGGAAGGTGTTTCAGTGTGTGGGGAAGGGGTATCAGTCTGTGGGGAAGGTGTTTCAGTATGGGCGGAAGGGGTTTCAGTGTGTGGGGAAGGGGTTTCAGTGTGTGGGGAAGGTGTTTCAGTGTGTGCGGAAGGCGTTTCACTGTGTGCGGAAGGCGTTTCAGTGTGTGGTAAAGGGGTTTCAATGTGTGGGGATGGGGTTTCAGTGTGTGGGGAATGTGTTTCAGTCTGTGGGGAATGTGTTTCAGTCTGTGGGGAAGAGGTTTCATTGTGTGGGGAATGTGTTTCAGTGTAAGGGGATGTGTTTCAGTGTGTGGGGATGGGGCTTCAGTGTGTGGGGAAGGTGTTTCAGTGCGTGGTGAAGGGGTTTCAGTGTGTGGGGAAGGGTTCCAGTGTATGGGGAAGGGGTTTCAATGTGTGGGAAAGGTGTTTCAGTGTGTGCGGAAGGGGTTTCAGTGTGTGGGGAAGGTGTTTCAGTGTGTGGGGAAGGTGTTTCAGTGTGTGGGGAAGGGGTTTCAGTCTGTGTGAGGAAGGTGTTTCAGAGTGTGGGGAAGGTGTTTCAGTGTGTGGGGAAGGTTTTTCAGTGTGTGGGGAAGGGGTTTCAGTGTGCGGTGAAGGGTTTCAGTGTGTGGGGAAGGGGTTTCAGTGTGTGGGGAAGTGTATCAGCGTGTGGGGATGGGGTTTCAGTGTGTGGGGAAGGTGTTTCAGTGTGTGGGGAAGGGTTTCAGTGTTTGGGAATGTGTTTCAGTGTTTGCGGAAGGGCTTTCAGTGTGTGGGGAAGGTGTTTCAGTGTGTGGGGGAGGGTTTCAGTGTGTGGGAAAGTTGTTTCAATGTGTGCGGAAGGGGTTTCAGTGTGTGGTGAAACTGTTTCAGTGTGTGCGGAAGGTGTTTCAGTGTGTGGAGTAGTTGTTTCAGTGTGTGGGGAAGGTGTTTCAGTGTGTGCGGAAGGGGTTTCAGTGTGTGGGGTAGGTGTTTCAGTGTGTGGGGAAGGTGTTTCAGTGTGTGGGGAAGGGGTTTCAGTCTGTGTGAGGAAGGTGTTTCAGTGTTTGGGGAAGGTGTTTAGTGTGTGGGGATGGCATTTCAGTGTGTGGGGATGGTATTTCAGTGTGTGGGGAAGGGGTTTCAGTGTGTGGTGAAGGGGTTTCAGTGTGTGGGGAAGGTATTTCAGTGGGTGGGGATGTGTTTCAGTGTGTGGGGAAGGTGTTTCAGTGTTTGGGGAAGGGGTTTCAGTGTGTGGGGAAAGGTTCCAGTGTCTGGGGAAGGGGTTTCAATGTGTGGGAAAGGTGTTTCAATGTGTGGGGATGGCATTTCAGTGTGTGGGGAAGGGGTTTCAGTGTGTGGGGAAGGTGTTTCAGTTTGTGGGGATTTGTTCAGAGTGTGCGGAAGGTGTTTCAGTGTGTGGGGAAGGTGTTTCTGTGTGAGGGGAAGGGCTTCACTGTGTGCGGAAGGTGTTTCACTGTGTGGGGAAGGGGTATCAGTCTGTGTGGAAGGTGTTTCAGTATTGGCGGAAGTGGTTTCAGTGTGTGGGGAAGGGGTTTCAGTGTGTGGGGAAGGTGTTTCAGTGTGTGCGGAAGGCGTTTCAGTGTGTGCGGAAGGCGTTTCAGTGTGTGGGGATGGGGTTTCAGTGTGTGGGGAATGTGTTTCAGTCTGTGGGGAATGTGTTTCAGTCTGTGGGGAAGGGGTTTCATTGTGTGGGGAATGTGTTTCAGTGTAAGGGGATGTGTTTCAGTGTGTGGGGATGGGGTTTCAGTGTGTGGGGAAGGTGTTTGAGTGCGTGGTGAAGGGGTGTCAGTGTGTGGGGAAGTGTTCCAGTGTATGGGGAAGGGGTTTCAATGTGTGGGAAAGGTGTTTCAGTGTGTGCGGAAGGCGTTTCAGTGTGTGGGGAAGGGGTTTCAGTCTGTGTGAGGAAGGTGTTTCAGAGTGTGGGGAAGGTGTTTCAGTGTGTGGGGAAGGTTTTTCAGTGTGTGGGGAAGGGGTTTCAGTGTGTGGTGAAGGGTTTCAGTGTGTGGGGAAGGGGTTTCAGTGTGTGGGGAAGTGTATCAGCGTGTGGGGATGGGGTTTCAGTGTGTGGGGAAGGTGTTTCAGTGTGTGGGGAAGGGTTTCAGTGTTTGGGGAATGTGTTTCAGTGTTTGCGGAAGGGCTTTCAGTGTGTGCGGAAGGTGTTTCAGTGTGTGGGGGAGGGTTTCAGTGTGTGGGAAAGGTGTTTCAATGTGTGCGGAAGGGGTTTCAGTGTGTGGTGAAACGGTTTCAGTGTGTGCGGAAGGTGTTTCAGTGTGTGGAGTAGTTGTTTCAGTGTGTGGGGAAGGTGTTTCAGTGTGTGGAGTAGTTGTTTCAGTGTGTGGGGAAGTTGTTTCAGAGAGTGGGGAAGCTGTTTCAGTGTGTGAGGAACGGGTTTCAGTGTGTGGGAAAGGTGTTTCAGAGTGTGGGGATGGTATTTCAGTGTGTGGGGAAGGTGTTTCAGTATGTGGGGAAGGTGTTTCAGTGTGTGTGGGGAAGGGGTTTCAGTTTGTGGGGAAGGTGTATCAGTATGTGTGGGGATGTGTTTCAGTGTGTGCGGAAGGTGTTTCAGTGTGTGGGGAAGGGGTTTCAGTGAGTGGGGAAGGTGTTTCAGTGTGTGGGGATGGGTTTCAGTGTGTGGGGAAGGGTTTTCAGTGTGTGGGGATGGGTTTCAGTGTGAGCGGAATGTGTTTCAGTGTGTGGGGAAGGGGTTTCAGTGTGTGGGGAAGTGTTTCAGTGTGTGGGAAATGTGTTTCAATGTGTGCGGAAGGGGTTTCAGTGTGTGATGAAGGTGTTTCAGTGTGTGGGGAAGGTGTTTCAGTGTGTGGTGAAGGGGTTTCAGTGTGTGGGGAAGGTGGTTCAGTGTGTGGGGAAGGGGTTTCAGTGTGTGGGGAAGCTGTTTCAGTGTGTGAGGAAGGGGTTTCACTGTTTGGGGAAGGTGTTTCAGTGTGTGGGGATGGTATTTCAGTGAGTGGGGAAGGGGTTTCAGTTTGTGGGGAAGTGTTGCAGTGTGTGTGGAAGGTGTTTCTGTGCGTGGGGAAGGTGTTTCAGTTTGTGCGGAAGGTGTTTCAGTGTGTGGGGAAGGTGTTTCAGTGTGTGTGGAAGGTGCTTCAGTGTGTGGGGAAGGTGTTTCAGTGTGTGGGGAAGGGGTTTCAGTGTGTGTGAGGAAGGTGTCTCAGTGTGTGGGGAAGGTGTTTCAGTGTGTGGGGAAGGGGTTTCAGTGTGTAGGGAAGGGGTTTCAGTGTGTGGGGAAGGGTTTCAGTGTATGGGGAAGGGGTTTCAGTGTGTGCGGAAGGGTTTTGGTGTGTGGGAAAGGTGTTTCAATCTGTGCAGAAGGGGTTTCAGTGTGTGTTGAAGGTGTTTCAGTGTGTGGGGAAGGTGTTTCAGTGTGTGGGGATGGCGTTTCAGTGTGTGGGGAAGGGGTTTCAGTGTATGGGGAAGCTGTTTCAGTGTGTGAGAAAGGGGTTTCAGTGTTTGGGTAAGGTGTTTCAGTGTGTTGGGAAGGGTTCCAGTGTCTGGGGAAGGGGATCAGTGAGTGGGAACGCTGTTTCAGTGTGTGGGGATGGTATTTCAGTGTTTGGGGAAGGGGTTTCAGTGTGTGGTGAAGGGGTTTCAGTGTGTGGGGAAGGTATTTCAGTGGGTGGGGATGTGTTTCAGTGTGTGGGGAAGGTGTTTCAGTGTGTGGGGAAGGGGTTTCAGTGTGTGGGGGAGGTGTTTCAGTGCTGGGGGAAGGTGTTTAGTGTGTGGGAATGGTATTTCAGTGTGTGGGGAAGGTGTTTCAGTGTGTGGGGATGGGGTTTCAGTGTATGGGGAAGTGGTTTCAGTGTGTGGGGAAGGGGTTTCTGTGTGTGGGGAAGCTGTTTCAGTGTGTGAGGAAGGGGTTTCAGTCTTTGTGTAAGGTGTTTCAGTGTGTGGGGAAGTGTTCCAGTGTCTGGGGTAGGGGTTTCAGTGTGTGGGAAAGGTGTTTCAGTGTGTGTGGATGGTATTTCAGTGTGTGGGAAAGTTGTTTCAGTGTGTGGGGAAGTGTTTCAGTGTGTGGGGAAGGGGTTTCAGTGTGTTGGGAAGGGGTTTCAGTGTGTGGGGATGGTGTTCAGTTTGTGGGGATGGGTTTCATTGTGTGCGGAAGGGGTTTCAGTGTGTGGGGAAGGTGTTTCAGTGTGTGGTGAAGGGGTTTCAGTGTGTGGGGAAGTTGTTTCAGTGGGTGGGGTAGGGGTTTCAGTGTGTGGGGATGGTATTTCAGTGTGTGGGGAAGGTGGTTCAGTGTGTGGGGAAGGAGTTTCAGTGTGAGTGGAGAAGGGGTTTCAGTTTGTGGGGAAGGTGTTTCTGTGTGTGGGGATGTTTTTCAGTGTGTGGGGAAGGTGTTTCCGTGTGTGGGGAAGGGGTTTCAGTGTGTGGGGAAGGTGTTTCAGTGTTTGGGGATGGGTTTCTGTGTGTGGGCAAGGGGTTTCAGTGTGTGGGGATGTTTTTCTGTGTGTGCGGAAGGTGTTTCAGTGTGTGAGGAAATTGTTTCAGTGTGTGGGGTAGTGTTTCAGTGTGTGGGGTATGGGTTTCAGTGTGTGGGGAAGGGGTTTCAGTGTGTGGGGATGGGTTTCATTGTGTGGTGAAGGGGTTTTAGTGTGTGGGGAAGGTGTTTCAGTGCGTGGGGTAGGGGCTTCACAGTGTGGGGAAGGAGTTTCAATGTGTGGGGAAGGGAATTCAGTGTGTGGGGATGGTGGTTCAGTGTGTGGGGAAGGTGTTTCAGCGTGTGGGGAAGGGGTTTCAGTGTGTGGGAAGGTGTTTCAGTTCGTGGGGATGTGCTTCAGTGTTTGGGGATGTGTTTCAGTGTGTGGGGAAGGGTTTCTGTGTGTGGGGCAGGTGTTTCAGTTTGTGGGGATTGGTTTCAGTGTGTGCGGAAGGGGTTTCAGTGCGTGGGGAAGGTGTTTCAGTCTGTGTGGATGTGTTTCAGGGTGTGGGGAAGGGGTTTCATTGTGTGGGAAAGGGGTTTCAGTGTGTGGGGATGGGTTTCAGTGAGTGGGAAGGGTTTTCAGGGTGTGGAGAAGTTATTTCAGTGGGTGGGGATGTGTTTCAGTGTGTGGGGAAGGTGTTTCAGTGTGCGGTGAAGGGGTTTCAGTGTGTGGGGAAGGTATTTCAGTGGGTGGGGATGTGTTTCAGTGTGTGGGGAAGGTGTTTCAGTGTGTGGGGAAGGGGTTTCAGTGTGTGGGGGAGGTGTTTCAGTGTTGGGGGAAGGTGTTTAGTGTGTGGGGATGGTATTTCAGTGTGTGGGGAAGGTGTTTCAGTGTGTGGGGATGGGGTTTCAGTGTGTGGGGAAGGGGTTTCAGTGTGTGGGGAAGGGGTTTCTGTGTGTGGGGAAGCTGTTTCAGTGTGTGAGGAAGGGGTTTCAGTCTTTGTGTAAGGTGTTTCAGTGTGTGGGGAAGTGTTCCAGTGTCTGGGGTAGGGGTTTCAGTGTGTGGGAAAGTTGTTTCAGTGTGTGTGGATGGTATTTCAGTGTGTGGGGAAGTTGTTTCAGTGTGTGGGGAAGTGTTTCAGTGTGTTGGGAAGGGGTTTCAGTGTGTTGGGAAGGGGTTTCAGTGTGTGGGGATGGTGTTCAGTTTGTGGGGATGGGTTTCATTGTGTGCGGAAGGGGTTTCAGTGTGTGGGGAAGGTGTTTCAGTGTGTGGTGAAGGGGTTTCAGTGTGTGGGGAAGTTGTTTCAGTGGGTGGGGTAGGGGTTTCAGTGTGTGGGGATGGTATTTCAGTGTGTGGGGAAGGTGGTTCGGTGTGTGGGGAAGGAGTTTCAGTGTGAGTGGAGAAGGGGTTTCAGTTTGTGGGGAAGGTGTTTCTGTGTGTGGGGATGTTTTTCAGTGTGTGGGGAAGGTGTTTCCGTGTGTGGGGAAGGGGTTTCAGTGTGTGGGGAAGGTGTTTCAGTGTTTGGGGATGAGTTTCTGTGTGTGGGCAAGGGGCTTCAGTGTGTGGGGATGTTTTTCTGTGTGTGCGGAAGGTGTTTCAGTGTGTGAGGAAATTGTTTCAGTGTGTGGGGTAGTGTTTCAGTGTGTGGGGTATGGGTTTCAGTGTGTGGGGAAGGGGTTTCAGTGTGTGGGGATGGGTTTCATTGTGTGGTCAAGGGGTTTTAGTGTGTGGGGAAGGTGTTTCAGTGCGTGGGGTAGGGGCTTCACAGTGTGGGGAGGAGTTTCAATGTGTGGGGAAGGGAATTCAGTGTGTGGGGATGGTGGTTCAGTGTGTGGGGAAGGTGTTTCAGCGTGTGGGGAAGGGGTTTCAGTGTGTGGGAAGGTGTTTCAGTTCGTGGGGATGTGCTTCAGTGTTTGGGGATGTGTTTCAGTGTGTGGGGAAGGGTTTCTGTGTGTGGGGCAGGTGTTTCAGTTTGTGGGGTTTGGTTTCAGTGTGTGCGGAAGGGGTTTCAGTGCGTGGGGAAGGTGTTTCAGTCTGTGTGGATGTGTTTCAGGGTGTGGGGAAGGGGTTTCATTGTGTGGGAAAGGGGTTTCAGTGTGTGGGGATGGGTTTCAGTGAGTGGGAAGGGTTTTCAGGGTGTGGAGAAGTTATTTCAGTGGGTGGGGATGTGTTTCAGTGTGTGGGGAAGGTGTTTCAGTGTGTGGGGAAGGGGTTTCTGTGTGTGGGGATGGTGTTTCAGTGTGTTTGGAAGGTGTTTCTGTGTGTGGGGAAGGTGTTTCACTGTGTGCGGGAGGGGTTTCAGTGTGTGGGGAAGGTGTTTCAGTGTGTGTGGAAGGTGTTTTAGTGTGTGGGGAAGGTGTTTCAGTGTGTGAGGAAGGGGTTTCAGTGTGTGTGAGGAGGGTGTTTCAGTGTGTGGGGAAGGTGTTTCAGTGTGTGGGGAAGGAGTTTCAGTGTATGGGGAAGGGGTTTCAGTGTGTGGGGAAGGGTTTCAGTGAGTGGGGAAGGGGTTTCGGTGCGTGGGGAAGTGTTTCAGTGTGTGGGAAATGTGTTTCAATGTGTGCGGAAGGGGTTTCAGTGTGTGATGAAGGTGTTTCAGTGTGTGGGGAAGGTGTTTCAGTGTGTGGTGAAGGGGTTTCAGTGTGTGGGGAAGGTGTTTCAGTGTGTGGGGAAGGGGTTTCAGTGTGTGGGGAAGCTGTTTCAGTGTGTGAGGAAGGGGTTTCACTGTTTGGGGAAGGTGTTTCAGTGTGTGGGGATGGTATTTCAGTGAGTGGGGAAGGGGTTTCAGTGTGTGGGGATGGGTTTCATTGTGTGGTGAAGGGGTTTTAGTGTGTGGGGAAGGTGTTTCAGTGCGTGGGGTAGGGGCTTCACAGTGTGGGGAAGGAGTTTCAATGTGTGGGGAAGGGAATTCAGTGTGTGGGGATGGTGGTTCAGTGTGTGGGGAAGGTGTTTCAGCGTGTGGGGAAGGGGTTTCAGTGTGTGGGAAGGTGTTTCAGTTCGTGGGGATGTGCTTCAGTGTTTGGGGATGTGTTTCAGTGTGTGGGGAAGGGTTTCTGTGTGTGGGGCAGGTGTTTCAGTTTGTGGGGATTGGTTTCAGTGTGTGCGGAAGGGGTTTCAGTGCGTGGGGAAGGTGTTTCAGTCTGTGTGGATGTGTTTCAGGGTGTGGGGAAGGGGTTTCATTGTGTGGGAAAGGGGTTTCAGTGTGTGGGGATGGGTTTCAGTGAGTGGGAAGGGTTTTCAGGGTGTGGAGAAGTTATTTCAGTGGGTGGGGATGTGTTTCAGTGTGTGGGGAAGGTGTTTCAGTGTGCGGTGAAGGGGTTTCAGTGTGTGGGGAAGGTATTTCAGTGGGTGGGGATGTGTTTCAGTGTGTGGGGAAGGTGTTTCAGTGTGTGGGGAAGGGGTTTCAGTGTGTGGGGGAGGTGTTTCAGTGTTGGGGGAAGGTGTTTAGTGTGTGGGGATGGTATTTCAGTGTGTGGGGAAGGTGTTTCAGTGTGTGGGGATGGGGTTTCAGTGTGTGGGGAAGGGGTTTCAGTGTGTGGGGAAGGGGTTTCTGTGTGTGGGGAAGCTGTTTCAGTGTGTGAGGAAGGGGTTTCAGTCTTTGTGTAAGGTGTTTCAGTGTGTGGGGAAGTGTTCCAGTGTCTGGGGTAGGGGTTTCAGTGTGTGGGAAAGTTGTTTCAGTGTGTGTGGATGGTATTTCAGTGTGTGGGGAAGTTGTTTCAGTGTGTGGGGAAGTGTTTCAGTGTGTTGGGAAGGGGTTTCAGTGTGTTGGGAAGGGGTTTCAGTGTGTGGGGATGGTGTTCAGTTTGTGGGGATGGGTTTCATTGTGTGCGGAAGGGGTTTCAGTGTGTGGGGAAGGTGTTTCAGTGTGTGGTGAAGGGGTTTCAGTGTGTGGGGAAGTTGTTTCAGTGGGTGGGGTAGGGGTTTCAGTGTGTGGGGATGGTATTTCAGTGTGTGGGGAAGGTGGTTCGGTGTGTGGGGAAGGAGTTTCAGTGTGAGTGGAGAAGGGGTTTCAGTTTGTGGGGAAGGTGTTTCTGTGTGTGGGGATGTTTTTCAGTGTGTGGGGAAGGTGTTTCCGTGTGTGGGGAAGGGGTTTCAGTGTGTGGGGAAGGTGTTTCAGTGTTTGGGGATGAGTTTCTGTGTGTGGGCAAGGGGCTTCAGTGTGTGGGGATGTTTTTCTGTGTGTGCGGAAGGTGTTTCAGTGTGTGAGGAAATTGTTTCAGTGTGTGGGGTAGTGTTTCAGTGTGTGGGGTATGGGTTTCAGTGTGTGGGGAAGGGGTTTCAGTGTGTGGGGATGGGTTTCATTGTGTGGTCAAGGGGTTTTAGTGTGTGGGGAAGGTGTTTCAGTGCGTGGGGTAGGGGCTTCACAGTGTGGGGAGGAGTTTCAATGTGTGGGGAAGGGAATTCAGTGTGTGGGGATGGTGGTTCAGTGTGTGGGGAAGGTGTTTCAGCGTGTGGGGAAGGGGTTTCAGTGTGTGGGAAGGTGTTTCAGTTCGTGGGGATGTGCTTCAGTGTTTGGGGATGTGTTTCAGTGTGTGGGGAAGGGTTTCTGTGTGTGGGGCAGGTGTTTCAGTTTGTGGGGTTTGGTTTCAGTGTGTGCGGAAGGGGTTTCAGTGCGTGGGGAAGGTGTTTCAGTCTGTGTGGATGTGTTTCAGGGTGTGGGGAAGGGGTTTCATTGTGTGGGAAAGGGGTTTCAGTGTGTGGGGATGGGTTTCAGTGAGTGGGAAGGGTTTTCAGGGTGTGGAGAAGTTATTTCAGTGGGTGGGGATGTGTTTCAGTGTGTGGGGAAGGTGTTTCAGTGTGTGGGGAAGGGGTTTCTGTGTGTGGGGATGGTGTTTCAGTGTGTTTGGAAGGTGTTTCTGTGTGTGGGGAAGGTGTTTCACTGTGTGCGGGAGGGGTTTCAGTGTGTGGGGAAGGTGTTTCAGTGTGTGTGGAAGGTGTTTTAGTGTGTGGGGAAGGTGTTTCAGTGTGTGAGGAAGGGGTTTCAGTGTGTGTGAGGAGGGTGTTTCAGTGTGTGGGGAAGGTGTTTCAGTGTGTGGGGAAGGAGTTTCAGTGTATGGGGAAGGGGTTTCAGTGTGTGGGGAAGGGTTTCAGTGAGTGGGGAAGGGGTTTCGGTGCGTGGGGAAGTGTTTCAGTGTGTGGGAAATGTGTTTCAATGTGTGCGGAAGGGGTTTCAGTGTGTGATGAAGGTGTTTCAGTGTGTGGGGAAGGTGTTTCAGTGTGTGGTGAAGGGGTTTCAGTGTGTGGGGAAGGTGTTTCAGTGTGTGGGGAAGGGGTTTCAGTGTGTGGGGAAGCTGTTTCAGTGTGTGAGGAAGGGGTTTCACTGTTTGGGGAAGGTGTTTCAGTGTGTGGGGATGGTATTTCAGTGAGTGGGGAAGGGGTTTCAGTGTGTGGGGAAGTGTTGCAGTGTGTGTGGAAGGTGTTTCTGTGCGTGGGGAAGGTGTTTCAGTGTGTGCGGAAGGGTTTTGGTGTGTGGGAAAGGTGTTTCAATCTGTGCAGAAGGGGTTTCAGTGTGTGTTGAAGGTGTTTCAGTGTGTGGGGAAGGTGTTTCAGTGTGTGGGGATGGGGTTTCAGTGTGTGGGGAAGGGGTTTCAGTGTATGGGGAAGCTGTTTCAGTGTGTGAGGAAGGGGTTTCAGTGTTTGGGTAAGGTGTTTCAGTGTGTTGGGAAGGGTTCCAGTGTCTGGGGAAGGGGATCAGTGAGTGGGAACGCTGTTTCAGTGTGTGGGGATGGTATTTCAGTGTTTGGGGAAGGGGTTTCAGTGTGTGGTGAAGGGGTTTCAGTGTGTGGGGAAGGTATTTCAGTGGGTGGGGATGTGTTTCAGTGTGTGGGGAAGGTGTTTCAGTGTGTGGGGAAGGGGTTTCAGTGTGTGGGGGAGGTGTTTCAGTGTTGGGGGAAGGTGTTTAGTGTGTGGGGATGGTATTTCAGTGTGTGGGGAAGGTGTTTCAGTGTGTGGGGATGGGGTTTCAGTGTGTGGGGAAGGGGTTTCAGTGTGTGGGGAAGGGGTTTCTGTGTGTGGGGAAGCTGTTTCAGTGTGTGAGGAAGGGGTTTCAGTCTTTGTGTAAGGTGTTTCAGTGTGTGGGGAAGTGTTCCAGTGTCTGGGGTAGGGGTTTCAGTGTGTGGGAAAGGTGTTTCAGTGTGTGTGGAAGGTATTTCAGTGTGTGGGGAAGTTGTTTCAGTGTGTGGGGAAGTGTTTCAGTGTGTGGGGAAGGGGTTTCAGTGTGTTGGGAAGGGGTTTCAGTGTGTGGGGATGGTGTTCAGTTTGTGGGGATGGGTTTCATTGTGTGCGGAAGGGGTTTCAGTGTGTGGGGAAGGTGTTTCAGTGTGTGGTGAAGGGGTTTCAGTGTGAGGGGAAGTTGTTTCAGTGGGTGGGGTAGGGGTTTCAGTGTGTGGGGATGGTATTTCAGTGTGTGGGGAAGGTGGTTCAGTGTGTGGGGAAGGAGTTTCAGTGTGAGTGGAGAAGGGGTTTCAGTTTGTGGGGAAGGTGTTTCTGTGTGTGGGGATGTTTTTCAGTGTGTGGGGAAGGTGTTTCCGTGTGTGGGGAAGGGGTTTCAGTGTGTGGGGAAGGTGTTTCAGTGTTTGGGGATGGGTTTCTGTGTGTGGCCAAGGGGTTTCAGTGTGTGGGGATGTTTTTCTGTGTGTGCGGAAGGTGTTTCAGTGTGTGAGGAAATTGTTTCAGTGTGTGGGGTAGTGTTTCAGTGTGTGGGGTATGGGTTTCAGTGTGTGGGGAAGGGGTTTCAGTGTGTGGGGATGGGTTTCATTGTGTGGTGAAGGGGTTTTAGTGTGTGGGGAAGGTGTTTCAGTGCGTGGGGTAGGGGCTTCACAGTGTGGGGAAGGAGTTTCAATGTGTGGGGAAGGGGTTTCAGTGTGTGGGAAGGTGTTTCAGTTCGTGGGGATGTGCTTCAGTGTTTGGGGATGTGTTTCAGTGTGTTGGGAAGGGTTTCTGTGTGTGGGGCAGGTGTTTCAGTTTGTGGGGATTGGTTTCAGTGTGTGCGGAATGGGTTTCAGTGCGTGGGGAAGGTGTTTCAGTCTGTGTGGATGGTATTTCAGTGTGTGGGGAAGTTGTTTCAGTGTGTGGGGAAGTGTTTCAGTGTGTTGGGAAGGGGTTTCAGTGTGTTGGGAAGGGGTTTCAGTGTGTGGGGATGGTGTTCAGTTTGTGGGGATGGGTTTCATTGTGTGCGGAAGGGGTTTCAGTGTGTGGGGAAGGTGTTTCAGTGTGTGGTGAAGGGGTTTCAGTGTGTGGGGAAGTTGTTTCAGTGGGTGGGGTAGGGGTTTCAGTGTGTGGGGATGGTATTTCAGTGTGTGGGGAAGGTGGTTCGGTGTGTGGGGAAGGAGTTTCAGTGTGAGTGGAGAAGGGGTTTCAGTTTGTGGGGAAGGTGTTTCTGTGTGTGGGGATGTTTTTCAGTGTGTGGGGAAGGTGTTTCCGTGTGTGGGGAAGGGGTTTCAGTGTGTGGGGAAGGTGTTTCAGTGTTTGGGGATGAGTTTCTGTGTGTGGGCAAGGGGCTTCAGTGTGTGGGGATGTTTTTCTGTGTGTGCGGAAGGTGTTTCAGTGTGTGAGGAAATTGTTTCAGTGTGTGGGGTAGTGTTTCAGTGTGTGGGGTATGGGTTTCAGTGTGTGGGGAAGGGGTTTCAGTGTGTGGGGATGGGTTTCATTGTGTGGTCAAGGGGTTTTAGTGTGTGGGGAAGGTGTTTCAGTGCGTGGGGTAGGGGCTTCACAGTGTGGGGAGGAGTTTCAATGTGTGGGGAAGGGAATTCAGTGTGTGGGGATGGTGGTTCAGTGTGTGGGGAAGGTGTTTCAGCGTGTGGGGAAGGGGTTTCAGTGTGTGGGAAGGTGTTTCAGTTCGTGGGGATGTGCTTCAGTGTTTGGGGATGTGTTTCAGTGTGTGGGGAAGGGTTTCTGTGTGTGGGGCAGGTGTTTCAGTTTGTGGGGTTTGGTTTCAGTGTGTGCGGAAGGGGTTTCAGTGCGTGGGGAAGGTGTTTCAGTCTGTGTGGATGTGTTTCAGGGTGTGGGGAAGGGGTTTCATTGTGTGGGAAAGGGGTTTCAGTGTGTGGGGATGGGTTTCAGTGAGTGGGAAGGGTTTTCAGGGTGTGGAGAAGTTATTTCAGTGGGTGGGGATGTGTTTCAGTGTGTGGGGAAGGTGTTTCAGTGTGTGGGGAAGGGGTTTCTGTGTGTGGGGATGGTGTTTCAGTGTGTTTGGAAGGTGTTTCTGTGTGTGGGGAAGGTGTTTCACTGTGTGCGGGAGGGGTTTCAGTGTGTGGGGAAGGTGTTTCAGTGTGTGTGGAAGGTGTTTTAGTGTGTGGGGAAGGTGTTTCAGTGTGTGAGGAAGGGGTTTCAGTGTGTGTGAGGAGGGTGTTTCAGTGTGTGGGGAAGGTGTTTCAGTGTGTGGGGAAGGAGTTTCAGTGTATGGGGAAGGGGTTTCAGTGTGTGGGGAAGGGTTTCAGTGAGTGGGGAAGGGGTTTCGGTGCGTGGGGAAGTGTTTCAGTGTGTGGGAAATGTGTTTCAATGTGTGCGGAAGGGGTTTCAGTGTGTGATGAAGGTGTTTCAGTGTGTGGGGAAGGTGTTTCAGTGTGTGGTGAAGGGGTTTCAGTGTGTGGGGAAGGTGTTTCAGTGTGTGGGGAAGGGGTTTCAGTGTGTGGGGAAGCTGTTTCAGTGTGTGAGGAAGGGGTTTCACTGTTTGGGGAAGGTGTTTCAGTGTGTGGGGATGGTATTTCAGTGAGTGGGGAAGGGGTTTCAGTGTGTGGGGAAGTGTTGCAGTGTGTGTGGAAGGTGTTTCTGTGCGTGGGGAAGGTGTTTCAGTGTGTGCGGAAGGGTTTTGGTGTGTGGGAAAGGTGTTTCAATCTGTGCAGAAGGGGTTTCAGTGTGTGTTGAAGGTGTTTCAGTGTGTGGGGAAGGTGTTTCAGTGTGTGGGGATGGGGTTTCAGTGTGTGGGGAAGGGGTTTCAGTGTATGGGGAAGCTGTTTCAGTGTGTGAGGAAGGGGTTTCAGTGTTTGGGTAAGGTGTTTCAGTGTGTTGGGAAGGGTTCCAGTGTCTGGGGAAGGGGATCAGTGAGTGGGAACGCTGTTTCAGTGTGTGGGGATGGTATTTCAGTGTTTGGGGAAGGGGTTTCAGTGTGTGGTGAAGGGGTTTCAGTGTGTGGGGAAGGTATTTCAGTGGGTGGGGATGTGTTTCAGTGTGTGGGGAAGGTGTTTCAGTGTGTGGGGAAGGGGTTTCAGTGTGTGGGGGAGGTGTTTCAGTGTTGGGGGAAGGTGTTTAGTGTGTGGGGATGGTATTTCAGTGTGTGGGGAAGGTGTTTCAGTGTGTGGGGATGGGGTTTCAGTGTGTGGGGAAGGGGTTTCAGTGTGTGGGGAAGGGGTTTCTGTGTGTGGGGAAGCTGTTTCAGTGTGTGAGGAAGGGGTTTCAGTCTTTGTGTAAGGTGTTTCAGTGTGTGGGGAAGTGTTCCAGTGTCTGGGGTAGGGGTTTCAGTGTGTGGGAAAGGTGTTTCAGTGTGTGTGGAAGGTATTTCAGTGTGTGGGGAAGTTGTTTCAGTGTGTGGGGAAGTGTTTCAGTGTGTGGGGAAGGGGTTTCAGTGTGTTGGGAAGGGGTTTCAGTGTGTGGGGATGGTGTTCAGTTTGTGGGGATGGGTTTCATTGTGTGCGGAAGGGGTTTCAGTGTGTGGGGAAGGTGTTTCAGTGTGTGGTGAAGGGGTTTCAGTGTGAGGGGAAGTTGTTTCAGTGGGTGGGGTAGGGGTTTCAGTGTGTGGGGATGGTATTTCAGTGTGTGGGGAAGGTGGTTCAGTGTGTGGGGAAGGAGTTTCAGTGTGAGTGGAGAAGGGGTTTCAGTTTGTGGGGAAGGTGTTTCTGTGTGTGGGGATGTTTTTCAGTGTGTGGGGAAGGTGTTTCCGTGTGTGGGGAAGGGGTTTCAGTGTGTGGGGAAGGTGTTTCAGTGTTTGGGGATGGGTTTCTGTGTGTGGCCAAGGGGTTTCAGTGTGTGGGGATGTTTTTCTGTGTGTGCGGAAGGTGTTTCAGTGTGTGAGGAAATTGTTTCAGTGTGTGGGGTAGTGTTTCAGTGTGTGGGGTATGGGTTTCAGTGTGTGGGGAAGGGGTTTCAGTGTGTGGGGATGGGTTTCATTGTGTGGTGAAGGGGTTTTAGTGTGTGGGGAAGGTGTTTCAGTGCGTGGGGTAGGGGCTTCACAGTGTGGGGAAGGAGTTTCAATGTGTGGGGAAGGGAATTCAGTGTGTGGGGATGGTGGTTCAGTGTGTGGGGAAGGTGTTTCAGCGTGTGGGGAAGGGGTTTCAGTGTGTGGGAAGGTGTTTCAGTTCGTGGGGATGTGCTTCAGTGTTTGGGGATGTGTTTCAGTGTGTTGGGAAGGGTTTCTGTGTGTGGGGCAGGTGTTTCAGTTTGTGGGGATTGGTTTCAGTGTGTGCGGAATGGGTTTCAGTGCGTGGGGAAGGTGTTTCAGTCTGTGTGGATGTGTTTCAGGGTGTGGGGAAGGGGTTTCATTGTGTGGGAAAGGGGTTTCAGTGTGTGGGGATGGGTTTCAGTGAGTGGGAAGGGTTTTCAGGGTGTGGAGAAGTTATTTCAGTGGGTGGGGATGTGTTTCAGTGTGTGGGGAAGGTGTTTCAGTGTGTGGGGAAGGGGTTTCAGTTTGTGGGAAAGGGGTTTCAGTGTTTGGGGAAGGTGTTTCAGAATGTGGGGATGGTAATTCAGTGTGTGGGGAAGGGGTTTCAGTGTGTGGGGAAGTGTTTCAGTGTGTGTGGATGGTGTTTCAGTGTTTGGGGAATGTGTTTCAGTGTGTGGGGAAGGGTTCCAGTGTGTGGGGAAGCTGTTTCAGTGTGTGAGGAAGGGGTTTCAGTGTTTGGGTAAGGTGTTTCAGTGTGTGGGGAAGGGTTCCAGTGTCTGGGGAAGTGGATCAGTATGTGGGAAAAGTGTTTCAGTGTTTGGGGAAGGTATTTCAGTGTGTGGGGATGTGTTTCAGTGTGTGGGGAAGGTGTTTCAGTGTGTGGGGAAGGGGTTTCAGTTTGTGGGAAAGGGGTTTCAGTGTTTGGGGAAGGTGTTTCAGAATGTGGGGATGGTATTTCAGTGTGTGGGGAAGGGGTTTCAGTGTGTGGGGAAGTGTTTCAGTGTGTGTGGATGGTGTTTCAGTGTTTGGGGAATGTGTTTCAGTGTGTGGGGAAGGGTTCCAGTGTGTGGGGAAGCTGTTTCAGTGTGTGAGGAAGGGGTTTCAGTGTTTGGGTAAGGTGTTTCAGTGTGTGGGGAAGGGTTCCAGTGTCTGGGGAAGTGGATCAGTATGTGGGAAAAGTGTTTCAGTGTTTGGGGAAGGTATTTCAGTGTGTGGGGATGTGTTTCAGTGTGTGGGGAAGGTGTTTCAGTGTGTGGGGAAGGGGTTTTAGTGTGTGGGGAAGGTGTTTCAGTGTTTGGGGAAGGTATTTCAGTGTGTGGGGATGGTATTTCCGTGTGTGGGGAAGGGGTTACAGTGAGTGGGGAAGGGGTTTCAGTGTGTGGGAAAGCTGTTTCAATGTGTGAGGAAGGGGTTTCAGTGTTTGTGTAAGGTGTTTCAGTGTGTGGGGAAGGGTTCCATTGTCTGGGGTAGGGGTTTCAGTGTGTGGGAAAGGTGTTTCAGTGTGTGGGGATGGTATTTCAGTTTGTGGGGAAGTTGTTTCAGTGTGTGGGGAAGTGTTTCAGTGTGTGGGGAAGGGGTTTGAGTGTGTTGGGAAGGGGTTTCAGTGTGTGGGGATGGTTTTCAGTTTGTGGGGATGGGTTTCATCGTGTGCGGAAGGGGTTTCAGTGTGTGGGGAAGGTGTGTCAGTTTGTGCTGAAGGGGTTTCAGTGTGTGGGGAAGGCGTTTCAGTAGGTGGGGTAGGGGTTTCAGTGTGTGGGGATGGTATTTCAGTGTGTGGGGAAGGTGTTTCAGTGTGTGGGGAAGGTGTTTCAGTGTGTGGGGTGGAGTTTCAGTGTGAGTGGGGAAGGGGTTTGGGTTTGTGGGGAAGGGGTTTCTGTGTGTGGGGAAGGTGTTTCCGTGTGTGGGGAAGTGTTTCAGTGTGTGGGGTATGGGTTTCACAGTGTGGGGAAGGGTTTCAGTGTGTGGGGAAGGGAATTCAGTGTGTGGGGAAGGTGTTTCAGTGTGTGGGGAAGGTGTTTCAGCGTGTGGGGAAGGGGTGTCAGTGTGTGGGAAGGTGTTTCAGTTCGTGGGGATGTGCTTCAGTGTGTGGGGATGTGTTTCAGTGTGTGGGGAAGGGTTTCTGTGTGTGGGGCAGGTGTTTCAGTTTGTGGGGATTGGTTTCAGTGTGTGCGGAAGGGGTTTCAGTGCGTGGGGAAGGTGTTTCAGTCTGTGTGGATGTGTTTCAGGGTGTGGGGAAGGTGTTTCAGTGTGTGGGGAAGGTGTTTCAGTGTGTGGGGTGGAGTTTCAGTGTGAGTGGGGAAGGGGTTTCAGTTTGTGGGGAAGGGGTTTCAGTGTGTGGTGAAGGGGTTTCAGTGTGTGGGGAAGTTGTTTCAGTGGGTGGGGTAGGGGTTTCAGTGTGTGGGGATGGTATTTCAGTGTGTGGGGAAGGTGGTTCGGTGTGTGGGGAAGGAGTTTCAGTGTGAGTGGAGAAGGGGTTTCAGTGAGTGGGGAAGGGGTTTCAGTGTGTTGGGAAGGGGTTTCAGTGTGTGGGGATGGTGTTCAGTTTGTGGGGATGGGTTTCATTGTGTGCGGAAGGGGTTTCAGTGTGTGGGGAAGGTGTTTCAGTGTGTGGTGAAGGGGTTTCAGTGTGTGGGGAAGTTGTTTCAGTGGTTGGGGTAGGGGTTTCAGTGTGTGGGGATGGTATTTCAGTGTGTGGGGAAGGTGGTTCGGTGTGTGGGGAAGGAGTTTCAGTGTGAGTGGAGAAGGGGTTTCAGTTTGTGGGGAAGGTGTTTCTGTGTGTGGGGATGTTTTTCAGTGTGTGGGGAAGGTGTTTCCGTGTGTGGGGAAGGGGTTTCAGTGTGTGGGGAAGGTGTTTCAGTGTTTGGGGATGAGTTTCTGTGTGTGGGCAAGGGGCTTCAGTGTGTGGGGATGTTTTTCTGTGTGTGCGGAAGGTGTTTCTGTGTGTGAGGAAATTGTTTCAGTGTGTGGGGTAGTGTTTCAGTGTGTGGGGTATGGGTTTCAGTGTGTGGGGAAGGGGTTTCAGTGTGTGGGGATGGGTTTCATTGTGTGGTCAAGGGGTTTTAGTGTGTGGGGAAGGTGTTTCAGTGCGTGGGGTAGGGGCTTCACAGTGTGGGGAGGAGTTTCAATGTGTGGGGAAGGGAATTCAGTGTGTGGGGATGGTGGTTCAGTGTGTGGGGAAGGTGTTTCAGCGTGTGGGGAAGGGGTTTCAGTGTGTGGGAAGGTGTTTCAGTTCGTGGGGATGTGCTTCAGTGTTTGGGGATGTGCTTCAGTGTGTGGGGAAGGGTTTCTGTGTGTGGGGCAGGTGTTTCAGTTTGTGGGGTTTGGTTTCAGTGTGTGCGGAAGGGGTTTCAGTGCGTGGGGAAGGTGTTTCAGTCTGTGTGGATGTGTTTCAGGGTGTGGGGAAGGGGTTTCATTGTGTGGGAAAGGGGTTTCAGTGTGTGGGGATGGGTTTCAGTGAGTGGGAAGGGTTTTCAGGGTGTGGAGAAGTTATTTCAGTGGGTGGGGATGTGTTTCAGTGTGTGGGGAAGGTGTTTCAGTGTGTGGGGAAGGGGTTTCTGTGTGTGGGGATGGTGTTTCAGTGTGTTTGGAAGGTGTTTCTGTGTGTGGGGAAGGTGTTTCACTGTGTGCGGGAGGGGTTTCAGTGTGTGGGGAAGGTGTTTCAGTGTGTGTGGAAGGTGTTTTAGTGTGTGGGGAAGGTGTTTCAGTGTGTGAGGAAGGGGTTTCAGTGTGTGTGAGGAGGGTGTTTCAGTGTGTGGGGAAGGTGTTTCAGTGTGTGGGGAAGGAGTTTCAGTGTATGGGGAAGGGGTTTCAGTGTGTGGGGAAGGGTTTCAGTGAGTGGGGAAGGGGTTTCGGTGCGTGGGGAAGTGTTTCAGTGTGTGGGAAATGTGTTTCAATGTGTGCGGAAGGGGTTTCAGTGTGTGATGAAGGTGTTTCAGTGTGTGGGGAAGGTGTTTCAGTGTGTGGTGAAGGGGTTTCAGTGTGTGGGGAAGGTGTTTCAGTGTGTGGGGAAGGGGTTTCAGTGTGTGGGGAAGCTGCTTCAGTGTGTGAGGAAGGGGTTTCACTGTTTGGGGAAGGTGTTTCAGTGTGTGGGGATGGTATTTCAGTGAGTGGGGAAGGGGTTTCAGTGTGTGGGGAAGTGTTGCAGTGTGTGTGGAAGGTGTTTCTGTGCGTGGGGAAGGTGTTTCAGTGTGTGCGGAAGGGTTTTGGTGTGTGGGAAAGGTGTTTCAATCTGTGCAGAAGGGGTTTCAGTGTGTGTTGAAGGTGTTTCAGTGTGTGGGGAAGGTGTTTCAGTGTGTGGGGATGGGGTTTCAGTGTGTGGGGAAGGGGTTTCAGTGTATGGGGAAGCTGTTTCAGTGTGTGAGGAAGGGGTTTCAGTGTTTGGGTAAGGTGTTTCAGTGTGTTGGGAAGGGTTCCAGTGTCTGGGGAAGGGGATCAGTGAGTGGGAACGCTGTTTCAGTGTGTGGGGATGGTATTTCAGTGTTTGGGGAAGGGGTTTCAGTGTGTGGTGAAGGGGTTTCAGTGTGTGGGGAAGGTATTTCAGTGGGTGGGGATGTGTTTCAGTGTGTGGGGAAGGTGTTTCAGTGTGTGGGGAAGGGGTTTCAGTGTGTGGGGGAGGTGTTTCAGTGTTGGGGGAAGGTGTTTAGTGTGTGGGGATGGTATTTCAGTGTGTGGGGAAGGTGTTTCAGTGTGTGGGGATGGGGTTTCAGTGTGTGGGGAAGGGGTTTCAGTGTGTGGGGAAGGGGTTTCTGTGTGTGGGGAAGCTGTTTCAGTGTGTGAGGAAGGGGTTTCAGTCTTTGTGTAAGGTGTTTCAGTGTGTGGGGAAGTGTTCCAGTGTCTGGGGTAGGGGTTTCAGTGTGTGGGAAAGGTGTTTCAGTGTGTGTGGAAGGTATTTCAGTGTGTGGGGAAGTTGTTTCAGTGTGTGGGGAAGTGTTTCAGTGTGTGGGGAAGGGGTTTCAGTGTGTTGGGAAGGGGTTTCAGTGTGTGGGGATGGTGTTCAGTTTGTGGGGATGGGTTTCATTGTGTGCGGAAGGGGTTTCAGTGTGTGGGGAAGGTGTTTCAGTGTGTGGTGAAGGGGTTTCAGTGTGTGGAGAAGTTGTTTCAGTGGGTGGGGTAGGGGTTTCAGTGTGTGGGGATGGTATTTCAGTGTGTGGGGAAGGTGGTTCAGTGTGTGGGGAAGGAGTTTCAGTGTGAGTGGAGAAGGGGTTTCAGTTTGTGGGGAAGGTGTTTCTGTGTGTGGGGATGTTTTTCAGTGTGTGGGGAAGGTGTTTCCGTGTGTGGGGAAGGGGGTTCAGTGTGTGGGGAAGGTGTTTCAGTGTTTGGGGATGGGTTTCTGTGTGTGGCCAAGGGGTTTCAGTGTGTGGGGATGTTTTTCTGTGTGTGCGGAAGGTGTTTCAGTGTGTGAGGAAATTGTTTCAGTGTGTGGGGTAGTGTTTCAGTGTGTGGGGTATGGGTTTCAGTGTGTGGGGAAGGGGTTTCAGTGTGTGGGGATGGGTTTCATTGTGTGGTGAAGGGGTTTTAGTGTGTGGGGAAGGTGTTTCAGTGAGTGGGGTAGGGGCTTCACAGTGTGGGGAAGGAGTTTCAATGTGTGGGGAAGGGAATTCAGTGTGTGGGGATGGTGGTTCAGTGTGTGGGGAAGGTGTTTCAGCGTGTGGGGAAGGGGTTTCAGTGTGTGGGAAGGTGTTTCAGTTCGTGGGGATGTGCTTCAGTGTTTGGGGATGTGTTTCAGTGTGTTGGGAAGGGTTTCTGTGTGTGGGGCAGGTGTTTCAGTTTGTGGGGATTGGTTTCAGTGTGTGCGGAATGGGTTTCAGTGCGTGGGGAAGGTGTTTCAGTCTGTGTGGATGTGTTTCAGGGTGTGGGGAAGTGGTTTCATTGTGTGGGAAAGGGGTTTCAGTGTGTGGGGATGGGTTTCAGTGAGTGGGAAGGGTTTTCAGGGTGTGGAGAAGTTATTTCAGTGGGTGGGGATGTGTTTCAGTGTGTGGGGAAGGTGTTTCAGTGTGTGGGGAAGGGGTTTCAGTTTGTGGGAAAGGGGTTTCAGTGTTTGGGGAAGGTGTTTCAGAATGTGGGGATGGTATTTCAGTGTGTGGGGAAGGGGTTTCAGTGTGTGGGGAAGTGTTTCAGTGTGTGTGGATGGTGTTTCAGTGTTTGGGGAATGTGTTTCAGTGTGTGGGGAAGGGTTCCAGTGTGTGGGGAAGCTGTTTCAGTGTGTGAGGAAGGGGTTTCAGTGTTTGGGTAAGGTGTTTCAGTGTGTGGGGAAGGGTTCCAGTGTCTGGGGAAGTGGATCAGTATGTGGGAAAAGTGTTTCAGTGTTTGGGGAAGGTATTTCAGTGTGTGGGGATGTGTTTCAGTGTGTGGGGAAGGTGTTTCAGTGTGTGGGGAAGGGGTTTTAGTGTGTGGGGAAGGTGTTTCAGTGTTTGGGGAAGGAGTTTAGTGTGTGGGGATGGTATTTCCGTGTGTGGGGAAGGTGTTTCAGTGTGTGGGGAAGGGGTTACAGTGAGTGGGGAAGGGGTTTCAGTGTGTGGGAAAGCTGTTTCAATGTGTGAGGAAGGGGTTTCAGTGTTTGTGTAAGGTGTTTCAGTGTGTGGGGAAGGGTTCCATTGTCTGGGGTAGGGGTTTCAGTGTGTGGGAAAGGTGTTTCAGTGTGTGGGGATGGTATTTCAGTGTGTGGGGAAGTTGTTTCAGTGTGTGGGGAAGTGTTTCAGTGTGTGGGGAAGGGGTTTGAGTGTGTTGGGAAGGGGTTTCAGTGTGTGGGGATGGTTTTCAGTTTGTGGGGATGGGTTTCATCGTGTGCGGAAGGGGTTTCAGTGTGTGGGGAAGGTGTGTCAGTTTGTGGTGAAGGGGTTTCAGTGTGTGGGGAAGGCGTTTCAGTAGGTGGGGTAGGGGTTTCAGTGTGTGGGGATGGTATGTCAGTGTGTGGGGAAGGTGTTTCAGTGTGTGGGGAAGGTGTTTCAGTGTGTGGGGTGGAGTTTCAGTGTGAGTGGGGAAGGGGTTTCAGTTTGTGGGGAAGGTGTTTCTGTGTGTGGGGAAGGTGTTTCCGTGTGTGGGGAAGTGTTTCAGTGTGTGGGGTATGGGTTTCACAGTGTGGGGAAGGGTTTCAGTGTGTGGGGAAGGGAATTCAGTGTGTGGGGAAGGTGTTTCAGTGTGTGGGGAAGGTGTTTCAGCGTCTGGGGAAGGGGTGTCAGTGTGTGGGAAGGTGTTTCAGTTCGTGGGGATGTGCTTCAGTGTGTGGGGATGTGTTTCAGTGTGTGGGGAAGGGTTTCTGTGTGTGGGGCAGGTGTTTCAGTTTGTGGGGATTGGTTTCAGTGTGTGCGGAAGGGGTTTCAGTGCGTGGGGAAGGTGTTTCAGTCTGTGTGGATGTGTTTCAGGGTGTGGGGAAGGTGTTTCAGTGTGTGGGGAAGGTGTTTCAGTGTGTGGGGTGGAGTTTCAGTGTGAGTGGGGAAGGGGTTTCAGTTTGTGGGGAAGGTGTTTCTGCGTGTGGGGAAGTTGTTTCCGTGTGTGGGGAAGGGGTTTCAGTGTGTGGGGAAGGTGTTTCAGTGTTTGGGGATGGGTTTCTGTGTGAGGGCAAGGGGTTTCAGTGTGTGGGGATAGTTTTCTGTGTGTGCGGAAGGTGTTTCAGTGTGTTAGGAAATTGTTTCAGTGTGTGGGGAAGTGTTTCAGTGTGTGGGGTATGGGTTTCAGTGTGTGGGGAAGGGGTTTCAGTGTGTGGGGATGGGTTTCAGTTTGTGGGGATGGGTTTCATTGTGTGCGAAGGTGTTTCAGTGTGAGGGGAAGGTGTTTCATTGCGTGGGGTAGGGGTTTCACAGTGTGGGGAAGGGTTTCAGTGTGTGGGGAAGGGAATTCAGTGTGTGGGGAAGTTGTTTCAGTGTGTGGGGAAGGTGTTTCAGCGTGTGGGGAAGGGGTTTCAGTGTGTGGGAAGGTGTTTCAGTTCGTGGGGATGTGCTTCAGTGTGTGGGGATGTGTTTCAGTGTCTGGGGAAGGGTTTCTGTGTATGAGGCAGGTGTTTCACTCTGTGTGGATGTGTTTCAGGGTGTGGGGAAGGGGTTTCATTGTGTAGGGAAGGGGTTCCATTGTGTGGGGATGGGTTTCAGTGAGTGGGAAGGGTTTTCAGGGTGTGGAGAAGGTATTTCAGTGGGTGGGGATGTGTTTCAGTGTTTGGGGAAGGTGTTTCAGTGTGTGGGGAAGGGGTTTCAGTTTGTGGGGAAGGGGTTTCAGTTTGTGGGGAAGGGGTTTCAGTGTTTCTGGAAGGTGTTTCTGTGTGTGGGGAAGGTATTTCAGTGTGTTGGGAAGGGGTTTCAGTGTGTGGGGAAGTGTTTCATTGTGTGTGGAAGGTGTTTCTGTCTGTGGGGAAGGTGTTTCAGTGTGTGGGGAAGGTGTTTCAGTGTGTGGTGAAGGGGTTTCAGTGTGTGTGAGGAAGGTGTTTCAGTGTGTGGGGAAGGTGTTTCAGTGTGTGGTGAAGGTGTTTCAGTGTGTGGGGAAGGTGTTTCAGTGTGTGGGGAAGGGGTTTCAGTTGGTGGGGAAGGGGTTTCAGTGTGTGGGGAAGCTGTTTCTGTGTGTGAGGAAGGGGTTTCAGTGTTTGGGTCAGGTGTTTCAGTGAGTGGGGAAGGTTTCCAGTGTCTGGGGAAGGGGTTTCAGTGTGTGGGAAAGGTGTTTCAGTGTGTGGGGATGGTATTTCAGTGTGTGGGGAAGGTGTTTCAGTTTATGGTGAAGGGGTTTCAGTGTGTGGGGAAGGTATTTCAGTGGGTGGGGATGTGTTTCAGTGTGTGGGGAAGGTGTTTCAGTGTGTGGGGAAGGGGTTTCAGTGTGTGGGGAAGGGGTTTCAGTGTGTGGGGAAGGGGTTTCAGTGTTTGGGCAAGGTGTTTAGTGTGTGGGGATGGCATTTCAGTGTGTGGGGAAGGTGTTTCAGTGTGTGGGGAAGGTGTTTCAGTGTGTGGGGAAGGGGTTTCAGTGTGTGGGGAAGGGGTTTCAGTGTGTGGGGAAGCTGTTTCAGTGTGTGAGTAAGGGGTTTCAGTGTTTGTGTAAGGTGTTTCAGTGTGTGGGGAAGGGTTCCAGTGTCTGGGGTAGGCGTTTCAGTGTGTGGGAAAGCTGTTTCAGTGTGTGGGGATGGTATTTCAGTGTGTGGGGAAGCTGTTTCAGTGTGTGGGGAAGTGTTTCAGTGAGTCGGGAAGGGGTTTCAGTGTGTTGGGAAGGGGTTTCAGCGTGTGGGGATGGTTTTCAGTTAGTGGGGATTGGTTTCATTGTGTGCGGAAGTGGTTTCAGTGTGTGGGGAAGGTGTTTCAATTTGTGGTGAAGGGGTTTCAGAGTGTGGGGATGGTATTTCAGTGTGTGTGGAAGGTGTTTCATTGTGTGGGGACGGAGTTTCAGTGTGAGTGGGGTAGGGCTTTCAGTTTGTGGGGAAGGTGTTTCTGTGTGTGGGGATGTTTTTCCGTGTGTGGGGAAGGTGTTTCAGTGTGTGAGGAAGGGGTTTCAGTGTGTGGGAAGGTGTTTCAGTTCGTGGGGATGTGTTTCAGGGTGTGGGGATGGGTTTCAGTGTGTGCGGAAGGGGTTTCAGCGTGTGGGGTAGGTGTTTCAGTCTGTGTGGATGTGTTTCAGGGTGTGGGGAAGGGGTTTCAGTGTTTGGGGAAGGTGTTTCAGTGTGTGGGGATGGTATTTCAGTGTGTGGGGAAGGGGTTTCAGTGTGTGGGGAAGATGTTTCTGTGTGTGGGGAAGTTGTTTCAGTGTGTGCGGAAGGTGTTTCAGTGTGTGGGGAAGGTGTTTCAGTGTGTGTGGAAGGTGTTTCAGTGTGTGGGGAAGGTGTTTCAGTGTGTGGGGAAGGAGTTTCAGTGTGTGGGGATGGTATTTCAGTGTGTGGGGAAGGTGTTTCAGTGTGTGGGGAAGGTGTTTCAGTGTGTGGGGTGGAGTTTCATTGTGAGTGGGGAAGGGGTTTCAGTTTGTGGGGAAGGTGTTTCTGTGTGTGGGGAAGGTGTTTCCGTGTGTGGGGAAGGGGTTTCAGTGTGTGGGGAAGGTGTTTCAGTGTTTGGGATGGGTTTCTGTGTGTGGGCAAGGGGTTTCAGTGTGTGGGGATGGTTTTCTGTGTGTGCGGAAGGTGTTTCAGTGTGTTAGGAAATTGTTTCAGTGTGTGGGGAAGTGTTTCAGTGTGCGGAGTATGGGTTTCACAGTGTGGGGAAGGGTTGCAGTGTGTGGGGAAGGGAATTCAGTGTGTTGGGAAGGTCTTTCAGTGTGTTGGGAAGGTGTTTCAGCGTGTGGGGAAGGGGTTTCAGTGTGTGGGAAGGTGTTTCAGTTCGTGGGGATGTGCTTCAGTGTGTGGGGATGTGTTTCAGTGTGTGGGGAAGGGTTTCTGTGTGTGGGGCAGGTGTTTCAGTTTGTGGGGATTGGTTTCAGTGTGTGCGGAAGGGGTTTCAGTGCGTGGGGAAGGTGTTTCAGTGTGTGGGGTGGAGTTTCAGTGTGAGTGGGGAAGGGGTTTCAGTTTGTGGGGAAGGTGTTTCTGCGTGTGGGGAAGTTGTTTCCGTGTGTGGGGAAGGGGTTTCAGTGTGTGGGGAAGGTATTTCAGTGTTTGGGGATGGGTTTCTGTGTGTGGGCAAGGGGTTTCAGTGTGTGGGGATGGTTTTCTGTGTGTGCGGAAGGTGTTTCAGTGTGTTAGGAAATTGTTTCAGTGTGTGGGGAAGTGTTTCAGTGTGTGGGGTATGGGTTTCAGTGTGTGGGGAAGGGGTTTCAGTGTGTGGGGATGGGTTTCAGTTTGTGGGGATGGGTTTCATTGTGTGGCGAAGGGGTTTCAGTGTGAGGGGTAGGTGTTTCATTGCGTGGGGTAGGGGTTTCACAGTGTGGGGAAGGGTTTCAGTGTGTGGGGAAGGGAATTCAGTGTGTGGGGAAGGTGTTTCAGTGTGTGGGGAAGGTGTTTCAGCGTGTGGGGAAGGGGTTTCAGTGTGTGGGAAGGTGTTTCAGTTCGTGGGGATGTGCTTCAGTGTGTGGGGATGTGTTTCAGTGTGTGGGGAAGGGTTTCTGTGTATGGGGCAGGTGTTTCAGTGTCTGGGGATTGGTTTCAGTGTGTGGGGAAGGGTTTCAGTGCGTGGGGAAGGTGTTTCAGTCTGTGTGGATGTGTTTCAGGGTGTGGGGAAGGGGTTTCATTGTGTGGGGAAGGGGTTTCATTGTGTGGGGATGGGTTTCAGTGAGTGGGAAGGGTTTTCAGGGTGTGGAGAAGGTATTTCAGTGGGTGGGGATGTGTTTCAGTGTTTGGGGAAGGTGTTTCAGTGTGTGGGGAAGGGGTTTCAGTTTGTGGGGAAGGGGTTTCAGTTTGTGGGGAAGGGGTTTCAGTGTTTGGGGAAGGTGTTTCTGTGTGTGGGGATGGTATTTCAGTGTGTGGGGAAGGGGTTTAAGTGTGTGGGGAATTGTTTCATTGTGTGTGGAAGGTGTTTCTGTCTGTGGGGAAGGTATTTCAGTGTGTGGGGAAGGTGTTTCAGTGTGTGGGGAAGGGGTTTCAGTGTGTGTGAGGAAGGTGTTTCAGTGTGTGGGGAAGGTGTTTCAGTGGGTGGGGTAGGGCTTTCAGTGTGTGGGGATGGTATTTCAGTGTGTGGGGAAGGTGTTTCAGTCTGTGGGGAAGGTGCTTCAATGTGAGTGGGGAAGGGGTTTCAGTTTGTGGTGAAGGTGTTTCTGTGTGTGGGAAGTATTTCAGTGTGTGGGGAAGGTGTTTCAGTGTGTGGGGATGGGTTTCAGTTTGTGGGGATGGGTTTCATTGTGTGGTGAAGGGGTTTCAGTGTGTGGGGAAGGTGTTTCAGTGGGTGGGGTAGGTGTTTCACAGTGTGGGGAAGTGATTCAGTGTGTGGGGAAGGGAATTCAGTGTGTGGGGAAGGTGTTTCAGTGTGTGGGGAAGGTGTTTCAGTTCGTGGGGATGTGCTTCTGTGTGAGGGGATGTATTTCAGTGTGTGGGGAAGGGTTTCTGTGTGTGGGGAAGGTGTTTCAGTGTGTGGGGATGGATTTCAGGGTGTGGGGATGGTATTTCAGTGTGTGGGGAAGGTGTTTCAGTGTGTGGGGAAGGTGTTTCAGTGTGAGTGGGGAAGGGGTTTCAGTTTGTGGGGAAGGTGTTTCAGTGTGTGGGGAAGGGATTTCAGTGTGTGGGAAAGGTGTTTCAGTGTGTGGGGACGGGTTTCTGTGTGAGGGCAAGGGGTTTCAGTGTGTGGGGATGGGTTTCTGTGTGTGCGGAAGGGGTTTCAGTGTGTGAGGAAGTTGTTTCTGTGTGTGGGGAAGTGTTTCAGTGTGTGGGATATGGGTTTCAGTGTGTGGGGAAGGGGTTTCAGTGTGTGGGGATGGGTTTCAGTTTGTGGGAATGGGTTTCATTGAGTGGTGAAGGGGTTTCAGTGTGTGGGGATGGTGTTTCAGTGGGTGGGGTAGGGGTTTCACAGTGTGCGGAAGGGTTTCAGTGTGTGGGGAAGGGAATTCAGTGTGTGGGGAAGGTATTTCAGTGTGTGGGGAAGGTATTTCAGCGTGTGGGGAGGGGGTTTCAGTGTGTGGGGAATGTGTTTCAGTTCGTGGGGATTGGTTTCAGTGTGTGCGGAAGGGGTTTCAGTGCGTGGGGAAGGTGTTTCAGTCTGTGAGGATGTGTTTCAGGGTGTGGGGAAGGGGTTTCATTGTGTGGAGAAGGGGTTTCAGTGTGTGGGGATGGGTTTCAGTGAGTGGGAAGGGTTTTCAGGGTGTGGAGAAGTTATTTCAGTGGGTGGGGATGTGTTTCAGTGTGTGGGCATGGTCTTTCAGTGTGTGGGGAAGGGGTTTCAGTTTGTGGGAAAGTGGTTTCAGTGTTTGGGGAAGGTGTTTCAGTGTGTGGGGATGGTATTTCAGTGTGTGGGGATGGTATTTCAGTGTGTGGGGAAGTGTTTCAGTTTGTGTGGAAGGTGTTGCAGTGTTTGGGTAAGGTGTTTCAGTGTGTGGGATAGGGTTCCAGTGTGTGGGGAAGCTGTTTCAGTGTGTGAGGAAGGTGTTTCAGTGTTTGGGTAAGGTGTTTCAGTGTGTGGGGAAGGGTTCCAGTGTCTGGGGAAGGGGATCAGTATGTGGGAAAGGTGTTTCAGTGTGTGGGGATGGTATTTCAGTGTGTGGGGAAGGTGTTTCAGTGTGTGGTGAAGGGGTTTCAGTGTGTGGGGAAGGTATTTCAGTGGGTGGGGATGTGTTTCAGTGTGTGGGGAAGGTGTTTCAGTGTGTGGGGAAGGTGTTTCAGTGTGTGGGGAAGGGGTTTTAGTGTGTAGGGAAGGTGTTTCAGTGTTTGGGGAAGGGGTTTTAGTGTGTGGTGATGGTATTTCAGAGTGTGGGGAAGGTGTTTCAGTGTGTGGGGAAGGGGTTTCAGTGTGTGTGGAAGGGGTTTCAGTGTGTGGGAAAGCTGTTTCAGTGTGTGAGGAAGGGGTTTCACTGTTTGTGTAAGCTGTTTCAGTGTGTGGGGAAGGGTTCCAGTGTCTGGAATAGGTGTTTCAGTGTGTGGGAAAGGTGTTTCAGTGTGTGGCCATGGTATTTCAGTGTGTGGGGAAGTGTTTCAGTGTGTGGGAAAGGGGTTTGAGTGTGTCGGGAAGGGGTTTCAGTGTGTGGGGATGGTTTTCCGTTTGTGGGGATGGGTTTCATCGTGTGTGGAAGGGGTTTCAGTGTGTGGTGAAGGGGTTTCAGTGTGTGGGGAAGGCGTTTCAGTGGGTGGGGTAGGGGTTTCAGTGTGTGGGGATGGTATTTCAGTGTGTGGGGAAGGTGTTTCAGTGTGTGGGGAAGGTGTTTCAGTGTGTGGGGAAGGTGTTTCAGTGTGTGGGGTGGAGTTTCAGTGTGAGTGGAGAAGGGGTTTCAGTTTGTGGGGAAGGTGTTTCTGTGTGTGGGGAAGGTGTTTCCGTGTGTGGGGAAGGGGTTTCAGTGTGTGGGGAAGGTGTTTAAGTGTTTGGGGATGGGTTTCTGTGTGTGGGCAAGGGGTGTCAGTGTGTGGGGATGGTTTTCTGTGTGTGCGGAAGGTGTTTCAGTGTGTGAGGAAATTGTTTCAGTGTGTGGGGAAGTGTTTCACTGTGTGGGGTATGGGTTTCAGTGTGTGGGGAAGGTGTTTCAGTGTGTGGGGATGGGTTTCTGTTTGTGGGGATGGGTTTCATTGTGTGGCGAAGGGGTTTCAGTGTGTGGGGAAGGTGTTTCACTGCGTGGGGTAGGGGTTTCACAGTGTGGGGAAGGGTTTCAGCGTGTGGGGAAGGGAATTCAGTGTGTGGGGAAGGTGTTTCAGTGTGTGGGGAAGGTGTTTCAGCGTGTGGGGAAGGGGCTTCAGTGTGTGGGAAGGTGTTTCAGTTCGTGGGGATGTGCTTCAGTGTGTGGGGATGTGTTTCAGTGTGTGGGGAAGGGTTCCTGTGTATGGGGCAGGTGTTTCAGTGTGTGGGGATTGGTTTCAGTGTGTGCGGAATCGGTTTCAGTGCGTGGGGAAGGTGTTTCAGTCTGTGTGGATGTGTTTCAGGGTGTGGGGAAGGGGTTTCATTGTGTGGGGAAGGGGTTTCAGTGTGTGGGGATGGGTTTCAGTGAGTAGGAAGGGTTTTCAGGGTGTGGAGAAGTTATTTCAGTGGGTGGGGATGTGTTTCAGTGTTTGGGGAAGGTGTTTCAGTGTGTGGGGAAGGGGTTTCAGTTTGTGCGGAAGGGGTTTCAGTGTTTGGGGAAGGTGTTTCTGTGTGTGGGGAAGGTAATTCATTGTGTGGGGAAGGGGTTTCAGTGTGTGGGGAAGTGTTTCAGTGTGTGTGGAAGGTGTTTCTGTCTGTGGGGAAGGTGTTTCAGTTTGTTGGGAAGGTGTTTTAGTGTGTGTGGAAGGTGTTAGGTGTGTGAGGAAGGTGTTTCAGTGTGTGGGGAAGGTGTTTCAGTGTGTGGGGAAGGGGTTTCAGTGTGTGGGGAAGGGTTTCAGTGTATGGGGAAGGGGTTTCAGTGTGTGGGGAAGGTGTTTCAGTGTGTGGGGAAGGGGTTTCAGTGTGTGGGGAAGGGTTTCAGTGTATGGGGAAGGGGTTTCAGTGTATGGGGAAGGGCTTTCAGTGTGTGGGGAAGGTGTTTCATTGTGTGGGGAAGGAGTTTCAGTGTGTGGGGAAGGGGTTTCAGTGTGTGGGGAAGCTGTTTCAGTGTGTGAGGAAGGGGTTTCAGTGTTTGGGTAAGGTGTTTCAGTGTGTGGGGAAGGTTTCCAGTGTCTGGGGAAGGGGTTTCAGTGTGTGGGAAAGGTGTTTCAGTGTGTGGGGATGGTATTTCAGTGTGTGGGGAAGGTGTTTCAGTGTATGGTGAAGGGGTTTCAGTGTGTGGGGAAGGTATTTCAGTGGGTGGGGATGTGTTTCAGTGTGTGGGGAAGGTGTTTCAGTGTGTGGGGAAGCGGTTTCAGTGTGTGGGGTAGGGGTTTCAGTGTTTGGGGAAGGTGCTTAGTGTGTGGGGATGGCATTTCAGTGTGTGGGGAAGGTGTTTCAGTGTGTGGGGAAGGGGTTTCAGTGTGTGGGGAAGGGGTATCAGTGTGTGGGGAAGCTGTTTCAGTGTGTGAGCAAGGGGTTTCTGTCTGTGGGGAAGGTGTTTCAGTTTGTTGGGAAGGTGTTTTAGTGTGTGTGGAAGGTGTTAGGTGTGTGAGGAAGGTGTTTCAGTGTGTGGGGAAGGTGTTTCAGTGTGTGGGGAAGGGGTTTCAGTGTGTGGGGAAGGGTTTCAGTGTATGGGGAAGGGGTTTGTGTGGGGATGGGTTTCTGTGGTGCGGAAGGGGTTTCAGTGTGTGAGGAAGTTGTTTCAGTGTGTGGGGAAGTGTTTCAGTGTGTGGGATATGGGTTTCAGTGTGTGGGGAAGGGAATTCAGTGTGTGGGGAAGGTGTTTCAGTGTGTGGGGAAGGTGTTTCAGCGTATGGGGAAGGGGTTTCAGTGAGTGGGGAAGGTGTTTCAGTTCGTGGGGATGTGCTTCAGTGTGAGGGGATGTGTTTCAGTGTGTGGGGAAGGTGTTTCCGTGTGTGAGGAAGGGGTTTCAGTGTGTGGGAAGGTGTTTCGGTTCGTGTGGATGCGTTTCAGGGTGTGGGGATGGGTTTCAGTGTGTGCGGAAGGGGTTTCTGTGTGTGGGGTAGGTGTTTCTGTCTGTGTGGATGTGTTTCAGGGTTTGGGGAAGGGGTTTCAGTGTTTGGGGAAGGTGTTTCAGTGTGTGGGGATGGTATTTCAGTGTGTGGGGAAATGGGTTTCAGTGTGTGGGGAAGTGTTTCAGTGTGTGGGGAAGGTGTTTCTGTGTGTGGGGAAGTTGTTTCAGTGTGTGCGGAAGGTGTTTCAGTTTGTGGGGAAGGTGTTTCAGTGTGTGTGGAAGGTGTTTCAGTGTGTGGGGAAGGTATTTCAGTGTGTGGGGAAGGGGTTTCAGTGTGTGTGAGAAAGGTGTATCAGTGTGTGGGGATGGTGTTTCAATGTGTGGGGAAGTGGTTTCAGGGTGTGGGGAAGGGTTCCAGTGTGTGGGGAAGGTGTTTCAGTGTGTGGGGAAGGGTTTCGGTGTGTGGGAAAGGTGTTTCAATGTGTGCAGAAGGGGTTTCAGTGGGTGGTGAAGGTGTTTCAGTGTGTGGGGAAGGTTTTTCAGTGTGTGGGGAAGCTGTTTCAGTGTGTGAGGAAGGGGTTTCAGTGTTTGGGTAAGGTGTTTCAGTGTGTGGGGAAGGGTTCCAGTGTCTGGGGAAGAGGTTTCAGTGTGTGGCAAAGGTGTAAGTGTGTTGGGATGGTATTTCAGTGTGTGGGGAAGTTGTTTCAGTGTGTGGGGAAGTGTTTCAGTGTGTGGGATATGGGTTTCAGTGTGTGGGGAAGGGGTTTCCGTGTGTGGGGATGGGTTTCAGTTTGTGGGGATGGGTTTCATTGTGTGGGGAAGGGGTTTCAGTGTGTGGGGAAGGTGTTTCAGTGGGTGGGGTAGGGGTTTCACAGTGTGGGGAAGTGTTTCAGTGTGTGGGGAAGGGAATTCAGTGTGTGGGGAAGGGAATTCAGTGTGTGGGGAAGGTGTTTCAGTGTGTGGGGAAGGTGTTTCAGCGTGTGGGGAAGGGGTTTCAGTGAGTGGGGAAGGTGTTTCAGTTCGTGGGGATGTGCTTCAGTGTGAGGGGATGTGTTTCAGTGTGTGGGGGAAGGGTTTCTGTGTGTGGGGAAGGTGTTTCAGTGTGTGGGGATGTGTTTCAGGGTGTGGGGAAGGGGTTTCAGTGGGTGGGGAAGGGGTTTCAGTGTGTGGGGATGGTATTTCAGTGTGTGGGGAAGGTGTTTCAGTGTATGGGGAAGGTGTTTCAGTGTGAGCTGGGAAGGGGTTTCAGTTTGTGGGGAAGGTGTTTCTGTGTGTGGGAAGTATTTCAGTGTGTGGGGAAGGTGTTTCAGTGTGTGGGGAAGGGGTTTCAGTGTGTGGGAAAGGTGTTTCAGTGTGTGGGGACGGGTTTCTGTGTGAGGGCAAGGGGTTTCAGTGTGTGGGGATGGGTTTCTGTGTGTGCAGAAGGGGTTCCAGTGTGTGAGGAAGTTGTTTCAGTGTGTGGGGAAGTGTTTCAGTGTGTGGGATATGGGTTTCAGTGTGTGGGGAAGGGGTTTCAGTGTGTGGGGATGGGTTTCAGTTTGTGGGGATGGGTTTCATTGTGTGGTGAAGGGGTTTCAGTGTGTGGGGAAGGTGTTTCAGTGGGTGGGGTAGGGGTTTCACAGTGTGCGGAAGGGTTTCAGTGCGTGGGGAAGGTGTTTCAGTGTGTGGGGAAGGTGTTTCAGTGTGTGGGGAAGGTGTTTCAGCGTGTGGGGAAGGGGTTTCAGTGTGTCGGGAAGGTGGTTCAGTTCGTGGGGATGTGCTTCAGTTTGAGGGGATGTGTTTCAGTGTGTGGGGAAGGGTTTCTGTGTGTGGGGCAGGTGTTTCAGTGTGTGGGGGTGGGTTTCAGTGTGTGGGGATGGGTTTCAGTGTGTGCGGAAGGGGTTTCAGTGTGTGGGGAAGGTGTTTCAGTCTGTGTGGATGTGTTTCAGGGTGTGGGGAAGGGGTTTCATTGTGTGGGGAAGGGGTTTCAGTGTGTGGGGATGGGTTTCAGTGTGTGGGGATCGGTTTCAGTTAGTGGGAAGGGTTTTCAGGGTGTGGAGAAGGTATTTCAGTGGGTGGGGATGTGTTTCACTGTGTGGGGAAGGTGTTTCAGTGTGTGGGGACCGTGTCTCAGTGTGTGCGAAATGTGTTTCAGTGTGTGGGGAAGGGTTTCAGTGTGTGGGGAATGTGTTTCAGTGTGTGGTGAATGGGTGTCTGTGTTTGGGGAAGGGTTTCAATCTGTGGGGAAGGGTTTTCAGTGTGTGGGGAATGTGTTTCAGTGTGTGGGGATGTGTTTCAGTGTGTGGGGAATGTTTCAGTGTGTTGGGAAGGTGTTTCAGTGTGTGGGGAAGGTGTTTCAGTGTGTGGGGATGTATTTCAGTGTGTGGGGAAGTTGTTACAGTATGTGGGGAAGTGTTTCAGAGTGTGGGGAAGGTGTTTCAGTGCGTGCGGAAGGGACTTCAGTGTGTGGGGAAGGTGTTTCAGTGTATGGGGAAGGTGTTTCACTGTGTGGGGAAGGTGTTTCAGGGTGTGGGGAACGGGTTTCAGTCTGTGTGAGGAAGGTGTTTCAGAGTGTGGGGAAGGGTTTCAGTGTGTGGGGAAGGGGTTTCAGTGTGTGGGGAATGGTTTCAGTGTGTGGGGAAGGTGTTTCATGTTTGCGGAAGGGGTTTCAGTGTATGGTGAATGTGTTTCAGTGTGTTTTGAATGTGTTTCAGTGCGTGGGGAAGGAGTTTCAGTGTGTCGGAAAGCTGTTTCAGTGTGTGGGGAAGGTGTTTCAGTGTTTGCGGAAGGTGTTTCAGTGTGTGGGGAATGGTTCCAGTGTCTGGGGAAGGGGTTTCAGTGTGTGTGGAAGGCGTTTCAGTGTGTGGGGAAGGGTTTTCAGTGTGTGAGGAAGGGGTTTCAGTGTGTGGGGAATGTGTTTCAGTGTGTGCGGAAGGGTTTCAGTGTGTGGGGAATGTGTTTCAGTGTGTGGTGAATGGGTTCAGTGTATGGGGAAGGTGTTTCAGTCTGTGGGGAGTGGTTTCAGTGTGTGGGGAATGTGTTTCAGTGTGTGGGGATGTGTTTCAGTGTGTGGGGAAGGGTTCCAGTGTCTGGGGAAGGGGTTTCAGTGTGTGGCAAAGGTGTAAGTGTGTTGGGATGGTATTTCAGTGTGTGGGGAAGTTGTTTCAGTGTGTGGGGAAGTGTTTCAGTGTGTGGGAAAGGGATTTCAGTGTGTTGGGAAGGGGTTTCAGTGTGTGGGGATGGGTTGCAGTTTGTGGGGATGGATTTCATTGTGTGCGCAAGGTGTTTCAGTGTGTGGGGAAGGTGTTTCAGTGTGTGGGGAAGGTGTTTCAGTGTGTGGTGAAGGGGTTTCAGTGTGTGGGGAAGGTGTTTCAGTGGGTGGGGTAGGGGTTTCAGTGTGTGGGGATGGTATTTCAGTGTGTGGGGAAGGTGTTTCAGTGTGTGGGGAAGGTGTTTCAATGTGAGTGGGGAAGGGGTTTCAGTTTGTGGTGAAGGTGTTTCTGTGTGTGGTAAGTATTTCAATGTGTGGGTATGGTGTTCCAGTGTGTGGGGAAGGGGTTTCAGTGTGTGGGAAAGGTGTTTCAGTCTGTGGGGACGGGTTTCTGTGAGTGGGCAAGGGGTTTCAGTGTGTGGGGATGGGTTTCTGTGGTGCGGAAGGTGTTTCAGTGTGTGAGGAAGTTGTTTCAGTGTGTGGGGAAGTGTTTCAGTGTGTGGGATATGGGTTTCAGTGTGTGGGGAAGGGGTTTCCGTGTGTGGGGATGGGTTTCAGTTTGTGGGGATGGGTTTCATTGTGTGGGGAAGGGGTTTCAGTGTGTGGGGAAGGTGTTTCAGTGGGTGGGGTAGGGGTTTCACAGTGTGGGGAAGTGTTTCAGTGTGTGGGGAAGGGAATTCAGTGTGTGGGGAAGGGAATTCAGTGTGTGGGGAAGGTGTTTCAGTGTGTGGGGAAGGTGTTTCAGCGTGTGGGGAATGGGTTTCAGTGAGTGGGGAAGGTGTTTCAGTTCGTGGGGATGTGCTTCAGTGTGAGGGGATGTGTTTCAGTGTGTGGGGGAAGGGTTTCTGTGTGTGGGGAAGGTGTTTCAGTGTGTGGGGATGTGTTTCAGGGTGTGGGGAAGGGGTTTCAGTGGGTGGGGAAGGGGTTTCAGTGTGTGGGGATGGTATTTCAGTGTGTGGGGAAGGTGTTTCATTGTATGGGGAAGGTGTTTCAGTGTGAGCTGGGAAGGGGTTTCAGTTTGTGGGGAAGGTGTTTCTGTGTGTGGGAAGTATTTCAGTGTGTGGGGAAGGTGTTTCAGTGTGTGGGGAAGGGGTTTCAGTGTGTGGGAAAGGTGTTTCAGTGTGTAGGGACGGGTTTCTGTGTGAGGGCAAGGGGTTTCAGTGTGTGGGGATGGGTTTCTGTGTGTGCAGAAGGGGTTCCAGTGTGTGAGGAAGTTGTTTCAGTGTGTGGGGAAGTGTTTCAGTGTGTGGGATATGGGTTTCAGTGTGTGGGGAAGGGGTTTCAGTGTGTGGGGATGGGTTTCAGTTTGTGGGGATGGGTTTCATTGTGTGGTGAAGGGGTTTCAGTGTGTGGGGAAGGTGTTTCAGTGGGTGGGGTAGGGGTTTCACAGTGTGCGGAAGTGTTTCAGTGCGTGGGGAAGGTGTTTCAGTGTGTGGGGAAGGTGTTTCAGTGTGTGGGGAAGGTGTTTCAGCGTGTGGGGAAGGGGTTTCAGTGTGTGGGGAAGGTGGTTCAGTTCGTGGGGATGTGCTTCAGTTTGAGGGGATGTGTTTCAGTGTGTGGGGAAGGGTTTCTGTGTGTGGGGCAGGTGTTTCAGTGTGTGGGGGTGGGTTTCAGTGTGTGGGGATGGGTTTCAGTGTGTGCGGAAGGGGTTTCAGTGTGTGGGGAAGGTGTTTCAGTCTGTGTGGATGTGTTTCAGGGTGTGGGGAAGGGGTTTCATTGTGTGGGGAAGGGGTTTCAGTGTGTGGGAATGGGTTTCAGTGTGTGGGGATCGGTTTCAGTTAGTGGGAAGGGTTTTCAGGGTGTGGAGAAGGTATTTCAGTGGGTGGGGATGTGTTTCACTGTGTGGGGAAGGTGTTTCAGTGTGTGGGGACCGTGTCTCAGTGTGTGCGAAATGTGTTTCAGTGTGTGGGGAAGGGTTTCAGTGTGTGGGGAATGTGTTTCAGTGTGTGGTGAATGGGTGTCTGTGTTTGGGGAAGGGTTTCAATCTGTGGGGAAGGGTTTTCAGTGTGTGGGGAATGTGTTTCAGTGTGTGGGGATGTGTTTCAGTGTGTGGGGAATGTTTCAGTGTGTTGGGAAGGTGTTTCAGTGTGTGGGGAAGGTGTTTCAGTATGTGGGGATGTATTTCAGTGTGTGGGGAAGTTGTTACAGTATGTGGGGAAGTGTTTCAGAGTGTGGGGAAGGTGTTTCAGTGTGTGCGGAAGGGGCTTCAGTGTGTGGGGAAGGTGTTTCAGTGTATGGGGAAGGTGTTTCACTGTGTGGGGAAGGTGTTTCAGGGTGTGGGGAACGGGTTTCAGTGTGTGTGAGGAAGGTGTTTCAGAGTGTGGGGAAGGGTTTCAGTGTGTGGGGAAGGGGTTTCAGTGTGTGGGGAATGGTTTCAGTGTGTGGGGAAGGTGTTTCATGTTTGCGGAAGGGGTTTCAGTGTCTGGTGAATGCGTTTCAGTGTGTTTTGAATGTGTTTCAGTGCGTGGGGAAGGAGTTTCAGTGTGTCGAAAAGCTGTTTCAGTGTGTGGGGAAGGTGTTTCAGTGTTTGCGGAAGGTGTTTCAGTATGTGGGGAATGGTTCCAGTGTCTGGGGAAGGGGTTTCAGTGTGTGTGGAAGGCGTTTCAGTGTGTGGGGAAGGGTTTTCAGTGTGTGAGGAAGGGGTTTCAGTGTGTGGGGAATGTGTTTCAGTGTGTGCGGAAGGGTTTCAGTGTGTGGGGAATGTGTTTCAGTGTGTGGTGAATGGGTTCAGTGTATGGGGAAGGTGTTTCAGTCTGTGGGGAGTGGTTTCAGTGTGTGGGGAATGTGTTTCAGTGTGTGGGGATGTGTTTCAGTGTGTGGGGATGGGGTATCAGTGTGTGGGGAAGGTGTTTCTGTGTGTGGGGAATGTTTCAGTGTGTTGGGAAGGTGTTTCAGTGTGTGGGGAAGGTGTTTCAGTGTGTGGGGATGTATTTCAGTGTGTGGGGAAGTTGTTACAGTATGTGGGGAAGTGTTTCAGAGTGTGGGGAAGTTGTTTCAGTGTGTGCGGAAGGGGCTTCAGTGTGTGGGGAAGGTGTTTCAGTGTATGGGGAAGGTGTTTCACTGTGTGGGGAAGGTGTTTCAGGGTGTGGGGAACGGGTTTCAGTGTGTGTGAGGAAGGTGTTTCAGAGTGTGGGGCAGGGTTTCAGTGTGTGGGGAAGGGGTTTCAGTGTGTGGGGAATGGTTTCAGTGTGTGGGGAAGTTGTTTCATGTTTGCGGAAGGGGTTTCAGTGTCTGGTGAATGTGTTTCAGTGTGTTTTGAATGTGTTTCAGTGCGTGGGGAAGGAGTTTCAGTGTGTCGGAAAGCTGTTTCAGTGTGTGGGGAAGGTGTTTCAGTGTTTGCGGAAGGTGTTTCAGTGTGTGGGGAATGGTTCCAGTGTCTGGGGAAGGGGTTTCAGTGTGTGTGGAAGGCGTTTCAGTGTGTGGGGAAGGGTTTTCAGTGTGTGAGGAAGGGGTTTCAGTGTGTGGGGAATGTGTTTCAGTGTGTGCGGAAGGGTTTCAGTGTGTGGGGAATGTGTTTCAGTGTGTGGTGAATGGGTTCAGTGTATGGGGAAGGTGTTTCAGTCTGTGGGGAGTGGTTTCAGTGTGTGGGGAATGTGTTTCAGTGTGTGGGGATGTGTTTCAGTGTGTGGGGATGGGGTATCAGTGTGTGGGGAAGGTGTTTCTGTGTGTGGGGAAGTGGTTTCAGTGGGTGGGGAAGGGGTGTCAGTGTGTGGGGAAGGTGTTGCAGTGTGTGGGGAAGTGTTTCAGTGTGCGGGTAAGGTGTTTCAGTGTGCGGGGAAGGGTTTCAGTGTGTGGGGAAGGGTTTCAGTGTGTGGGGAAGGTGTTTCAGTGTGTGCAGAAAGGGTTTCAGTGTGTGGGGAATGTGTTTCAGTGTGTTGTGAATGGGTTTCAGTGTCTGGGGAAGGTTTTCAGTCTTTGGGGAAGGGGTTTCAGTGTGTGGGAAATGTGTTTCGGTGTGTGGGGATGTGTTTCAGTGTGCGGGGATGGGGTTTCAGTGTGTGGGGAAGGTGTTTCAGTGAGTGGGGAAGGAGTTTCTGTGTGTGGGGAAGTTTTACAGTGTGTGGGGAAGGGTTTCAGAGTGTGGAAAATGTGTTTCAGTATATGCGGAAGGGGTTTCAGTGTGTGGGGAAGGTGTTTCAGTGTATGGGGAAGGTGTTTCAGTGTATGGGGAAGGTGTTTCAGTGTGTGGGGAAGGGGTTTCAGTGTGTGTGAGGAAGGTGTTTCAGTGTGTGGGGTAGTGTTTCAGTGTGTGGGAAGGGTTTTTAGTGTGTGGGGAATGGTTTCAGTGTGTGGGGAATGGTTTCAGTGTGTGGGGAAGGTGTTTCATGTGTGCGGAAGGTGTTTCAGTGTCTGGTGAATGTGTTTCAGTGTGTGCTGATGGTGTTTCAGTGTGTGGGGAAGTAGTTTCAGTCTGTGGGGAAGCTGTTTCAGTGTGTGGGGAAGGGGTTTCAGTGTTTGGGGAATGTGTTTCAGTGTGTGGGGAAGGGTTGCAGTGTCTGGGGAAGGGGTTTCAGTGTGTGGGAAAGGTGTTTCAGTGTGTGGGGATGGTATTTCAGTGTGTGGGGAAGGGGTTTCAGTGTGTGGGGAAGGTGTTTCAGTTTGTGGGGATGTGTTTCAGTGTGTGCGGAAGGTGTTTCAGTGTGTGGGGAAGGGGTTTCAGTGTGTGGGGAAGGGTTTCACTGTGTGCGGAAGGTGTTTCAGTGTGTGGGGAAGGGGTTTCAGTGTGTGGGGAAGGTGTTTCAGTGTGTGCGGAAGGGGTTTCAGTGTGTGGGGAAGGGGTTTCAGTGTGTGGGGAAGGTGTTTCAGTGTGTGCGGAAGGGGTTTCAGTGTGTGCGGAAGGGGTTTCAGTGTGTGTGGAAGGTGTTTCAGTGTGTGGGGAAGGGGTTTCAGTGTGTGGGAAGGGGTTTCAGTGTGTGGGGAAGGGTTTCACTGTGTGCGGAAGGTGTTTCAGTGTGTGGGGAAGGGGTTTCAGTGTGTGGGGAAGGTGTTTCAGTGTGTGCGCAAGGGGTTTCAGTGTGTGGGGAAGGTGTTTCAGTGTGTGCGGAAGGGGTTTTAGTGTGTGGGGAAGGTGTGTCAGTGTGTGGGGAAGGGTTTCACTGTGTGCGGAAGGTGTTTCAGTGTGTGGGGAAGGGGTTTCAGTGTGTGGGGAAGGTGTTTCAGTGTGTGCGGAAGGGGTTTCAGTGTGTGGGGAAGGGGTTTCAGTGTGTGAGGATGGTGTTTCAGTGTGTGCGGAAGGGGTTTCAGTGTGTGCGGAAGGGGTTTCAGTGTGTGCGGAAGGTGTTTCAGTGTGTGGGGAAGGGGTTTCAGTGTGTGGGAAGGGGTTTCAGTGTGTGGGGAAGGGTTTCACTGTGTGCGGAAGGTGTTTCAGTGTGTGGGGAAGGGGTTTCAGTGTGTGCGGAAGGTGTTTCAGTGTGTGCGGAAGGGGTTTCAGTGTGTGGGGAAGGTGTTTCAGTGTGTGCGGAAGGGGTTTTAGTGTGTGGGGAAGGTGTGTCAGTGTGTGGGGAAGGGTTTCAGTGTGTGGGAAAGTTGTTTCAATGTGAGCAAAAGGGGTTTCAGTGTGTGGGAAAGGGTTCCAGTGTCTGGGGAGGGGGTTTCAGTGTGTGGAAAAGGTGTTTCAGTGTGTGGGGATGGTATTTCAGTGTGTGGGGAAGGTGTTTCAGTGTGTGGGGAAGGTGTTTCAGTGTGTGTGGGGAAGGGGTTTCAGTGTGTGGGGAAGGTGCTTCAGTGTGTGTGGGGATGTTTTTCAGTGTGTGGGGAAGTAGTTTCAGTGTGTGGGGAAGGGGTTTTAGTGTGTGCGGAAGGTGTTTCAGTGGATGGGGAAGGTGTTTCAGAGTGTGGGGAAGGTGTTTCAGTGTGTGGGGATGTGTTTCAGTGGTGGGGATGGGGTTTCAGTGTGTGGGGAAGGTGTTTCAGTGTGTGGGGATGTGATTTCAGTGTGTGGGGAAGGGGTTTCAGTGTGTGGGGAAGGTGTTTCAGTGTGTGGGGATGTGTTTCAGTGTGTGGGGAAGGTGTTTTAGTGTGTGGGGAAGGTGTTTTAGTGTGTGGGGAAGGGTTTCAGTGTGTGTGAGGAAGGTATTTCAGTGTGTGGGGTATGGTTTCAGTGTGTGCGGAAGGGGTTTCAGTGTGTGTGGAAGGCGTTTCAGTGTGTGGGGAAGGGTTTTCAGTGTGTGGGGAAGGGGTTTCAGTGTGTGCGGAAGGGGTTTCAGTTTGTGTGGAAGGCGTTTCAGTGTGTGGGGAAGGGTTTTCAGTGTGTGAGGAAGGGGTTTCAGTGTGTGGGGAATGTGTTTCAGTGTGTGCGGAAGGGTTTCAGTGTGTGGGGAATGTGTTTCAGTGTGTGGTGAATGGGTTCAGTGTATGGGGAAGGGTTTCAGTCTGTGGGGAGTGGTTTCAGTGTGTGGGGAATGTGTTTCAGTGTGTGGGGATGTGTTTCAGTGTGTGGGGATGGGGTATCAGTGTGTGGGGAAGGTGTTTCTGTGTGTGGGAAGTGGTTTCAGTGGGTGGGGAAGGGGTGTCAGTGTGTGGGGAAGGTGTTGCAGTGTGTGGGGAAGTGTTTCAGTGTGCGGGGAAGGTGTTTCAGTGTGCGGGGAAGGGTTTCAGTGTGTGGGGAAGGGTTTCAGTGTGTAGGGAAGGTGTTTCAGTGTGTGCGGAAAGGGTTTCAGTGTGTGGGGAATGTGTTTCAGTGTGTTGTGAATGGGTTTCAGTGTCTGGGGAAGGGTTTCAGTCTTTGGGGAATGGGTTTCAGTGTGTGGGAAATGTGTTTCGGTGTGTGGGGATATGTTTCAGTGTGTGGGGATGGGGTTTCAGTGTGTGGGGAAGGTGTTTCAGTGTGTGGGGAAGGGGTTTCTGTGTGTGGGGAAGTGTTTCAGTGTGTGGGGAAGGTGTTTCAGTGTGTGGGGACGGGTTTCTGTGAGTGGGCAAGGGGTTTCAGTGTGTGGGGATGGGTTTCTGTGGTGCGGAAGGTGTTTCAGTGTGTGAGGAAGTTGTTTCAGTGTGTGGGGAAGTGTTTCAGTGTGTGGGATATGGGTTTCAGTGTGTGGGGAAGGGGTTTCCGTGTGTGGGGATGGGTTTCAGTTTGTGGGGATGGGTTTCATTGTGTGGGGAAGGGGTTTCAGTGTGTGGGGAAGGTGTTTCAGTGGGTGGGGTAGGGGTTTCACAGTGTGGGGAAGTGTTTCAGTGTGTGGGAAAGGGAATTCAGTGTGTGGGGAAGGGAATTCAGTGTGTGGGGAAGGTGTTTCAGTGTGTGGGGAAGGTGTTTCAGCGTGTGGGGAAGGGGTTTCAGTGAGTGGGGAAGGTGTTTCAGTTCGTGGGGATGTGCATCAGTGTGAGGGGATGTGTTTCAGTGTGTGGGGGAAGGGTTTCTGTGTGTGGGGAAGGTGTTTCAGTGTGTGGGGATGTGTTTCAGGGTGTGGGGAAGGGGTTTCAGTGGGTGGGGAAGGGGTTTCGGTATGTGGGGATGGTATTTCAGTGTGTGGGGAAGGTGTTTCAGTGTATGGGGAAGGTGTTTCAGTGTGAGTTGGGAAGGGGTTTCAGTTTGTGGGGAAGGTGTTTCTGTGTGTGGGAAGTATTTCAGTGTGTGGGGAAGGTGTTTCAGTGTGTGGGGAAGGGGTTTCAGTGTGTGGGAAAGGTGTTTCAGTGTGTGGGGACGGGTTTCTGTGTGAGGGCAAGGGGTTTCAGTGTGTGGGGATGGGTTTCTGTGTGTTCAGAAGGGGTTCCAGTGTGTGAGGAAGTTGTTTCAGTGTGTGGGGAAGTGTTTCAGTGTGTGCGGATGGGTTTCAGTGTGTGGGGAATGTGTTTCAGTGTGTGGTGAATGGGTGTCTGTGTTTGGGGAAGGGTTTCAATCTGTGGGGAAGGGTTTTCAGTGTGTGGGGAATGTGTTTCAGTGTGTGGGGATGTGTTTCAGTGTTTGGGGAATGTTTCAGTGTGTTGGGAAGGTGTTTCAGTGTGTGGGGAAGGTGTTTCAGTGTGTGGGGAAGTATTTCAATGTGTGGGGAAGTTGTTACAGTATGTGGGGAAGTGTTTCAGAGTGTGGGGAAGGTGTTTCAGTGTGTGCGGAAGGTGTTTCAGGGTGTGGGGAACGGGTTTCAGTGTGTGTGAGGAAGGTGTTTCAGAGTGTGGGGAAGGGTTTCAGTGTGTGGGGAAGGGGTTTCAGTGTGTGGGGACGGGTTTCTGTGAGTGGGCAAGGGGTTTCAGTGTGTGGGGAAGGGGTTTCTGTGGTGCAGAAGGTGTTTCAGTGTGTGAGGAAGTTGTTTCAGTGTGTGGGGAAGTGTTTCAGTGTGTGGGATATGGGTTTCAGTGTGTGGGGAAGGGGTTTCCGTGTGTGGGGATGGGTTTCAGTTTGTGGGGATGGGTTTCATTGTGTGGGGAAGGGGTTTCAGTGTGTGGGGAAGGTGTTTCAGTGGGTGGGGTAGGGGTTTCACAGTGTGGGGAAGTGTTTCAGTGTGTGGGAAAGGGAATTCAGTGTGTGGGGAAGGGAATTCAGTGTGTGGGGAAGGTGTTTCAGTGTGTGGGGAAGGTGTTTCAGCGTGTGGGGAAGGGGTTTCAGTGAGTGGGGAAGGTGTTTCAGTTCGTGGGGATGTGCTTCAGTGTGAGGGGATGTGTTTCAGTGTGTGGGGGAAGGGTTTCTGTGTGTGGGGAAGGTGTTTCAGTGTGTGGGGATGTGTTTCAGGGTGTGGGGAAGGGGTTTCAGTGGGTGGGGAAGGGGTTTCAGTATGTGGGGATTGTATTTCAGTGTGTGGGGAAGGTGTTTCAGTGTATGGGGAAGGTGTTTCAGTGTGAGTTGGGAAGGGGTTTCAGTTTGTGGGGAAGGTGTTTCTGTGTGTGGGAAGTATTTCAGTGTGTGGGGAAGGTGTTTCAGTGTGTGGGGAAGGGGTTTCAGTGTGTGGGAAAGGTGTTTCAGTGTGTGGGGACGGGTTTCTGTGTGAGAGCAAGGGGTTTCAGTGTGTGGGGATGGGTTTCTGTGTGTGCAGAAGGGGTTCCAGTGTGTGAGGAAGTTGTTTCAGTGTGTGGGGAAGTGTTGCAGTGTGTGGGATATGGGTTTCAGTGTGTGGGGAAGGGGTTTCAGTGTGTGGGGATGGGTTTCAGTTTGTGGGGATGGGTTTCATTGTGTGGTGAAGGGGTTTCAGTGTGTGGGGAATGTGTTTCAGTGGGTGGGGTAGGGGTTTCACAGTGTGCGGAAGGGTTTCAGTGCGTGGGGAAGGTGTTTCAGTGTGTGGGGAAGGTGTTTCAGTGTGTGGGGAAGGTGTTTCAGCGTGTGGGGAAGGGGTTTCAGTGTGTGGGGAAGGTGTTTCAGTTCGTGGGGATGTGCTTCAGTTTGAGGGGATGTGTTTCAGTGTGTGTGGAAGGGTTTCTGTGTGTGGGGCAGGTGTTTCAGTGTGTGGGGATGGGTTTCAGTGTGTGGGGATGGGTTTCAGTGTGTGCGGAAGGGGTTTCAGTGTGTGGGGAAGGTGTTTCAGTCTGTGTGGATGTGTTTCAGGGTGTGGGGAAGGGGTTTCATTGTGTGGGGAAGGGGTTTCAGTGTGTGGGGATGGGTTTCAGTGTGTGGGGATCGGTTTCAGTTAGTGGGAAGGGTTTTCAGGGTGTGGAGAAGGTATTTCAGTGGGTGGGGATGTGTTTCACTGTGTGGGGAAGGTGTTTCAGTGTGTGGGGACCGTGTCTCAGTGTGTGCGAAATGTGTTTCAGTGTGTGGGGAAGGGTTTCAGTGTGTGGGGAATGTGTTTCAGTGTGTGGTGAATGGGTGTCTGTGTTTGGGGAAGGGTTTCAATCTGTGGGGAAGGGTTTTCAGTGTGTGGGGAATGTGCTTCAGTGTGTGGGGATGTGTTTCAGTGTTTGGGGAATGTTTCAGTGTGTTGGGAAGGTGTTTCAGTGTGTGGGGAAGGTGTTTCAGTGTGTGGGGAAGTATTTCAGTGTGTGGGGAAGTTGTTACAGTATGTGGGGAAGTGTTTCAGAGTGTGGGGAAGGTGTTTCAGTGTGTGCGGAAGGTGTTTCAGGGTGTGGGGAACGGGTTTCAGTGTGTGTGAGGAAGGTGTTTCAGAGTGTGGGGAAGGGTTTCAGTGTGTGGGGAAGGGGTTTCAGTGTTTGGGGAATGGTTTCAGTGTGTGGGGAAGGTGTTTCATGTGTGCGGAAGGGGTTTCAGTGTCTGGTGAATGTGTTTCAGTGTGTTTTGAATGTGTTTCAGTGCGAGGGGAAGGATTTTCAGTGTGTCGGAAAGCTGTTTCAGTGTGTGGGGAAGGTGTTTCAGTGTTAGCGGAAGGTGTTTCAGTGTGTGGGGAATGGTTCCAGTTTTTGGGGAAGGGGTTTCAGTGTGTGTGGAAGGCGTTTCAGTGTGTGGGGAAGGGTTTTCAGTGTGTGAGGAAGGTGTTTCAGTGTGTGGGGAATGAGTTTCAGTGTGTGCAGAAGGGTTTCAGTGTGTGGGGAATGTGTTTCAGTGTGTGGTGAATGGGTTCAGTGTATGGGGAAGGTGTTTCAGTCTGTGGGGAGTGGTTTCAGTGTGTGGGGAATGTGTTTCAGTGTGTGGGGATGTGTTTCAGTGTGTGAGGATGGGGTATCAGTGTGTGGGGAAGGTGTTTCTGTGTGTGGGGAAGTGGTTTCAGTGGGTGGGGAAGGGGTGTCAGTGTGTGGGGAAGGTGTTGCAGTGTGTGGGGAAGTGTTTCAGTGTGCGGGGAAGGTGTTTCAGTTTGCGGGGAAGGGTTTCAGTGTGTGGGGAAGGGTTTCAGTGTGTGGGGAAGGTGTTTCAGTGTGTGCGGAAAGGGTTTCAGTGTGTGGGGAATGTGTTTCAGTGTGTTGTGAATGGGTTTCAGTGTCTGGGGAAGGGTTTCAGTCTTTGGGGAAGGGGTTTCAGTGTGTGGGAAATGTGTTTCGGTGTGTGGGGATGTGTTTCAGAGTGTGGGGATGGGGTTTCAGTGTGTGGGGAAGGTGTTTCAGTGTGTGGGGAAGGTGTTTCTGTGTGTGGGGAAGTTTTTCAGTGTGTGGGGAAGTTGTTTCAGTGAGTGGGGAAGGTTTTCAGAGTGTGGGAAATGTGTTTCAGTATATGCGGAAGGGGATTCAGTGTGTGGGGAAGGTGACTCAGTGTATGGGGAAGGTGTTTCAGTGTGTGGGGAAGGTGTTTCAGTGTGTGGGGAAGGGTTTCACTGTGTGCGGAAGGTGTTTCAGTGTGTGGGGAAGGGGTTTCAGTGTGTGGGGAAGGTGTTTCAGTGTGTGCGGAAGGGGTTTCAGTGTGTGGGGAAGGGTTTCAGTGTGTGGGGATGGTGTTTCAGTGTGTGCGGAAGGGTTATCAGTGTGTGTGGAAGGGGTTTCAGTGTGTGCGGAAGGTGTTTCAGTGTGTGGGGAAGGGGTTTCAGTGTGTGGGAAGGGGTTTCAGTGTGTGGGGAATGTGTTTCATTGTGTGCAGAAGGGTTTCAGTGTGTGGGGAAGGTGTTTCAGTGTGTGCGGAAGGGGTTTTAGTGTGTGGGGAAGTTGTTTCAGTGTGTGGGGAAGGGTTTCAGTGTGTGGGAAAGTTGTTTCAATGTGTGCAAAAGGGGTTTCAGTGTGTGGGGAAGTGGTTTCAGTGTCTGGGGAGGGGGTTTCAGTGTGTGGGAAAGGTGTTTCAGTGTGTGGGGATGGTATTTCAGTGTGTGGGGAAGGTGTTTCAGTGTGTGGGGAAGGTGTTTCAGTGTGTGTGGGGAAGGGGTTTCAGTGTGTGGGGAAGGTGTTTCAGTGTGTGTGGGGATGTTTATCAGTGTGTGCGGAAGGTGTTTCAGTGTGTGGGGAAGGGGTTTTAGTGTGTGCGGAAGGTGTTTCAGTGGATGGGGAAGGTGTTTCAGAGTGTGGGGAAGGTGTTTCAGTGTGTGGGGATGTGTTTCAGTGGTGGGGATGGGGTTTCAGTGTGTGGGGAAGGTGTTTCAGTGTGTGGGGAAGTGGTTTCAGTGTGTGGGGAAGGGGTTTCAGTGTGTGGGGAAGGTGTTTTAGTGTGTGGGGAAGGTGTTTTAGTGTGTGGGGAAGGGTTTCAGTGTGTGTGAGGAAGGTATTTCAGTGTGAGGGGTAGGGTTTCAGTGTGTGCGGAAGTGGTTTCAGTTTGTGTGGAAGGCGTTTCAGTGTGTGGGGAAGGGGTTTCAGTGTGTGCGGAAGGGGTTTCAGTTTGTGTGGAAGGCGTTTCAGTGTGTGGGGAAGGGTTTTCAGTGTGTGAGGAAGGGGTTTCAGTGTGTGGGGAATGTGTTTCAGTGTGTGCGGAAGGGTTTCAGTGTGTGGGGAATGTGTTTCAGTGTGTGGTGAATGGGTTCAGTGTATGGGGAAGGGTTTCAGTCTGTGGGGAGTGGCTTCAGTGTGTGGGGAATGTGTTTCAGTGTGTGGGGATGTGTTCCAGTGTGTGGGGATGGGGTATCAGTGTGTGGGGAAGGTGTTTCTGTGTGTGGGAAGTGGTTTCAGTGGGTGGGGAAGGGGTGTCAGTGTGTGGGGAAGGTGTTGCAGTGTGTGGGGAAGTGTTTCAGTGTGCGGGGAAGGTGTTTCAGTGTGCTTGGAAGGGTTTCAGTGTGTGGGGAAGGGTTTCAGTGAGTGGGGAAGGTGTTTCAGTGTGTGCGGAAAGGGTTTCAGTGTGTGGGGAATGTGTTTCAGTGTGTTGTGAATGGGTTTCAGTGTCTGGGGAAGGCTTTCAGTCTTTGGGGAAGGGGTTTCAGTGTGTGGTGAAGGTGTTTCGGTGTGTGGGGATATGTTTCAGTGTGTGGGGATGGGGTTTCAGTGTGTGGGGAAGGTGTTTCAGTGTGTGGGGAAGGTGTTTCTGTGTGTGGGGAAGTGTTTCAGTGTGTGGGGAAGGTGTTTCAGTGTGTGGGGAAGGGTTTCAGAGTGTGGGAAAGGTGTTTCAGTGTGTGGGGATGGGTTTCTGTGGTGCGGAAGGTGTTTCAGTGTGTGAGGAAGTTGTTTCAGTGTGTGGGGAAGTGTTTCAGTGTGTGGGATATGGGTTTCAGTGTGTGGGGAAGGGGTTTCCGTGTGTGGGGATGGGTTTCAGTTTGTGGGGATGGGTTTCATTGTGTGGGGAAGGGGTTTCAGTGTGTGGGGAAGGTGTTTCAGTGGGTGGGGTAGGGGTTTCACAGTGTGGGGAAGTGTTTCAGTGTGTGGGAAAGGGAATTCAGTGTGTGGGGAAGGGAATTCAGTGTGTGGGGAAGGTGTTTCAGTGTGTGGGGAAGGTGTTTCAGCGTGTGGGGAAGGGGTTTCAGTGTGTGTGAGGAAGGTGTTTCAGTGTGTGGGGTAGTGTTTCAGTGTGTGGGGAAGGGTCTTTAGTGTGTGGGGAATGGTTTCAGTGTGTGGGGAATGGTTTCAGTGTGTGGGGAAGGTGTTCCATGTGTGCGGAAGGGGTTTCAGTGTCTGGTGAAGGTGTTTCAGTTTGTGCTGATGGTGTTTCAGTGTGTGGGGAAGTATTTTCAGTCTGTGGGGAAGCTGTTTCAGTGTGTGGGGAAGTGGTTTCAGTGTCTGGGGAAGGGGTTTCAGTGTGTGGGAAAGGTGTTTCAGTGTGTGGGGATGGTATTTCAGTGTGTGGTGAAGAGGTTTCAGTGTGTGGGGAAGGTGTTTCAGTTTGTGGGGAGGTGTTTCAGTGTGTGCGGAAGGTGTTTCAGTGTGTGGGGAAGGGGTTTCAGTGTGTGGGGAAGGGTTTCACTGTGTGCGGAAGGTGTTTCAGTGTGTGGGGAAGGGGTTTCAGTGTGTGGGGAAGGTGTTTCAGGATGTGCGGAAGGGGTTTCAGTGTGTGGGGAAGGGGTTTCAGTGTGTGGGGATGGTGTTTCAGTGTGTGCGGAAGGGGTTTCAGTGTGTGCGGAAGGGGTTTCAATGTGTGCGGAAGGTGTTTCAGTGTGTGGGGAAGGGGTTTCAGTGTGTGGGAAGGGGTTTCAGTGTGTGGGGAATGTGTTTCATTGTGTGCGGATGGGTTTCAGTGTGTGGGGAATGTGTTTCAGTGTGTGGTGAATGGGTTTCAGTGTATGGGGAAGGGTTTCATTCTGTGGGGAAGGGGTTTCAGTGATTGGGGAATATGTTTCAGTGTGTGGGGATGTGTTTCAGTGTGTGGGGATGTGGTTTCAGTGTGTGGGGAAGGTGTTTCAGTGTGTGGGGAAGTGGTTTCAGTGTGTGGGGAAGGGGTTTCAGTGTGTGCGGATGGTGTTTCAGTGCGTGGGGAAATGTTTCAGTGTGTCGGGAAGGTGTTTCAGTGTGTGGGGAAGGGTTTCAGTGGGTGGGGAAGGTGTTTCAGTGTGTGCGGAAGGGGTTTCAGTGTGTGCGGAAGGGGTTTCAGTGTGTGGGGAAGGTGTTTCAGTGTGTGGGGAAGGTGTTTCAGTGTGTGGGGAATGTCTTTCAGTGTGTGGGGAAGGGGTTTCAGTGTGTGGTAAATGGTTTCAGTGTGTGGGGAAGGGGTTTCAGTGTGTGGGGAAGGTGTTTCAGTGTGTGCGGAAGGGGTTTCAGTGTGTGGGGAAGGTGTTTCTGTGCGTGGGGAAGGTTTTCAGTGTGTGGGGAAGGTGTTTCAGTGTGTGCGGAAGGGGTTTTAGTGTGTGGGGAAGGTGTTTCAGTGTGTGGGGAAGGGTTTCAGTGTGTGGGAAAGTTGTTTCAATGTGTGCAAAAGGGGTTTCAGTGTGTGGGGAAGGGGTTTTAGTGTGTGCGGAAGGTGTTTCAGGGGATGGGGAAGGTGTTTCAGAGTGTGGGGAAGGTGTTTCAGTGTGTGGGGATGTGTTTCAGTGGTGGGGATGGGGTTTCAGTGTGTGGGGAAGGTGTTTCAGTGTGTGGGGAAGTGGTTTCAGTGTGTGGGGAAGGGGTTTCAGTGTGTGGGGAAGGTGTTTCAGTGTGTGGGGATGTGTTTCAGTGTGTGGGGAAGGTGTTTTAGTGTGTGGGGAAGGTGTTTTAGTGTGTGGGGAAGGGTTTCAGTGTGTGTGAGGAAGGTATTTCAGTGTCAGGGGTAGGGTTTCAGTGTGTGCGGAAGTGGTTTCAGTTTGTGTGGAAGGCGTTTCAGTGTGTGGGGAAGGGGTTTCAGTGTGTGCGGAAGGGGTTTCAGTTTGTGTGGAAGGCGTTTCAGTGTGTGGGGAAGGGTTTTCAGTGTGTGAGGAAGGGGTTTCAGTGTGTGGGGAATGTGTTTCAGTGTGTGCGGAAGGGTTTCAGTGTGTGGGGAATGTGTTTCAGTGTGTGGTGAATGGGTTCAGTGTATGGGGAAGGGTTTCAGTCTGTGGGGAGTGGCTTCAGTGTGTGGGGAATGTGTTTCAGTGTGTGGGGATGTGTTCCAGTGTGTGGGGATGGGGTATCAGTGTGTGGGGAAGGTGTTTCTGTGTGTGGGAAGTGGTTTCAGTGGGTGGGGAAGGGGTGTCAGTGTATGGGGAAGGTGTTGCAGTGTGTGGGGAAGTGTTTCAGTGTGCGGGGAAGGTGTTTCAGTGTGCGGGGAAGGGTTTCAGTGTGTGGGGAAGGGCTTCAGTGTGTGGGGAAGGTGGTTCAGTGTGTGCGGAAAGGGTTTCAGTGTGTGGGGAATGTGTTTCAGTGTGTTGTGAATGGGTTTCAGTGTCTGGGGAAGGCTTTCAGTCTTTGGGGAAGGGGTTTCAGTGTGTGGGAAATGTGTTTCGGTGTGTGGGGATATGTTTCAGTGTGTGGGGATGGGGTTTCAGTGTGTGGGGAAGGTGTTTCAGTGTGTGGGGAAGGTGTTTCTGTGTGTGGGGAAGTGTTTCAGTGTGTGGGGAAGGTGTTTCAGTGTGTGGGGAAGGGTTTCAGAGTGTGGGAAAGGTGTTTCAGTGTGTGGGGACGGGTTTCTGTGAGTGGGCAAGGGGTTTCAGTGTGTGGGGATGGGTTTCTGTGGTGCGGAAGGTGTTTCAGTGTGTGAGGAAGTTGTTTCAGTGTGTGGGGAAGTGTTTCAGTGTGTGGGATATGGGTTTCAGTGTGTGGGGAAGGGGTTTCCGTGTGTGGGGATGGGTTTCAGTTTGTGGGGATGGGTTTCATTGTGTGGGGAAGGGGTTTCAGTGTGTGGGGAAGGTGTTTCAGTGGGTGGGGTAGGGGTTTCACAGTGTGGGGAAGTGTTTCAGTGTGTGGGGAAGGGAATTCAGTGTGTGGGGAAGGGAATTCAGTGTGTGGGGAAGGTGTTTCAGTGTGTGGGGAAGGTGTTTCAGCGTGTGGGGAAGGGGTTTCAGTGTGTGTGAGGAAGGTGTTTCAGTGTGTGGGGTAGTGTTTCAGTGTGTGGGGAAGAGTCTTTAGAGTGTGGGGAATGGTTTCAGTGTGTGGGGAATGGTTTCAGTGTGTGGGGAAGGTGTTTCATGTGTGCGGAAGGGGTTTCAGTGTCTGGTGAAGGTGTTTCAGTTTGTGCTGATGGTGTTTCAGTGTGTGGGGAAGTATTTTCAGTCTATGGGGAAGCTGTTTCAGTGTGTGGGGAAGTGGTTTCAGTGTCTGGGGAAGGGGTTTCAGTGTGTGGGAAAGGTGTTTCAGTGTGTGGGGATGGTATTTCAGTGTGTGGTGAAGAGGTTTCAGTGTGTGGGGAAGGTGTTTCAGTTTGTGGGGAGGTGTTTCAGTGTGTGCGGAAGGTGTTTCAGTGTGTGGGGAAGGGGTTTCAGTGTGTGGGGAAGGGTTTCACTGTGTGCGGAAGGTGTTTCAGTGTGTGGGGAAGGGGTTTCAGTGTGTGGGGAAGGTGTTTCAGGATGTGCGGAAGGGGTTTCAGTGTGTGGGGAAGGGGTTTCAGTGTGTGGGGATGGTGTTTCAGTGTGTGCGGAAGGGGTTTCAGTGTGTGCGGAAGGGGTTTCAATGTGTCCGGAAGGTGTTTCAGTGTGTGGGGAAGGGGTTTCAGTGTGTGGGAAGGGGTTTCAGTGTGTGGGGAATGTGTTTCATTGTGTGCGGAAGGGTTTCAGTGTGTGGGGAATGTGTTTCAGTGTGTGGTGAATGGGTTTCAGTGTATGGGGAAGGGTTTCATTCTGTGGGGAAGGGGTTTCAGTGATTGGGGAATATGTTTCAGTGTGTGGGGATGTGTTTCAGTGTGTGGGGATGGGGTTTCAGTGTGTGGGGAAGGTGTTTCAGTGTGCGGGGAAGTGGTTTCAGCGTGTGGGGAAGGGGTTTCAGTGTGTGCGGATGGTGTTTCAGTGCGTGGGGAAATGTTTCAGTGTGTCGGGAAGGTGTTTCAGTGTGTGGGGAAGGGTTTCAGTGGGTGGGGAAGGTGTTTCAGTGTGTGCGGAAGGGGTTTCAGTGTGTGCGGAAGGGGTTTCAGTGTGTGGGGAAGGTGTTTCAGTGTGTGGGGAAGGTGTTTCAGTGTGTGGGGAAGGTGTTTCAGTGTGTGGGGAATGTCTTTCAGTGTGTGGGGAAGGGGTTTCAGTGTGTGGTAAATGGTTTCAGTGTGTGGGGAAGGGGTTTCAGTGTGTGGGGAAGGTGTGTCAGTGTGTGCGGAAGGGGTTTCAGTGTGTGGGGAAGGTGTTTCTGTGCGTGGGGAAGGTTTTCAGTGTGTGGGGAAGGTGTTTCAGTGTGTGCGGAAGGGGTTGTAGTGTGTGGGGAAGGTGTTTCAGTGTGTGGGGAAGGGTTTCAGTGTGTGGGAAAGTTGTTTCAATGTGTGCAAAAGGGGTTTCAGTGTGTGGGAAAGGTGTTTCAGTGTGTGGGGATGGTATTTCAGTGTGTGGGGAAGGGGTTTCAGTGTGTGGGGAAGGGTTTCAGTGTGTGGGGAATGGTTTCAGTGTGTGGGGAAGGTGTTTCATATGTGCGGAAGGGGTTTCAGTGTCTGGTGAAGGTGTTTCAGTTTGTGCTGATGGTGTTTCAGTGTGTGGGGAAGTAGTTTCAGTCTGTGGGGAAGCTGTTTCAGTGTGTGGGGAAGGGGTTTCAGTGTCTGGGGAAGGGGTTTCAGTGTGTGGGAAAGGTGTTTCAGTGTGTGGGGATGGTATTTCAGTGTTTGGTGAAGGGGTTTCAGTGTGTGGGGAAGGTCTTTCAGTTTGTGGGGATGTGTTTCAGTGTGTGCGGAAGGTGTTTCAGTGTGTGGGGAAGGGGTTTCAGTGTGTGGGGAAGGGTTTCACTGTGTGCGGAAGGTGTTTCAGTGTGTGGGGAAGGGGTTTCAGTGTGTGGGGAAGGTGTTTCAGAATGTGCGGAAGGGGTTTCAGTGTGTGGGGAAGGGGTTTCAGTGTGTGGGGATGGTGTTTCAGTGTGTGCGGAAGGGGTTTCAGTGTGTGCGGAAGGGGTTTCAGTGTGTGCAGAAGGTGTTTCAGTGTGTGGGGAAGGGGTTTCAGTGTGTGGGAAGGGGTTTCAGTGTGTGGGAAATGTGTTTCATTGTGTGCGGAAGGGTTTCAGTGTGTGGGGAATGTGTTTCAGTGTGTGGTGAATGGGTTTCAGTGTATGGGGAAGGGTTTCATTCTGTGGGGAAGGGGTTTCAGTGATTGGGGAATATGTTTCAGTGTGTGGGGATGTGTTTCAGTGTGTGGGGATGGGGTTTCAGTGTATGGGGAAGGTGTTTCAGTGTGTGGGGAAGTGGTTTCAGTGTGTGGGGAAGGGTTTCAGTGTGTGCGGATGGTGTTTCAGTGCGTGGGGAAGTGTTTCAGTGTGTCGGGAAGGTGTTTCAGTGTGTGGGGAAGTGTTTCAGTGGGTGGGGAAGGTGTTTCAGTGTGTGCGGAAGGGGTTTCAGTGTGTGCGGAAGGGGTTTCAGTGTGTGGGGAAGGTGTTTCTGTGTGTGGGGAAGGTGTTTCAGTGTGTGGGGAAGGTGTTTCAGTGTGTGGGGAATGTCTTTCAGTGTGTGGGGAAGGGGTTTCAGTGTGTGGAAAATGGTTTCAGTGTGTGGGGAAGGGGTTTCAGTGTATGGGGAAGGTGTTTCAGTGTGTGCGGAAGGGATTTCAGTGTGTGGGGAAGGTGTTTCTGTGTGTGGGGAAGGTTTTCAGTGTGTGGGGAAGGTGTTTCAGTGTGTGTGGAAGGGGTTTTGGTGTGTGCGGAAGGTGTTTCAGTGTGTGGGGAAGGGTTTCAGTGTGTGGGAAAGTTGTTTCAATGTGTGCAAAAGGGGTTTCAGTGTGTGGGAAAGGTGTTTCAGTGTGTGGGGATGTTATTTCAGTGTGTGGGGAAGGTGTTTCAGTGTGTGGGGAAGGTGTTTCAGTGTGTGTGGGGAAGGGGTTTCAGTTTGTGGGGAAGGTGTTTCAGTGTGTGCGGAAGGTGTTTCAGTGTGTGGGGAAGGTGTTTCTGAGTGTGGGGAAGGTTTTTCAGTGTGTGGGGAACGGTTTTCAGTGTGTGTGAGGAAGGTATTTCAGTGTGTGGGGTAGGGTTTCAGTGTGTGGGGAAGGGGTTTCAGTGTGTGGGGAATGGTTTCACTGTGTGGAGAAGGAGTTTCAGTCTGTGGGGAAGCTGTTTCAGTGTCTGTGGAAGGGGGTTCAGTGTTTGGGGAAGGGTTCCAGTGTCTGGGGAAGGTGTTTCAGTGAGTGGGGAAGGGTTCCAGTGTCTGGGGAAGGGGTTTCAGTGTGTGGGAAAGGTGTTTCAGTGTGTGGGGATGGTATTTCAGTGTGTGGGGAAGGGGTTTCAGTGTGTGGGGAAGGTGTTTCAGTTTGTGGGGATGTATTTCAGTGTGTGCGGATGTTGTTTCAGTGTGTGGGGAGGGGTTTCAGTGTGTGGGGAAGGGTTTCACTGTGTGCGGAAGGTGTTTCAGTGTGTGGGGAAGGGGTTTCAGTGTGTGGGGAAGGTGTTTCAGTGCGTGCGGAAGGCGTTTCAGTATGTGGGGAAGGGGTTTCAGTGTGTGGGAAGGGGTTTCAGCGTGTTGGGAATGTTTTTCAGTGTGTGGGGAAGGGTTTCAGTGTGTGGGGAATGTGTTTCAGTGTATGGTGAATTGGTTTCAGTGTATGGGGAACGGTTTCAGTCTGTGTGGAAGGGGTTTCAGTGTGTGGGGAATGTGTTTCAGTGTCTGGGGGATGTGTTTCAGTGTGTGGGTATGGGGTTTCAGTGTGCGGGGAAGGTGTTTCAGTGTGTGGGGAAGTGGTTTCAGTGGGTGGGAAGGGGTTTCAGTGTGTGGGGAAGGTGTTTCAGTGTGTGGGGATGTGTTTCAGTGTGTGGGGAAGGTGTTTCAGTGTGTGGGGAAGGGGTTTCAGTGTGTGTGAGGAAGGTGTTTCAGTGTGTGGGGAAGGTGTTTCAGTATGTGGGGAAGGGGTTTCAGTGTGTGGGAAGGGGTTTCAGTGTGTGGGGAATGTGTTTCAGTGTGTGGGGAAGGGTTTCAGTGTGTGGGGAAAGTGTTTCAGTGTGTGGTGAATTGGTTTCAGTGTCTGGGGAAGGGTTTCAGTCTGTGGGGAAGGGGTTTCAGTCTGTGGGGAATGTGTTTCAGTGTGTGGTGATGTGTTTCAGTGTGTGGGGATGGGGTTTCAGTGTGTGGGGAAGGTGTTTCAGTGTGTGGGGAAGTGGTTTCAGTGTGTGGGGAAGGGGTTTCAGTGTGTGGGGAAGGTGTTTCAGTGTGTGGCGATGTGTTTCAGTGTGTGGGGAATGTGTTTTAGTGTGTGGGGAAGGTGTTTTAGTGTGTGGGGAAGGGTTTCAGTGTGTGCGGAAGGTGTTTCAGTGTGTGCGGATGGGGTTTCAGTGTGTGGGGAAGGTGTTTCAGTGTGTGGGGAAGGTGTTTCAGTGTGTGGGGAAGGGGTTTCAGTGTGTGTGTGGAAGGTGTTTCAGTGTGTGTGAGGAAGTTGTTTCAGTGTGTGGGTAAGGTGTTTCAGTGTGTGGGGAAGGTGTTTCATTGTGTGGGGAAGGTGTTTCAGTGTGTGGGGAAGGGGTTTCAGTGTGTGGGGAAGGGTTTCAGTGTGTGGGGAAGGGGTTTCAGAGTGTGGGGTAGGTTTTCAGTTGGTTGCGAAGGTGTATCAGTGTGTGCGGAAGGGGTTTCAGTGTGTGGGGAAGGTGTTTCAGTGTGTGGGGAAGGTGTTTCAGTGTGTGGGTAAGGTGTTTCAGTTTGTGTGGAAGGCGTTTCAGTGTGTGGGGAAGGGGTTTCAGTGTGTGCAGAAGGGGTTTCAGTTTGTGTGGAAGGCGTTTCAGTGTGTGGGGAAGGGTTTTCAGTGTGTGAGGAAGGGGTTTCAGTGTGTGGGGAATGTGTTTCAGTGTGTGCAGAAGGGTTTCAGTGTGTGGGGAATGTGTTTCAGTGTGTGGTGAATGGGTTCAGTGTATGGGGAAGGGTTTCAGTCTGTGGGGAGTGGCTTCAGTGTGTGGGGAATGTGTTTCAGTGTGTGGGGATGTGTTCCAGTGTGTGGGGATGGGGTATCAGTGTGTGGGGAAGGTGTTTCTGTGTGTGGGAAGTGGTTTCAGTGGGTGGGGAAGGGGTGTCAGTGTATGGGGAAGGTGTTGCAGTGTGTGGGGAAGTGTTTCAGTGTGCGGGGAAGGTGTTTCAGTGTGCGGGGAAGGGTTTCAGTGTGTGGGGAAGGGCTTCAGTGTGTGGGGAAGGTGTTTCAGTGTGTGCGGAAAGGGTTTCAGTGTGTGGGGAATGTGTTTCAGTGTGTTGTGAATGGGTTTCAGTGTCTGGGGAAGGCTTTCAGTCTTTGGGGAAGGGGTTTCAGTGTCTGGGAAATGTGTTTCGGTGTGTGGGGATATGTTTCAGTGTGTGGGGATGGGGTTTCAGTGTGTGGGGAAGGTGTTTCAGTGTGTGGGGAAGGTGTTTCTGTGTGTGGGGAAGTGTTTCAGTGTGTGGGGAAGGTGTTTCAGTGTGTGGGGAAGGGTTTCAGAGTGTGGGAAAGGTGTTTCAGTGTGTGGGGACGGGTTTCTGTGAGTGGGCAAGGGGTTTCAGTGTGTGGGGATGGGTTTCTGTGGTGCGGAAGGTGTTTCAGTGTGTGAGGAAGTTGTTTCAGTGTGTGGGGAAGTGTTTCAGTGTGTGGGATATGGGTTTCAGTGTGTGGGGAAGGGGTTTCCGTGTGTGGGGATGGGTTTCAGTTTGTGGGGATGGGTTTCATTGTGTGGGGAAGGGGTTTCAGTGTGTGGGGAATGTGTTTCAGTGGGTGGGGCAGGGGTTTCACAGTGTGGGGAAGTGTTTCAGTGTGTGGGGAAGGGAATTCAGTGTGTGGGGAAGGGAATTCAGTGTGTGGGGAAGGTGTTTCAGTGTGTGGGGAAGGTGTTTCAGCGTGTGGGGAAGGGGTTTCAGTGTGTGTGAGGAAGGTGTTTCAGTGTGTGGGGTAGTGTTTCAGTGTGTGGGGAAGGGTCTTTAGTGTGTGGGGAATGGTTTCAGTGTGTGGGGAATGGTTTCAGTGTGTGGGGAAGGTGTTTCATGTGTGCGGAAGGGGTTTCAGTGTCTGGTGAAGGTGTTTCAGTTTGTGCTGATGGTGTTTCAGTGTGTGGGGAAGTATTTTCAGTCTATGGGGAAGCTGTTTCAGTGTGTGGGGAAGTGGTTTCAGTGTCTGGGGAAGGGGTTTCAGTGTGTGGGAAAGGTGTTTCAGTGTGTGGGGATGGTATTTCAGTGTGTGGTGAAGAGGTTTCAGTGTGTGGGGAAGGTGTTTCAGTTTGTGGGGAGGTGTTTCAGTGTGTGCGGAAGGTGTTTCAGTGTGTGGGGAAGGGGTTTCAGTGTGTGGGGAAGGGTTTCACTGTGTGCGGAAGGTGTTTCAGTGTGTGGGGAAGGGGTTTCAGTGTGTGGGGAAGGTGTTTCAGGATGTGCGGAAGGGGTTTCAGTGTGTGGGGAAGGGGTTTCAGTGTGTGGGGATGGTGTTTCAGTGTGTGCGGAAGGGGTTTCAGTGTGTGCGGAAGGGGTTTCAATGTGTGCGGAAGGTGTTTCAGTGTGTGGGGAAGGGGTTTCAGTGTGTGGGAAGGGGTTTCAGTGTGTGGGGAATGTGTTTCATTGTGTGCGGAAGGGTTTCAGTGTGTGGGGAATGTGTTTCAGTGTGTGGTGAATGGGTTTCAGTGTATGGGGAAGGGTTTCATTCTGTGGGGAAGGGGTTTCAGTGATTGGGGAATATGTTTCAGTGTGTGGGGATGTGTTTCAGTGTGTGGGGATGGGGTTTCAGTGTGTGGGGAAGGTGTTTCAGTGTGTGGGGAAGTGGTTTCAGCGTGTGGGGAAGGGGCTTCAGTGTGTGCGGATGGTGTTTCAGTGCGTGGGGAAATGTTTCAGAGTGTCGGGAAGGTGTTTCAGTGTGTGGGGAAGGGTTTCAGTGGGTGGGGAAGGTGTTTCAGTGTGTGCGGAAGGGGTTTCAGTGTGTGCGGAAGGGGTTTCAGTGTGTGGGGAAGGTGTTTCAGTGTGTGGGGAAGGTGTTTCAGTGTGTGGGGAAGGTGTTTCAGTGTGTGGGGAATGTCTTTCAGTGTGTGGGGAAGGGGTTTCAGTGTGTGGTAAATGGTTTCAGTGTGTGGGGAAGGGGTTTCAGTGTGTGGGGAAGGTGTGTCAGTGTGTGCGGAAGGGGTTTCAGTGTGTGGGGAAGGTGTTTCTGTGCGTGGGGAAGGTTTTCAGTGTGTGGGGAAGGTGTTTCAGTGTGTGCGGAAGGGGTTTTAGTGTGTGGGGAAGGTGTTTCAGTGTGTGGGGAAGGGTTTCAGTGTGTGGGAAAGTTGTTTCAATGTGTGCAAAAGGGGTTTCAGTGTGTGGGAAAGGTGTTTCAGTGTGTGGGGATGGTATTTCAGTGTGTGGGGAAGGGGTTTCAGTGTGTGGGGAAGGGTTTCAGTGTGTGGGGAATGGTTTCAGTGTGTGGGGAAGGTGTTTCATGTGTGCGGAAGGGGTTTCAGTGTCTGGTGAAGGTGTTTCAGTTTGTGCTGATGGTGTTTCAGTGTGTGGGGAAGTAGTTTCAGTCTGTGGGGAAGCTGTTTCAGTGTGTGGGGAAGGGGTTTCAGTGTCTGGGGAAGGGGTTTCAGTGTGTGGGAAAGGTGTTTCAGTGTGTGGGGATGGTATTTCAGTGTTTGGTGAAGGGGTTTCAGTGTGTGGGGAAGGTGTTTCAGTTTGTGGGGATGTGTTTCAGTGTGTGCGGAAGGTGTTTCAGTGTGTGGGGAAGGGGTTTCAGTGTGTGGGGAAGGGTTTCACTGTGTGCGGAAGGTGTTTCAGTGTGTGGGGAAGGGGTTTCAGTGTGTGGGGAAGGTGTTTCAGAATGTGCGGAAGGGGTTTCAGTGTGTGGGGAAGGGGTTTCAGTGTGTGGGGATGGTGTTTCAGTGTGTGCGGAAGGGGTTTCAGTGTGTGCGGAAGGGGTTTCAGTGTGTGCAGAAGGTGTTTCAGTGTGTGGGGAAGGGGTTTCAGTGTGTGGGAAGGGGTTTCAGTGTGTGGGAAATGTGTTTCATTGTGTGCGGAAGGGTTTCAGTGTGTGGGGAATGTGTTTCAGTGTATGGGGAAGGGTTTCATTCTGTGGGGAAGGGGTTTCAGTGATTGGGGAATATGTTTCAGTGTGTGGGGATGTGTTTCAGTGTGTGGGGATGGGGTTTCAGTGTATGGGGAAGGTGTTTCAGTGTGTGGGGAAGTGGTTTCAGTGTGTGGGGAAGGGGTTTCAGTGTGTGCGGATGGTGTTTCAGTGCGTGGGGAAGTGTTTCAGTGTGTCGGGAAGGTGTTTCAGTGTGTGGGGAAGGGTTTCAGTGGGTGGGGAAGGTGTTTCAGTGTGTGCGGAAGGGGTTTCAGTGTGTGCGGAAGGGGTTTCAGTGTGTGGGGAAGGTGTTTCTGTGTGTGGGGAAGGTGTTTCAGTGTGTGGGGAAGGTGTTTCAGTGTGTGGGGAATGTCTTTCAGTGTGTGGGGAAGGGGTTTCAGTGTGTGGAAAATGGTTTCAGTGTGTGGGGAAGGGGTTTCAGTGTATGGGGAAGGTGTTTCAGTGTGTGCGGAAGGGATTTCAGTGTGTGGGGAAGGTGTTTCTGTGTGTGGGGAAGGTTTTCAGTGTGTGGGGAAGGTGTTTCAGTGTGTGTGGAAGGGGTTTTGGTGTGTGCGGAAGGTGTTTCAGTGTGTGGGGAAGGGTTTCAGTGTGTGGGAAAGTTGTTTCAATGTGTGCAAAAGGGGTTTCAGTGTGTGGGAAAGGTGTTTCAGTGTGTGGGGATGTTATTTCAGTGTGTGGGGAAGGTGTTTCAGTGTGTGGGGAAGGTGTTTCAGTGTGTGTGGGGAAGGGGTTTCAGTTTGTGGGGAAGGTGTTTCAGTGTGTGCGGAAGGTGTTTCAGTGTGTGGGGAAGGTGTTTCTGAGTGTGGGGAAGGTTTTTCAGTGTGTGGGGAACGGTTTTCAGTGTGTGTGAGGAAGGTATTTCAGTGTGTGGGGTAGGGTTTCAGTGTGTGGGGAAGGGGTTTCAGTGTGTGGGGAATGGTTTCACTGTGTGGAGAAGGAGTTTCAGTCTGTGGGGAAGCTGTTTCAGTGTCTGTGGAAGGGGGTTCAGTGTTTGGGGAAGGGTTCCAGTGTCTGGGGAAGGTGTTTCAGTGAGTGGGGAAGGGTTCCAGTGTCTGGGGAAGGGGTTTCAGTGTGTGGGAAAGGTGTTTCAGTGTGTGGGGATGGTATTTCATTGTGTGGGGAAGGAGTTTCAGTGTGTGGGGAAGGTGTTTCAGTTTGTGGGGATGTATTTCAGTGTGTGCGGATGTTGTTTCAGTGTGTGGGGAGGGGTTTCAGTGTGTGGGGAAGGGTTTCACTGTGTGCGGAAGGTGTTTCAGTGTGTGGGGAAGGGGTTTCAGTGTGTGGGGAAGGTGTTTCAGTATTTGCGGAAGTGGTTTCAGTGTGTGCGGAAGGGGTTTCAGTGCGTGCGGAAGGCGTTTCAGTATGTGGGGAAGGGGTTTCAGTGTGTGGGAAGGGGTTTCAGCGTGTTGGGAATGTTTTTCAGTGTGTGGGGAAGGGTTTCAGTGTGTGGGGAATGTGTTTCAGTGTATGGTGAATTGGTTTCAGTGTATGGGGAACGGTTTCAGTCTGTGTGGAAGGGGTTTCAGTGTGTGGGGAATGTGTTTCAGTGTCTGGGGGATGTGTTTCAGTGTGTGGGTATGGGGTTTCAGTGTGCGGGGAAGGTGTTTCAGTGTGTGGGGAAGTGGTTTCAGTGGGTGGGAAGGGGTTTCAGTGTGTGGGGAAGGTGTTTCAGTGTGTGGGGATGTGTTTCAGTGTGTGGGGAAGGTGTTTCAGTGTGTGGGGAAGGGGTTTCAGTGTGTGTGAGGAAGGTGTTTCAGTGTGTGGGGAAGGTGTTTCAGTATGTGGGGAAGGGGTTTCAGTGTGTGGGAAGGGGTTTCAGTGTGTGGGGAATGTGTTTCAGTGTGTGGGGAAGGGTTTCAGTGTGTGGGGAAAGTGTTTCAGTGTGTGGTGAATTGGTTTCAGTGTCTGGGGAAGGGTTTCAGTCTGTGGGGAAGGGGTTTCAGTCTGTGGGGAATGTGTTTCAGTGTGTGGTGATGTGTTTCAGTGTGTGGGGATGGGGTTTCAGTGTGTGGGGAAGGTGTTTCAGTGTGTGGGGAAGTGGTTTCAGTGTGTGGGGAAGGGGTTTCAGTGTGTGGGGAAGGTGTTTCAGTGTGTGGCGATGTGTTTCAGTGTGTGGGGAATGTGTTTTAGTGTGTGGGGAAGGTGTTTTAGTGTGTGGGGAAGGGTTTCAGTGTGTGCGGAAGGTGTTTCAGTGTGTGCGGATGGGGTTTCAGTGTGTGGGGAAGGTGTTTCAGTGTGTGGGGAAGGTGTTTCAGTGTGTGGGGAAGGGGTTTCAGTGTGTGTGTGGAAGGTGTTTCAGTGTGTGTGAGGAAGTTGTTTCAGTGTGTGGGTAAGGTGTTTCAGTGTGTGGGGAAGGTGTTTCATTGTGTGGGGAAGGTGTTTCAGTGTGTGGGGAAGGGGTTTCAGTGTGTGGGGAAGGGTTTCAGTGTGTGGGGAAGGGGTTTCAGAGTGTGGGGTAGGGTTTCAGTTGGTTGCGAAGGTGTATCAGTGTGTGCGGAAGGGGTTTCAGTGTGTGGGGAAGGTGTTTCAGTGTGTGGGGAAGGTGTTTCAGTGTGTGGGGAAGGTCTTTCAGTGTGTGGGGAAGGGGTTTCAGTTTGTGGTAAATGGTTTCAGTGTGTGGGAAAGGGGTTTCAGTGTGTGGGGAAGGTGTTTCAGTGTGTGCGGAAGGGGTTTCAGTGTGTGGGGAAGGTGTTTCTGTGTGTGGGGAAGGTTTTCAGTGTGTGGGGAAGGTGTTTCAGTGTGTGCAGAAGGGATTTTAGTGTGTGGGGAAGGTGTTTCAGTGTGCGGGGAAGGTTTTCAGTGTGTGGGAAAGTTGTTTCAATGTGTGCAAAAGGGGTTTCAGTTTGTGGTAAATGGTTTCAGTGTGTGGGAAAAGGGTTCCAGTGTCTGGGGAAGGGGTTTCAGTGTGTGGGAAAGGTGTTTCAGTGTGTGGGGATGGTATTTCAGTGTGTGGGGAAGGTGTTTCAGTGTGTGGGGAAGGTGTTTCAGTGTGTGTGGGGAAGGGGTTTCAGTTTGTGGGGAAGGTGTTTCAGTGTGTGTGGGGATGTGTTTCAGTGTGTGCGGAAGGTGTTTCAGTGTGTGGGGAAGGGGTTTCAGTTTGTGGGGAAGGTGTTTCAGGATGTGCGGAAGGGGTTTCAGTGTGTGGGGAAGGGGTTTCAGTGTGTGGGGATGGTGTTTCAGTGTGTGCGGAAGGGGTTTCAGTGTGTGCGGAAGGGGTTTCAATGTGTGCGGAAGGTGTTTCAGTGTGTGGGGAAGGGGTTTCAGTGTGTGGGAAGGGGTTTCAGTGTGTGGGGAATGTGTTTCATTGTGTGCGGAAGGGTTTCAGTGTGTGGGGAATGTGTTTCAGTGTGTGGTGAATGGGTTTCAGTGTATGGGGAAGGGTTTCATTCTGTGGGGAAGGGGTTTCAGTGATTGGGGAATATGTTTCAGTGTGTGGGGATGTGTTTCAGTGTGTGGGGATGTGGTTTCAGTGTGTGGGGAAGGTGTTTCAGTGTGTGGGGAAGTGGTTTCAGTGTGTGGGGAAGGGGTTTCAGTGTGTGCGGATGGTGTTTCAGTGCGTGGGGAAATGTTTCAGTGTGTCGGGAAGGTGTTTCAGTGTGTGGGGAAGGGTTTCAGTGGGTGGGGAAGGTGTTTCAGTGTGTGCGGAAGGGGTTTCAGTGTGTGCGGAAGGAGTTTCAGTGTGTGGGGAAGGTGTTTCAGTGTGTGGGGAAGGTGTTTCAGTGTGTGGGGAATGTCTTTCAGTGTGTGGGGAAGGGGTTTCAGTGTGTGGTAAATGGTTTCAGTGTGTGGGGAAGGGGTTTCAGTGTGTGGGGAAGGTGTTTCAGTGTGTGCGGAAGGGGTTTCAGTGTGTGGGGAAGGTGTTTCTGTGCGTGGGGATGGTTTTCAGTGTGTGGGGAAGGTGTTTCAGTGTGTGCGGAAGGGGTTTTAGTGTGTGGGGAAGGTGTTTCAGTGTGTGGGGAAGGGTTTCAGTGCGTGGGAAAGTTGTTTCAATGTGTGCAAAAGGGGTTTCATTGTGTGGGGAAGGGGTTTTAGTGTGTGCGGAAGGTGTTTCAGTGGATGGGGAAGGTGTTTCAGAGTGTGGGGAAGGTGTTTCAGTGTGTGGGGATGTGTTTCAGTGGTGGGGATGGGGTTTCAGTGTGTGGGGAAGGTGTTTCAGTGTGTGGGGAAGTGGTTTCAGTGTGTGGGGAAGGGGTTTCAGTGTGTGGGGAAGGTGTTTCAGTGTGTGGGGATGTGTTTCAGTGTGTGGGGAAGGTGTTTTAGTGTGTGGGGAAGGTGTTTTAGTGTGTGGGGAAGGGTTTCAGTGTGTGTGAGGAAGGTATTTCAGTGTGAGGGGTAGGGTTTCAGTGTGTGCGGAAGTGGTTTCAGTTTGTGTGGAAGGCGTTTCAGTGTGTGGGGAAGGGGTTTCAGTGTGTGCGGAAGGGGTTTCAGTTTGTGTGGAAGGCGTTTCAGTGTGTGGGGAAGGGTTTTCAGTGTGTGAGGAAGGGGTTTCAGTGTGTGGGGAATGTGTTTCAGTGTGTGCGGAAGGGTTTCAGTGTGTGGGGAATGTGTTTCAGTGTGTGGTGAATGGGTTCAGTGTATGGGGAAGGGTTTCAGTCTGTGGGGAGTGGCTTCAGTGTGCGGGGAATGTGTTTCAGTGTGTGGGGATGTGTTCCAGTGTGTGGGGATGGGGTATCAGTGTGTGGGGAAGGTGTTTCTGTGTGTGGGAAGTGGTTTCAGTGGGTGGGGAAGGGGTGTCAGTGTATGGGGAAGGTGTTGCAGTGTGTGGGGAAGTGTTTCAGTGTGCGGGGAAGGTGTTTCAGTGTGCGGGGAAGGGTTTCAGTGTGTGGGGAAGGGCTTCAGTGTGTGGGGAAGGTGTTTCAGTGTGTGCGGAAAGGGTTTCAGTGTGTGGGGAATGTGTTTCAGTGTGTTGTGAATGGGTTTCAGTGTCTGGGGAAGGCTTTCAGTCTTTGGGGAAGGGGTTTCAGTGTGTGGGAAATGTGTTTCGGTGTGTGGGGATATGTTTCAGTGTGTGGGGATGGGGTTTCAGTGTGTGGGGAAGGTGTTTCAGTGTGTGGGGAAGGTGTTTCTGTGTGTGGGGAAGTGTTTCAGTGTGTGGGGAAGGTGTTTCAGTGTGTGGGGAAGGGTTTCAGAGTGTGGGAAAGGTGTTTCAGTGTGTGGGGACGGGTTTCTGTGAGTGGGCAAGGGGTTTCAGTGTGTGGGGATGGGTTTCTGTGGTGCGGAAGTTGTTTCAGTGTGTGAGGAAGTTGTTTCAGTGTGTGGGGAAGTGTTTCAGTGTGTGGGATATGGGTTTCAGTGTGTGGGGAAGGGGTTTCCGTGTGTGGGGATGGGTTTCAGTTTGTGGGGATGGGTTTCATTGTGTGGGGAAGGGGTTTCAGTGTGTGGGGAAGGTGTTTCAGTGGGTGGGGTAGGGGTTTCACAGTGTGGGGAAGTGTTTCAGTGTGTGTGGAAGGGAATTCAGTGTGTGGGGAAGGGAATTCAGTGTGTGGGGAAGGTGTTTCAGTGTGTGGGGAAGGTGTTTCAGTGTGTGTGAGGAAGGTGTTTCAGTGTGTGGGGTAGTGTTTCAGTGTGTGGGGAAGGGTCTTTAGTGTGTGGGGAATGGTTTCAGTGTGTGGGGAATGGTTTCAGTGTGTGGTGAAGGTGTTTCATGTGTGCGGAAGGGGTTTCAGTGTCTGGTGAAGGTATTTCAGTTTGTGCTGATGGTGTTTCAGTGTGTGGGGAAGTATTTTCAGTCTGTGGGGAAGCTGTTTCAGTGTGTGGGGAAGTGGTGTCAGTGTCTGGGGAAGGGGTTTCAGTGTGTGGGAAAGGTGTTTCAGTGTGTGGGGATGGTATTTCAGTGTGTGGTGAAGAGGTTTCAGTGTGTGGGGAAGGTGTTTCAATTTGTGGGGAGGTGTTTCAGTGTGTGCGGAAGGTGTTTCAGTGTGTGGGGAAGGGGTTTCAGTGTGTGGGGAAGGGTTTCACTGTGTGCGGAAGGTGTTTCAGTGTGTGGGGAAGGGGTTTCAGTGTGTGGGGAAGGTGTTTCAGGATGTGCGGAAGGGGTTTCAGTGTGTGGGGAAGGGGTTTCAGTGTGTCGGGATGGTGTTTCAGTGTGTGCGGAAGGGGTTTCAGTGTGTGCGGAAGGGGTTTCAATGTGTGCGGAAGGTGTTTCAGTGTGTGGGGAAGGGGTTTCAGTGTGTGGGAAGGGGTTTCAGTGTGTGGGGAATGTGTTTCATTGTGTGCGGAAGGGTTTCAGTGTGTGGGGAATGTGTTTCAGTGTGTGGTGAATGGGTTTCAGTGTATGGGGAAGGGTTTCATTCTGTGGGGAAGGGGTTTCAGTGATTGGGGAATATGTTTCAGTGTGTGGGGATGTGTTTCAGTGTGTGGGGATGGGGTTTCAGTGTGTGGGGAAGGTGTTTCAGTGCGTGGGGAAGTGGTTTCAGTGTGTGGGGAAGGGGTTTCAGTGTGTGCCGATGGTGTTTCAGTGCGTGGGGAAATGTTTCAGTGTGTCGGGAAGGTGTTTCAGTGTGTGGGGAAGGGTTTCAGTGGGTGGGGAAGGTGTTTCAGTGTGTGCGGAAGGGGTTTCAGTGTGTGCGGAAGGGGTTTCAGTGTGTGGGGAAGGTGTTTCAGTGTGTGGGGAAGGTGTTTCAGTGTGTGGGGAATGTCTTTCAGTGTGTGGGGAAGGGGTTTCAGTGTGTGGTAAATGGTTTCAGTGTGTGGGGAAGGGGTTTCAGTGTGTGGGGAAGGTGTTTCAGTGTGTGCGGAAGGGGTTTCAGTGTGTGGGGAAGGTGTTTCTGTGCGTGGGGAAGGTGTTCAGTGTGTGGGGAAGGTGTTTCAGTGTGTGCGGAAGGGGTTTTAGTGTGTGGGGAAGGTGTTTCAGTGTGTGGGGAAGGGTTTCAGTGTGTGGGAAAGTTGTTTCAATGTGTGCAAAAGGGGTTTCAGTGTGTGGGAAAGGTGTTTCAGTGTGTGGGGATGGTATTTCAGTGTGTGGGGAAGGTGTTTCAGTGTGTGGGGAAGGGTTTCAGTGTGTGGGGAATGGTTTCAGTGTGTGGGGAAGGTGTTTCATGTGTGCGGAAGGGGTTTCAGTGTCTGGTGAAGGTGTTTCAGTTTGTGCTGATGGTGTTTCAGTGTGTGGGGAAGTAGTTTCAGTCTGTGGGGAAGCTGTTTCAGTGTGTGGGGAAGGGGTTTCAGTGTCTGGGGAAGGGGTTTCAGTGTGTGGGAAAGGTGTTTCAGTGTGTGGGGATGGTATTTCAGTGTGTGGTGAAGGGGTTTCAGTGCGTGGGGAAGGTGTTTCAGTTTGTGGGGATGTGTTTCAGTGTGTGCGGAAGGTGTTTCAGTGTGTGGGGAAGGGGTTTCAGTGTGTGGGGAAGGGTTTCACTGTGTGCGGAAGGTGTTTCAGTGTGTGGGGAAGGGGTTTCAGTGTGTGGGGAAGGTGTTTCAGGATGTGCGGAAGGGGTTTCAGTGTGTGGGGAAGGGGTTTCAGTGTGTGGGGATGGTGTTTCAGTGTGTGCGGAAGGGGTTTCAGTGTGTGCGGAAGGGGTTTCAGTGTGTGCAGAAGGTGTTTCAGTGTGTGGGGAAGGGGTTTCAGTGTGTGGGAAGGGGTTTCAGTGTGTGGGAAATGTGTTTCATTGTGTGCGGAAGGGTTTCAGTGTGTGGGGAATGTGTTTCAGTGTGTGGTGAATGGGTTTCAGTGTATGGAGAAGGGTTTCATTCTGTGGGGAAGGGGTTTCAGTGATTGGGGAATATGTTTCAGTGTGTGGGGATGTGTTTCAGTGTGTGGGGATGGGGTTTCAGTGTGTGGGGAAGGTGTTTCAGTGTGTGGGGAAGTGGTTTCAGTGTGTGGGGAAGGGGTTTCAGTGTGTGCGGATGGTGTTTCAGTGCGTGGGGAAGTGTTTCAGTGTGTCGGGAAGGTGTTTCAGTGTGTGGGGAAGGGTTTCAGTGGGTGGGGAAGGTGTTTCAGTGTGTGCGGAAGGGGTTTCAGTGTGTGCGGAAGGGGTTTCAGTGTGTGGGGAAGGTGTTTCTGTGTGTGGGGAAGGTGTTTCAGTGTGTGGGGATGGTGTTTCCGTGTGTGGGGAATGTCTTTCAGTGTGTGGGGAAGGGGTTTCAGTGTGTGGAAAATGGTTTCAGTGTGTGGGGAAGGGGTTTCAGTGTGTGGGGAAGGTGTTTCAGTGTGTGTGGAAGGGATTTCAGTGTGTGGGGAAGGTGTTTCTGTGTGTGGGGAAGGTTTTCAGTGTGTGGGGAAGGTGTTTCAGTGTGTGTGGAAGGGGTTTTGGTGTGTGGGGAAGGTGTTTCAGTGTGTGGGGAAGGGTTTCAGTGTGTGGGAAAGTTGTTTCAATGTGTGCAAAAGGGGTTTCAGTGTGTGGGAAAGGTGTTTCAGTGTGTGGGGATGTTATTTCAGTGTGTGGGGAAGGTGTTTCAGTGTGTGGGGAAGGTGTTTCAGTGTGTGTGGGGAAGGGGTTTCAGTTTGTGGGGAAGGTGTTTCAGTGTGTGCGGAAGGTGTTTCAGTGTGTGGGGAAGGTGTTTCAGAGTGTGGGAAAGGTTTTTCAGTGTGTGGGGAACGGTTTTCAGTGTGTGTGAGGAAGGTATTTCAGTGTGTGGGGTAGGGTTTCAGTGTGTGGGGAAGGGGTTTCAGTGTGTGGGGAATGGTTTCACTGTGTGGAGAAGGAGTTTCAGTCTGTGGGGAAGCTGTTTCAGTGTCTGTGGAAGGGGGTTCAGTGTTTGGGGAAGGGTTCCAGTGTCTGGGGAAGGTGTTTCAGTGAGTGGGGAAGGGTTCCAGTGTCTGGGGAAGGGGTTTCAGTGTGTGGGAAAGGTGTTTCAGTGTGTGGGGATGGTATTTCAGTGTGTGGGGAAGGGGTTTCAGTGTGTGGGGAAGGTGTTTCAGTTTGTGGGGATGTATTTCAGTGTGTGTGGATGTTGTTTCAGTGTGTGGGGAGGGGTTTCAGTGTGTGGGGAAGGGTTTCACTGTGTGCGGAAGGTGTTTCAGTGTGTGGGGAAGGGGTTTCAGTGTGTGGGGAAGGTGTTTCAGTATTTGCGGAAGTGGTTTCAGTGTGTGCGGAAGGGGTTTCAGTGCGTGCGGAAGGCGTTTCAGTATGTGGGGAAGGGGTTTCAGTGTGTGGGAAGGGGTGTCAGCGTGTTGGGAATGTTTTTCAGTGTGTGGGGAAGGGTTTCAGTGTGTGGGGAATGTGTTTCAGTGTATGGTGAATTGGTTTCAGTGTATGGGGAACGGTTTCAGTCTGTGGGGAAGGGGTTTCAGTGTGTGGGGAATGTGTTTCAGTGTCTGGGGGATGTGTTTCAGTGTGTGGGGATGGGGTTTCAGTGTGTGGGGAAGGTGTTTCAGTGTGTGGGGAAGTGGTTTCAGTGGGTGGGAAGGGGTTTCAGTGTGTGGGGAAGGTGTTTCAGTGTGTGGGGATGTGTTTCAGTGTGTGGAGAAGGAGTTTCAGTGTGTGGGGAAGGGGTTTCAGTGTGTGTGAGGAAGGTGTTTCAGTGTGTGGGGAAGGTGTTTCAGTATGTGGGGAAGGGGTTTCAGTGTGTGGGAAGGGGTTTCAGTGTGTGGGGAATGTGTTTCAGTGTGTGGGGAAAGTGTTTCAGTGTGTGGTGAATTGGTTTCAGTGTCTGGGGAAGGGTTTCAGTCTGTGGGGAAGGGGTTTCAGTCTGTGGGGAATGTGTTTCAGTGTGTGGTGATGTGTTTCAGTGTGTGGGGATGGGGTTTCAGTGTGTGGGGAAGGTGTTTCAGTGTGTGGGGAAGTGGTTTCAGTGTGTGGGGAAGGGGTTTCAGTGTGTGGGGAAGGTGTTTCAGTGTGTGGCGATGTGTTTCAGTGTGTGGCGAATGTGTTTTAGTGTGTGGGGAAGGTGTTTTAGTGTGTGGGGAAGGGTTTCAGTGTGTGGGGAAGGTGTTTCAGTGTGTGCGGATGGGGTTTCAGTGTGTGGGGAAGGTGTTTCAGTGTGTGGGGAAGGTGTTTCAGTGTGTGGGGAAGGGGTTTCAGTGTGTGTGTGGAAGGTGTTTCAGTGTGTGTGAGGTAGTTGTTTCAGTGTGTGGGTAAGGTGTTTCAGTGTGTGGGGAAGGTGTTTCATTGTGTGGGGAAGGTGTTTCAGTGTGTGGGGAAGGGGTTTCAGTGTGTGGGGAAGAGTTTCAGTGTGTGGGGAAGGGGTTTCAGAGTGTGGGGTAGGGTTTCAGTTGGTTGCGAAGGTGTATCAGTGTGTGCGGAAGGGGTTTCAGTGTGTGGGGAAGGTGTTTCAGTGTGTGGGGAAGGTGTTTCAGTGTGTGGGGAAGGTCTTTCAGTGTGTGGGGAAGGGGTTTCAGTTTGTGGTAAATGGTTTCAGTGTGTGGGGAAGGGGTTTCAGTGTGTGGGGAAGGTGTTTCAGTGTGTGCGGAAGGGGTTTCAGTGTGTGGGGAAGGTGTTTCTGTGTGTGGGGAAGGTTTTCAGTGTGTGGGGAAGGTGTTTCAGTGTGTGCAGAAGGGGTTTTAGTGTGTGGGGAAGGTGTTTCAGTGTGCGGGGAAGGTTTTCAGTGTGTGGGAAAGTTGTTTCAATGTGTGCAAAAGGGGTTTAAGTGTGTGGGAAAGGGTTCCAGTGTCTGGGGAAGGGGTTTCAGTGTGTGGGAAAGGTGTTTCAGTGTGTGGGGATGGTATTTCAGTGTGTGGGGAAGGTGTTTCAGTGTGTGGGGAAGGTGTTTCAGTGTGTGTGGGGAAGGGGTTTCAGTTTGTGGGGAAGGTGTCTCAGTGTGTGTGGGGATGTGTTTCAGTGTGTGCGGAAGGTGTTTCAGTGTGTGGGGAAGGTGTTTCAGAGTGTGGGGAAGGTTTTTCAGTGTGTGGGGAACGGGTTTCAGTGTGTGTGAGGAAGGTATTTCAGTGTGTGGGGTAGGGTTTCAGTGTGTGGGGTAGGGGTTTCAGTGTGTGGGGAATGGTTTCACTGTGAGGAGAAGTAGCTTCAGTCTGTGGGGAAGCTGTTTCAGTGTCTGTGGAAGGGGGTTCAGTGTTTGGGGAAGGGTTCCAGTGTCTGGGGAAGGTGTTTCAGTGAGTGGTGAAGGGTTCCAGTGTCTGGGGAAGGGGTTTCAGTGTGTGGGAAAGGTGTTTCAGTGTGTGGGGATGGTATTTCAGTGTGTGGGGAAGGGATTTCAGTGTGTGGGGAAGGTGTTTCAGTTTGTGGGGATGTATTTCAGTGTGTGCGGATGTTGTTTCAGTGTGGGGGGAAGGGTTTCACTGTGTGCGGAAGGTGTTTCAGTGTGTGGGGAAGGGGTTTCAGTGTGTGGGGAAGGTGTTTCAGTATTTGTGGAAGTGTTTTCAGTGTGTGTGGAAGGGGTTTCAGTGCGTGCGGAAGGCGTTTCAGTATGTGGGGAAGGGGTTTCAGTGTGTGGGAAGGGGTTTCAGCGTGTTGGGAATGTTTTTCAGTGTGTGGGGAAGGGTTTCAGTGTGTGGGAAAGGTGTTTCAGTGTATGGTGAATTGGTTTCAGTGTATGGGGAACGGTTTCAGTCTGTGGGGAAGGGGTTTCAGTGTGTGGGGAATGTGTTTCAGTGTCTGGGGGATGTGTTTCAGTGTGTGGGGATGGGGTTTCAGTGTGTGGGGAAGGTGTTTCAGTGTGTGGGGAAGTGGTTTCAGTGTGTGGAAAGGGGTCTCAGTGTGTGGGGAAGGTGCTTCAGTGTGTGGGGATGTGTTTCAGTGTGTGGGGAAGGTGTTTCAGTGTGTGGGGAAGGGGTTTCAGTGTGTGTGAGGAAGGTGTTTCAGTGTGTGGGGAAGGTGTTTCAGTATGTGGGGAAGGGGTTTCAGTGTGTGGTAAGGGGTTTCAGTGTGTGGGGAATGTGCTTCAGTGTGTGCGGAAGGGTTTCAGTGTGTGGGGAAAGTGTTTCAGTGTGTGGTGAATTGGTTTCAGTGTATGGGGAAGGGTTTCAGTCTGTGGGGAAGGGGTTTCAGTCTGTGGGGAATGTGTTTCATTGTGTGGGGATGTGTTTCAGTGTGTGGGGATGGGGTTTCAGTGTGTGGGGAAGGTGTTTCAGTGTGTGGGGAAGTGGTTTCAGTGTGTGGGGAAGGGGTTTCAGTGTGTGGGGAAGGTGATTCAGTGTGTGGGGATGTGTTTCAGTGTGTGGGGAAGGTGTTTTAGTGTGTGGGGATGTGTTTCAGTGTGTGGGGAAGGTGTTTCAGTGTGTGCGGATGGGGTTTCAGTGTGTGGGGAAGGTGTTTCAGTGTTTGGGGAAGGTGTTTCAGTGTGTGGGGATGGGGTTTCAGTGTGTGTGAGGAAGGTGTTTCAGTGTGTGGGGAAGGTGTTTCATTGTGTGGGGAAGGTGTTTCAGTGTGTGGGGAAGGGGTTTCAGTGTGAGGGGAAGGGTTTCAGTGTGTGGGAAAGGGTTTCAGAGTGTGGGGAAGGGTTTCAGTGGGTTGGGAAGGTGTTTCAGTGTGTGCAGAAGGGGTTTCAGTGTGTGGGGAAGGTGTTTCAGTGTGTGGGGAAGGTGTTTCAATGTGTGGGGAAGGTCTTTCAGTGTGTGGGGAAGGGGTTTCAGTGTGTGGTAAATGGTTTCAGTGTGCGGGCAAGGGGTTTCAGAGAGTGGGGAAGTGTATCAGTGTGTGGGGAAGGGGTTTCAGTGTGTGGGGAAAGTGTTTCAGTGTGTGGGGAAGGTGTTTCAGTGTGTGCGGAAGGGGGTTCAGTGTGTGGGGAAGGTGTTTCTGTGTGTGGGGATGGTGTTTCAGTGTGTGGGGAAGGTGTTTCAGTGTGTGGGGAAGGTGTTTCAGTGTGTGGGGAACGGGTTTCAGTGTGTGGTAAATGGTTTCAGTGTGTGGGGAAGGGGTCTCAGAGAGTGGGGAAGTGTATCAGTGTGTGGGGAAGGGGTTTCAGTGTGTGGGGAAGGTGTTTCAGTGTGTGGGGAAGGTTTTCAGTGTGTGGGGAAGGTGTTTCAGTGTGTGCGGAAGGGGTTTTAGTGTGTGGGGAAGGTGTTTCAGTGAGTGGGGAAGGGTTTCAGTGTGTGGGAAAGTTGTTTCAATGTGTGCAAAAGGGGTTTCAGTGTGTGGGAAAGGGTTCCAGCGTCTGGGGAGGGGGTTTCAGTGTGTGGGAAAGGTGTTTCAGTGTGTGGGGATGGTATTTCAGTGTGTGGGGAAGGTGTTTCAGTGTGTGGAGAAGGTGTTTCAGTGTGTGTGGGGAAGGGGTTTCAGTGTGTGGGGAAGGTGTTTCAGTGTGTGGGGAGGGGTTTCAGTGTGTGGGGAAGGGTTTCACTGTGTGCGGAAGGTGTTTCAGTGTGTGGGGAAGGGGTTTCAGTGTGTGGGGAAGGTGTTTCAGTATTTGCGGATGTGGTTTCAGTGTTTGGGGAAGGGGTTTCAGTGTGTGGGGAAGGTGTTTCGGTGTGTGCGGAAGGGGTTTCAGTGCGTGCGGAAGGCGTTTCAGTATGTGGGGAAGGGGTTTCAGTGTGTGGGAAGGGGTTTCAGCGTGTGGGGAATGATTTTCAGTGTGTGGGGAAGGATTTCAATGTGTGGGGAATGTGTTTCAGTGTATGGTGAATTGGTTTCAGTGTATGGGGAAGGGTTTCAGTCTGTGGGGAAGGGGTTTCAGTGTGTGGGGAATGTGTTTCAGTGTGTGGGGATGTGCATCAGTGGGTGGGGATGGGGTTTCAGTGTGTGGGGAAGGTGTTTCAGTGTGTGGGGAAGTGGTTTCAGTGTGTGGGGAAGGGGATTCTGTGTGTGGGGAAGGTGTTTCAGTGTGTGGGGATGTGTTTCAGTGTGTGGGGAAGGTGTATCAGTGTGTGGGGAAGGGCTTTCAGAGAGTGGGGAAGTGTATCAGTGTGTGGGGAAGGGTTTCAGTATGTGCGGAAGGGGTTTCAGTGTGTGGGGAAGGTGTTTCAGTGTGTGCGGAAGGGGTTCCAGTGTGTGCGGAAGGGGTTTCAGTGTGTGGGGAAGGTGTTTCAGTGTGTGGGGAAGGTGTTTCAGTGTGTGTGGAAGGGGTTTCAGTGTCTGTGAGGAAGGTGTTTCAGTCTGTGTTGAAGGTGTTTCAGTATGTGGGGAAGGTGTTTCAGTGTGTGGGGAAGGGTTTCAGTGTGTGGGGAAGGGGTTTCAGAGTGTGGGGAAGGGTTTCAGTGGGTTGGGAAGGTGTTTCAGTGTGTGCGGAAGGGTTTCAGTGTGTGGGGAAGGTGTTTCAGTGTGTGGGGAAGGTGTTTCAGTGTGTGGGGCAGGAGTTTCAGTGTGTGGGGAAGGTCTTTCCCTGTGTGGGGAAGGGGTTTCAGTGTGTGCTAAATGGTTTCAGTGTGCGGGGAGGGGGTTTCAGAGAGTGGGGAAGTGTATCAGTGTGTGGGGAAGGGGTTTCAGTGTGTGGGGAAGGTGTTTCAGTGTGTGGGGAAGGAGTTTCACTGTGTGCGGAAGGGGTTTCAGTGTGTGGGGAAGGTGTTTCAGTGTGTGGGGAGGGGTTTCAGTGTGTGGGGAAGGGTTTCACTGTGTGCGGAAGGTGTTTCAGTGTATGGGGAAGGGGTTTCAGTGTGTGGGGAAGGTGTTTCAGTATTTGCGGAAGTGGTTTCAGTGTTTGGGGAAGGGGTTTCAGCGTGTGGGGAATGATTTTCAGTGTGTGGGGAAGGATTTCAGTGTGTGGGGAATGTGTTTCAGTGTATGGTGAATTGGTTTCAGTGTATGGGGAAGGGTTTCAGTCTGTGGGGAAGGGGTTTCAGTGTGTTTGGAATGTGTTTCAGTGTGTGGGGATGTGCATCAGTGGGTGCGGATGGGGTTTCAGTGTGTGGGGAAGGTGTTTCAGTGTGTGGGGAAGTGGTTTCAGTGTGTGGGGAAGGGGATTCTGTGTGTGGGGAAGGTGTTTCAGTGTGTGGGGATGTGTTTCAGTGTGTGGGGAAGGTGTATCAGTGTGTGGGGAAGGGGTTTCAGAGAGTGGGGATGTGTATCAGTGTGTGGGGAAGGGTTTCAGTATGTGCAGAAGGGGTTTCACTGTGTGGGGAAGGTGTTTCAGTGTGTGCGGAAGGGGTTTCAGTGTGTGCGGAAGGGGTTTCAGTGTGTGGGGAAGGTGTTTCAGTGTGTGGGGAAGGTGTTTCAGTGTGTGGGGAAGGGGTTTCAGTGTGTGTGAGGAAGGTGTTTCAGTGTGTGTTGAAGGTGTTTCAGTATGTGGGGAAGGTGTTTCAGTGTGTGGGGAAGGGTTTCAGTGTGTGGGGAAGGGGTTTCAGAGTGTGGGGAAGGGTTTCAGTGGGTTGGGAAGGTGTTTCAGTGTGTGCGGAAGGGGTTTCAGTGTGTGGGGAAGGTGTTTCAGTGTGTGGGGAAGGTGTTTCAGTGTGTGGGGAAGGTGTTTCAGTGTGTGGGGAAGGGGTTTCAGTGTGTGGTAAATGGTTTCAGTGTGCGGGGAAGGGGTTTCAGAGTGTGGGGAAGTGTATCAGTGTTTGGGGAAGGGGTTTCAGTGTGTGGGGAAGGTGTTTCAGTGTGTGGGGAAGGAGTTTCAGTGTGTGCGGAAGGGGTTTCAGTGTGTGGGGAAGGTGTTTCTGTGTGTGGGGAAGGTGTTTCAGTGTGTGGGGAAGGTGTTTCAGTGTGTGGGGAAGGTGTTTCAGTGTGTGGGGAAGGTCTTTCAGTGTGTGGGGAAGGGGTTTCAGTGTGTGGTAAATGGTTTCAGTGTGTGGGGAAGGGGTTTCAGAGAGTGGGGAAGTGTATCAGTGTGTGGGGAAGGGGTTTCAGTGGTTGGGGGAAGGTGTTTCAGTGTGTGGGGAAGGTTTTCAGTGTTCTGGAAGGTGTTTCAGTGTGTGCGAAAGGGGTTTTAGTGTGTGGGGAAGGTGTTTCAGTGTGTGGGGAAGGGTTTCAGTGTGTGGGAAAGTTGTTTCAATGAGTGCAAAAGGGGTTTCAGTGCGTGGGAAAGGGTTTCAGTGTGTGGTGAATTGGTTTCAGTGTATGGGGAAGGGTTTCAGTCTGTGGGGAAGGGGTTTCAGTCTGTGGGGAATATGTTTCAGTGTGTGGGGAAGTGATTCAGTGTGTGGGGATGGGGTTTCAGTGTGTGGGGAAGGTGTTTCAGTGTGTGGGGAAGTGGTTTCAGTATGTGGGGAAGGGGTTTCAGTGTGTGGGGAAGGTGTTTCAGTGTGTGGGGATGTGTTTCAGTATGTGGGGAAGGTGTTTTAGTGTGTGGGGAAGTTGTTTTAGTGTGTGGGGAAGTGTTTCAGTGTGTGGGGAAGGTGTTTCAGTGTGTGCGGATGGGGTTTCAGTGTGTGGGGAAGGTGTTTCAGTATGTGGGGAAGGTGTTTCAGTGTGTGGGGAAGGGGTTTCAGTGTGTGTGAGGAAGGTGTTTCAGTGTGTGTGAGGAAGGTGTTTCAGTGTGTGGGGAAGGTGTTTCAGTGTGTGGGGAAGGGGTTTCAGTGTGAGGGGAAGGGTTTCAATGTGTGGGGAAGGGGTTTCAGAGTGTGGGGAAGGGTTTCAGTGGGTTGGGAAGGTGTTTCAGTGTGTGCGGAAGGGGTTTCAGTGTGTGGGGAAGGTGTTTCAGTGTGTGGGGAAGGTGTTTCAGTGTGTGGGGAAGGTCTGTCAGTGTGTGGGGAAGCAGTTTCAGTGTGTGTTAAATGGTTTCAGTGTGCGGGGAAGGGGTTTCAGAGAGTGGGGAAGTGTATCAGTGTGTGGGGAAGGGGTTTCAGTGTGTGGGGAAGCTGTTTCAGTGTGTGGGGAAGGTGTTTCAGTGTGTGCGGAAGGGGTTTCAGTGTGTGGGGAAGGTGTTTCTGTGTGTGGAGAAGGTGTTTCAGTGTGTGGGGAAGGTGTTTCAGTGTGTGCGGAAGGGGTTTCAGTGTGTGGGGAAGGTGTTTCAGTGTGTGGGGAAGGTGTTTCAGTGTGTGGGGAAGGTGTTTCAGTGTGTGGGGAAGGTCTGTCAGTGTGTGGGGAAGCGGTTTCAGTGTGTGTTAAATGGTTTCAGTGTGCGGGGAAGGGGTTTCAGAGAGTGGGGAAGTGTATCAGTGTGTGGGGAAGGGGTTTCAGTGTGTGGGGAAGCTGTTTCAGTGTGTGGGGAAGGTGTTTCAGTGTGTGCGGAAGGGGTTTCAGTGTGTGGGGAAGGTGTTTCTGTGTGTGGAGAAGGTGTTTCAGTGTGTGGGGAAGGTGTTTCAGTGTGTGCGGAAGGGGTTTCAGTGTGTGGGGAAGGTGTTTCAGTGTGTGGGGAATGTGTTTCAGTGTGGGGGAAGGCCTTTCAGTGTGTGGGGAAGGGGTTTCAGTGTGCGGTAAATGGTTTCAGTGTGCGGGGAAGGGGTTTCAGAGAGTGGGGAAGTGTATCAGTGTGTGGGGAAGGGGTTTCAGTGTGTGGGGAAGCTATTTCAGTGTGTGGGGAAGGTGTTTCAGTGTGTTTGGAATGTGTTTCAGTGTGTGGGGATGTGCATCAGTGGGTGCAAATGGGGTTTCAGTGTGTGGGGAAGGTGTTTCAGTGTGTGGGGAAGTGGTTTCAGTGTGTGGGGAAGGGGATTCTGTGTCTGGGGAAGGTGTTTCAGTGTGTGGGGATGTGTTTCAGTGTGTGGGGAAGGTGTATCAGTGTGTGGGGAAGGGGTTTCAGAGAGTGGGGATGTGTATCAGTGTGTGGGGAAGGGTTTCAGTATGTGCAGAAGGGGTTTCACAGTGTGGGGAAGGTGTTTCAGTGTGTGCGGAAGGGGTTTCAGTGTGTGCGGAAGGGGTTTCAGTGTGTGGGGAAGGTGTTTAAGTGTGTGGGGAAGGTGTTTCAGTGTGTGGGGAAGGGGTTTCAGTGTGTGTGAGGAAGGTGTTTCAGTGTGTGTTGAAGGTGTTTCAGTATGTGGGGAAGGTGTTTCAGTGTGTGGGGAAGGGTTTCAGTGTGTGGGGAAGGGGTTTCAGAGTGTGGGGAAGGGTTTCAGTGGGTTGGGAAGGTGTTTCAGTGTTTGCGGAAGGGGTTTCAGTGTGTGGGGAAGGTGTTTCAGTGTGTGGGGAAGGTGTTTCAGTGTGTGGGGAAGGTGTTTCAGTGTGTGGGGAAGGGGTTTCAGTGTGTGGTAAATGGTTTCAGTGTGCGGGGAAGGGGTTTCAGAGTGTGGGGAAGTGTATCAGTGTTTGGGGAAGGGGTTTCAGTGTGTGGGGAAGGTGTTTCAGTGTGTGGGGAAGGAGTTTCAGTGTGTGCGGAAGGGGTTTCAGTGTGTGGGGAAGGTGTTTCTGTGTGTGGGGAAGGTGTTTCAGTGTGTGGGGAAGGTGTTTCAGTGTGTGGGGAAGGTGTTTCAGTGTGTGGGGAAGGTCTTTCAGTGTGTGGGGAAGGGGTTTCAGTGTGTGGTAAATGGTTTCAGTGTGTGGGGAAGGGGTTTCTGAGAGTGGGGATGTGTATCAGTGTGTGGGGAAGGGGTTTCAGTGGTTGGGGGAAGGTGTTTCAGTGTGTGGGGAAGGTTTTCAGTGTTCTGGAAGGTGTTTCAGTGTGTGCGAAAGGGGTTTTAGTGTGTGGGGAAGGTGTTTCAGTGTGTGGGGAAGGGTTTCAGTGTGTGGGAAAGTTGTTTCAATGAGTGCAAAAGGGGTTTCAGTGCGTGGGAAAGGGTTTCAGTGTGTGGTGAATTGGTTTCAGTGTATGGGGAAGGGTTTCAGTCTGTGGGGAAGGGGTTTCAGTCTGTGGGGAATATGTTTCAGTGTGTGGGGAAGTGATTCAGTGTGTGGGGATGGGGTTTCAGTGTGTGGGGAAGGTGTTTCAGTGTGTGGGGAAGTGGTTTCAGTATGTGGGGAAGGGGTTTCAGTGTGTGGGGAAGGTGTTTCAGTGTGTGGGGATGTGTTTCAGTATGTGGGGAAGGTGTTTTAGTGTGTGGGGAAGTTGTTTTAGTGTGTGGGGAAGTGTTTCAGTGTGTGGGGAAGGTGTTTCAGTGTGTGCGGATGGGGTTTCAGTGTGTGGGGAAGGTGTTTCAGTATGTGGGGAAGGGGTTTCAGTGTGTGGCGAAGGGGTTTCAGTGTGTGTGAGGAAGGTGTTTCAGTGTGTGTGAGGAAGGTGTTTCAGTGTGTGGGGAAGGTGTTTCAGTGTGTGGGGAAGGAGTTTCAGTGTGAGGGGAAGGGTTTCAATGTGTGGGGAAGGGGTTTCAGAGTGTGGGGAAGGGTTTCAGTGGGTTGGGAAGGTGTTTCAGTGTGTGCGGAAGGGGTTTCAGTGTGTGGGGAACGTGTTTCAGTGTGTGGGGAAGGTGTTTCAGTGTGTGGGGAAGGTGTTTCAGTGTGTGGGGAAGGTCTGTCAGTGTGTGGGGAAGCGGTTTCAGTGTGTGTTAAATGGTTTCAGTGTGCGGGGAAGGGGTTTCAGAGAGTGGGGAAGTGTATCAGTGTGTGGGGAAGGGGTTTCAGTGTGTGGGGAAGCTGTTTCAGTGTGTGGGGAAGGTGTTTCAGTGTGTGCGGAAGGGGTTTCAGTGTGTGGGGAAGGTGTTTCTGTGTGTGGAGAAGGTGTTTCAGTGTGTGGGGAAGGTGTTTCAGTGTGTGCGGAAGGGGTTTCAGTGTGTGGGGAAGGTGTTTCAGTGTGTGGGGAAGGTGTTTCAGTGTGTGGGGAAGGTGTTTCAGTGTGTGGGGAAGGTCTGTCAGTGTGTGGGGAAGCGGTTTCAGTGTGTGTTAAATGGTTTCAGTGTGCGGGGAAGGGGTTTCAGAAAGTGGGGAAGTGTATCAGTGTGTGGGGAAGGGGTTTCAGTGTGTGGGGAAGCTGTTTCAGTGTGTGGGGAAGGTGTTTCAGTGTGTGCGGAAGGGGTTTCAGTGTGTGGGGAAGGTGTTTCTGTGTGTGGAGAAGGTGTTTCAGTGTGTGGGGAAGGTGTTTCAGTGTGTGCGGAAGGGGTTTCAGTGTGTGGGGAAGGTGTTTCAGTGTGTGGGGAAGGTGTTTCAGTGTGTGGGGAAGGCCTTTCAGTGTGTGGGGAAGGGGTTTCAGTGTGTGGTAAATTGTTTCAGTGTGCGGGGAAGGGGTTTCAGAGAGTGGGGAAGTGTATCAGTGTGTGGGGAAGGGGTTTCAGTGTGTGGGGAAGCTATTTCAGTGTGTGGGGAAGGTGTTTCACTGTGTGCGGAAGGGGTTTCAGTTTGTGGGGAAGGTGTTTCTGTGTGTGGGGAAGGTGTTTCAGTTTGTGGGTAAGGTGTTTCAGTGTGTGGGGAAGGTGTTTCAGTGTGTGGGGAAGGTCTTTCAGTGTGTGGGGAACGGGTTTCAGTGTGTGGTAAATGGTTTCAGTGTGTGGGGAAGGGGTTTCAGAGAGTGGGGAAGTGTATCAGTGTGTGGGGAAGGGGTTTCAGTGTGTGGGGAAGGTGTTTCAGTGTGTGGGGAAGGTTTTCAGTGTGTGGGGAAGGTGTATCAGTGTGTGCGGAAGGTGTTTTAGTGTGTGGGGAAGGTGTTTCAGTGTGTGGGGAAGGGTTTCAGTGTGTGGGAAAGTTGTTTCAATGTGTGCAAAAGGGGTTTCAGTGTGTGGGAAAGGGTTCCAGTGTCTGGGGAGGGGGTTTCAGTGTGTGGGAAAGGTGTTTCAGTGTGTGGGGATGGTATTTCAGTATGTGGGGAAGGTGTTTCAGTGTGTGGGGAAGGTGTTTCAGTGTGTGTGGGGAAGGGGTTTCAGTGTGTGGGGAAGGTGTTTCAGTGTGTGTGGGGATGTGTTTCAGTGTGTGCGGAACGTGTTTCAGTGGATGGGGAAGGTGTTTCAGAGTGTGGGGAAGGTGTTTCATTGTGTGGGGAACGGGTTTCAGTGTGTGTGAGGAAGGTATTTCAGTGTGTGGGGTAGGGTTTCAGTGTGTGGGGAAGGGGTTTCAGTGTGTGGGGAATGGTTTCACTGTGTGGAGAAGGAGTTTCAGTCTGTGGGGAAGCTGTTTCAGTGTCTGGGGAAGGGGTTTCAGTGTTTGGGGAAGGGTTCCAGTGTCTGGGGAAGGTGTTTCAGTGTGTGGGGAAGGGTTCCAGTGTCTGGGGACGGGGTTTCAGTGTGTGGGAAAGGTGTTTCAGTGTGTGGGGATGGTATTTCAGTGTGTGGGGAAGGGGTTTCAGTGTGTGGGGAAGGTGTTTCAGTTTGTGGGGATGTATTTTAGTGTGTGCGGATGTTGTTTCAATGTGTGGGGAGGGGTTTCAGTGTGTGGGGAAGGGTTTCACTGTGTGCGGAAGGTGTTTCAGTGTGTGGGGAAGGGGTTTCAGTGTGTGGGGAAGGTGTTTCAGTATTTGCTTAAGTGGTTTCAGTGTTTGGGGAAGGGCTTTCAGTGTGTGGGGAAGGTGTTTCGGTGTGTGCGGAAGGGGTTTCAGTGCGTGCGGAAGGCGTTTCAGTATGTGGGGAAGGGGTTTCAGTGTGTGGGAAGGGGTTTCAACGTGTGGGGAATGATTTTCAGTGTGTGGGGAAGGGTTTCAGTGTGTGGGGAATGTGTTTCAGTGTATGGTGAATTGGTTTCAGTGTATGGGGAAGGGTTTCAGTCTGTGGGGAAGGGGTTTCAGTGTGTGGGGAATGTGTTTCAGTTTGTGGGGATGTGTATCAGTGGGTGGGGATGGGGGTTCAGTGTGTGGGGAAGGTGTTTCAGTGTGTGGGGAAGTGGTTTCAGTGTGTGGGGAAGGGGATTCTGTGTGTGGGGAAGGTGTTTCAGTGTGTGGGGATGTGTTTCAGTGTGTGGGGAAGGTGTTTCAGTGTGTGGGGAAGGTGTTTCAGTGTGTGGGGAAGGGGTTTCAGAGAGTGGGGAAGTGTATCAGTGTGTGGGGAAGGTGTTTCAGTATGTGCGGAAGGGGTTTCAGTGTGTGGGGAAGGTGTTTCAGTGTGTGCGGAAGGGGTTTCAGTGTTTGGGGAAGGTGTTTCAGTGTGTGGGGAAGGTGTTTCAGTGTGTGGGGAAGGGGTTTCAGTGTGTGTGAGGAAGGTGTTTCAGTCTGTGTAGAAGGTGTTTCAGTATGTGGGGAAGGTGTTTCAGTGTGTGGGGAAGGGTTTCAGTGTGTGGGAAAGTTGGTTCAATGTGTGCAAAAGGGGTTTCACTGTGTGGGAAAGGGTTTCAGTGTGTGGGGAAAGTGTTTCAGTGTGTGGTGAATTGGTTTCAGTGTATGGGGAAGGGTTTCAGTCTGTGGGGAAGGGTTTTCAGTCTGTGGGGATGTGTTTCAGTGTGTGGGGATGGGGTTTCAGTGTGTGGGGAAGGTGTTTCAGTGTGTGGGGAAGTGATTTCAGTGTGTGGGGAAGGTGTTTCAGTTTGTGGGGATGTATTTCAGTGTGTGCAGATGTTGTTTCAGTGTGTGGGGAGGGGTTTCAGTGTGTGGGGAAGGGTTTCACTGTGTGCGGAATTTGTTTCAGTGTGTGGGGAAGGGGTTTCAGTGTGTGGGGAAGGTGTTTCAGTATTTGCGGAAGTGGTTTCAGTGCGTGCGGAAGGGGTTTCAGCGCGTGCGGAAGGCGTTTCAGTATGTGGGGAAGGGGTTTCAGTGTGTGGGAAGGGGTTTCAGCGTGTTGGGAATGTTTTTCAGTGTGTGGGGAAGTGTTTCAGTGTGTGGGGAATGTGTTTCAGTGTATGGTGAATTGGTTTCAGTGTATGGGGAACGGATTCAGTCTGTGGGGAAGGGGTTTCAGTGTGTGGGGAATGTGTTTCAGTGTCTGGGGGATGTGTTTCAGTGTGTGGGGATGGGGTTTCAGTGTGTGGGGAAGGTGTTTCAGTGTATGGGGAAGTGGTTTCAGTATGTGGGAAGGGGTTTCAGTGGGTGGGGAAGGTGTTTCAGTGTGTGGGGATGTGTTTCAGTGTGTGGGGAAGGTGTTTCAGTGTGTGGGGAAGGGGTTTCAGTGTGTGTGAGGAAGGTGTTTCAGTGTGTGGGGAAAGGTTTTCTGTGTGTGGGGAAGGGGTTTCAGTGTGTGGGGATGTGGTTTCAGTGTGTGGCGAAGTGGATTCAGTGTGTCGGAAATGGTTTCAGTGTGTGGGGACGGGTTTCAGTGTGGGGAAGGGTTTCAGTGAGTGGGGAAGGGGTTTCTCTGTGTGGGGAAGGTGTATCAGTGTGTGGGGAATGGTTTCAGTGTGTGGGGAAGGTATTCAGTGTGTGGGGAAGGGGTTTCACTGTGAGGGGAAGGGTTTTCTGTGTGTGGTGAATGGTTTCACTGTGTGTGGAATGGTTTCAGTGTGTGGGGAAGGGGTTTCAATGTGAGTGGAAGGTGTTTCAGTGTGGGGTGAAGGGGTTTCAGTATGTGGGGTGGGGTTTCTCTTTGTGTGGAATGTGTTTCAGTGTGTGGGGAAGGGGTTTCAGTGTGTGGGGTAGGGTTTCAGTGTGTGGGGAAGGGTTTCAGTGTGTGGGGAAGGGGTTTCAGTGTGTGGGGAAGGGTTTCAGTGTGTGGGGAAGGGTTTCACTGTGCGGGGAAGGTGTTTCAGTGTGTGGGGAAGGGTATTCACTGTGTGGGGAAGGGTTTCCGTGTGTGGGGAAGGGTTTCAGTGTGTGGGGAAGGGGTTTCAGTATGTGGGGAAGGGGTTTCAGTGTGTGGGGAATGGTTTCAGTGTGTGGGGTATGGTTTCAGCGTGTGGGGAAGGGGTTTCAGTGTGCGGGGAAGGAGTTCAGTGTGTTGGGAAGGGTTTCAGTGTGTGGGGAAGTGTTTCAGTGTGTGGGGAAGGGTTATCAGTGTGTGGGGAAGGGTTTCAGTGTGTGGGTATGGGTTTCAGTGTGTGGGGAAGGGTTTCAGTGTGTGGGGAAGGGGTTTCACTGTGAGGGGAAGGGTTTTCAGTGTGTGGCGAATGGTTTCACTGTGTGGGGAATGGTTTCAGTGTGTGGGGAAGGGGTTTCACTGTGTGTGGAAGGTGTTTCAGTGTGGGGTGAAGGGGTTTCAATGTGTGGGGACGGGTTTCACTGTGTGTGGAATGTGTTTCAGTGTGTGGGGAAGGGGTTTCAGTGTGTGGGGAAGTGTTTCAGTGTGTGGGGAAGGGTTTCAGTGTGTGGGGAAGGGGTTTCAGTGTGTGGGGAAGGGTTTCAGTGTGTGGGGAAGGGTTTCACTTTGCGAGGAAGGTGTTTTAGTGTGTGGGGAAGGGGATGCAGTGTGTGGGGAAGGGTTTCAGTGTGTGGGGAAGGGTTTCAGTGTGTGAGGAAGGGGTTTTAGTATGTGGGGAAGTGTTTCAGTGTGTGGGGAATGGTTTCAGTGTGTGGGGAATGGTTTCAGCGTGTGGGGAAGGGGTTTCAGTGTGTGGGGAAGGATTTCAGTGTGTGGGGAAGGGTTTCAGTGTGTGGGGAAGTGTTTCAGAGTGTGGGGAAGGGGTTTCAGTGTGTGGGGAAGTGTTTCAGTGTGAGGGGATGTGTTTCAGTGTGTGGGGAAGGGTTTCAGTGTGTGGGGAAGGGGTTTCAGTGTGTGGGGAAGTGTTTCAGTGTGAGGGGATGTGTTTCAGTGTGTGGGGAAGGGGTTTCAGTGCGTGGGGAAGGGGTTTCAATGTTTGGGGAAGGGGTTTCAGTGTGTGGGGAATGGTTTCAGTGTGTGGTGAAACGATTTCAGTGTGTGGGGAAGGTGATTCAGTGTGTGGAGAAGGGGATTCTCTGTGTGGGGAAGGGGTTTCAGTGTGTGGGGAAGGGACTTCAGTGTGTGGGGAAGGTGTTTCAGTGTGTGGGGAATGGTTTCAGTGTGTGGGGAAGGGTTTCAGTGTGTGGGGAATGGTTTCAGTGTGTGGGGAATGGTTTCAGCGTGTGGGGATGGGGTTTCAGTGTGTGGAGAAGGGTTTCAGTGTGTGGGGAAGTGTTTCAGTGTGTGGGGAAGGGTTTTCAGTGTGTGGGGAATTGTTTCAGTGTGTGGTTATGGGTTTCAGTGTGTGGGGAAGGGGTTTCAGTGTGTGGGGAAGGGGTTTCAGTGAGTGGGGAAGGGCTTTCACTGTTTGGGGAAGGTGTTTCAGTGTGTGGGGAAGGGTATTCACTGTGTGGGGAAGGGTTTCCGTGTGTGGGGAAGGGTTTCAGTGTGTGGGGAAGGGGTTTCAGTATGTGGGGAAGGGGTTTCAGTGTGTGGGGAATGGTTTCAGTGTGTGGGGTATGGTTTCAGCGTGTGGGGAAGGGGTTTCAGTGTGCGGGGAAGGACTTCAGTGTGTTGGGAAGGGTTTCAGTGTGTGGGGAAGTGTTTCAGTGTGTGGGGAAGGGTTATCAGTGTGTGGGGAAGGGTTTCAGTGTGTGGGTATGGGTTTCAGTGTGTGGGGAAGGGTTTCAGTGTGTGGGGAAGGGGTTTCACTGTGAGGGGAAGGGTTTTCAGTGTGTGGCGAATGGTTTCACTGTGTGGGGAATGGTTTCAGTGTGTGGGGAAGGGGTTTCACTGTGTGTGGAAGGTGTTTCAGTGTGGGGTGAAGGGGTTTCAGTGTGTGGGGACGGGTTTCACTGTGTGTGGAATGTGTTTCAGTGTGTGGGGAAGGGGTTTCAGTGTGTGGGGAAGTGTTTAAGTGAGTGGGGAAGGGTTTCAGTGTGTGGGGAAGGGGTTTCAGTGTGTGGGGAAGGGTTTCAGTGTGTGGGGAAGGGTTTCACTTTGCGAGGAAGGTGTTTTAGTGTGTGGGGAAGGGGATGCAGTGTGTGGGGAAGGGTTTCAGTGTGTGGGGAAGGGTTTCAGTGTGTGAGGAAGGGGTTTTAGTATGTGGGGAAGTGTTTCAGTGTGTGGGGAATGGTTTCAGTGTGTGGGGAATGGTTTCAGCGTGTGGGGAAGGGGTTTCAGTGTGTGGGGAAGGATTTCAGTGTGTGGGGAAGGGTTTCAGTGTGTGGGGAAGTGTTTCAGTGTGTGGGGAAGGGGTTTCAGTGTGTGGGGAAGTGTTTCAGTGTGAGGGGATGGGTTTCAGTGTGTGGGGAAGGGGTTTCAGTGTGTGGGGAAGGGGTTTCACTGTGTGGGGAAGGGGTTTCAGTGCGTGGGGAAGGGGTTTCAATGTTTGGGGAAGGGGTTTCAGTGTGTGGGGAATGGTTTCAGTGTGTGGTGAAACGATTTCAGTGTGTGGGGAAGGTGATTCAGTGTGTGGAGAAGGGGATTCTCTGTGTGGGGAAGGGGTTTCAGTGTGTGGGGAAGGGACTTCAGTGTGTGGGGAAGGTGTTTCAGTGTGTGGGGAATGGTTTCAGTGTGTGGGGAAGGGTTTCAGTGTGTGGGGAAGGGTTTCAGTGTGTGGGGAATGGTTTCAGTGTGTGGGGAATGGTTTCAGCGTGTGGGGATGGGGTTTCAGTGTGTGGAGAAGGGTTTCAGTGTGTGGGGAAGTGTTTCAGTGTGTGGGGAAGGGTTTTCAGTGTGTGGTTATGGGTTTCAGTGTGTGGGGAAGGGGTTTCAGTGTGTGGGGAAGGGGTTTCAGTGTGTGGGGAAGGGCTTTCACTGTTTGGGGAAGGGGTTTCAGTGTGTGGGGAATGGTTTCAGTGTGTGGTGAAAGGATTTCAGTGTTTGGGGAAGGTGATTCAGTGTGTGGTGAAGGGGATTCTCTGTGTGGGGAGGGGTTTCAGTGTGTGGGAAAGGGGTTTCAGTGTGTGGGGAAGGGGTTTCAGTGTGTGGGGAATGGTTTCAGTGTGTGGGGAAGGGTTTCAGTGTGTGGGGAATGGTTTCAGCGTGTGGGGAAGGGGTTTCAGCGTGTGGAGAAGGGGTTTCAGTGTGTGGCGAAGATGTTTCAGTGTGTGGGGAAGGGTTTCAGTGTGTGCGGAAGGGGTTTCAGTGTGTGGGGAAGGGTTTCAGTGTGTGGGGAAGGGGATTCAGTGTGTGGGGAAGGCGTTTCAGTGTGTGGGGATGGGGTTTCACTGTGTGGGGAAGGTGTTTCAGTGTGTGGGGAAGGGGATTCAGAGTGTGGGGAAGGGCTTTCAGCGTGTGGGGAAGGGTTTCAGTGTGTGTGGAATGTCTTTCAGCGTGAGGGGAAGGGGTTTCAGTGTGTGGGGAAGGTGTTTCAGTATGTGGGGAAGGGGTTTCAGTGTGTGGGGAAGGGTTTCAGTGTGTGGGGAAGGGTTTCAGTGTGTGGGGAAGGTGTTTCAGTGTGTGAGGAAGGGGTTTCAGTGTGTGGGGAAGGGTTTCAGTGTGTGCGGAAGGGGTTTCAGTGTGTGGGGAATGGTTTCAGTGTGTGGGGAATGGTTTCAGCGTGTGGGGAAGGGGTTTCAGTGTGTGGGGAAGATGTTTCAGTGTGTGTGGAAGGGTTTCAGTGTGTGGGGAAGGGTTTCAGTGTGTGGGGAAGGGTTTCAGTGTGTGGGGAAAGGGTTTCAGTGTGTGGGGAATGGTTTCAGTGTGTGGGGAAGGTGATTCAGTGCGTGGAGAAGGGGATTCTCTGTGTGGGGAAGGGGTTTCAGTGTGTGGGGAAGGGGTTTCAGTGTGTGGGGAAGGGGTTTCAGTGTTTGGGGAATGGTTTCAGTGTGTGGGGAAGGGTTTCAGTGTGTGGGGAATGGTTTCAGCGTGTGGGGAAGGGGTTGCAGCGTGTGGGGAAGGGGTTTCAGTGTGTGGGGAAGATGTTTCAGTGTGTGGGGAAGGGTTTCAGTGTGTGGGGAAGGGGTTTCAGTGTGTGGGGAAGGGTTTCAGTGTGTGGGGAATGGGATTCAGTGTGTGGGGAAGGGGTTTCACTGTGTGGGGAAGGTGTTTCAGTGTGTGGGGAAGGGGATTCAGTGTGTGGGGAAGGGGTTTCAGCGTGTGGGGAAGGGTTTCAGTGTGTGTGGAATGTCTTTCAGCGTGTGGGGAAGGGGTTTCAGTGTGTGGGGAAGTTGTTTCAGTATGTGGGGAAGGGGTTTCAGTGTGTGGGGAAGGGTTTCAGTGTGTGGGGAAGGGTTTCAGTGTGTGGGGAAGGTGTTTCAGTATGTGGGGAAGGGGTTTCAGTGTGTGGGGAAGGGTTTCAGTGTGTGCGGAAGGGGTTTCAGTGTGTGGGGAAGGGGTTTCAGTGCGTGGGGAAGGGGTTTCAATGTTTGGGGAAGGGGTTTCAGTGTGTGGGGAATGGTTTCAGTGTGTGGTGAAACGATTTCAGTGTGTGGGGAAGGTGATTCAGTGTGTGGAGAAGGGGATTCTCTGTGTGGGGAGGGGTTTCAGCGTGTGGGAAAGGGGTTTCAGTGTGTGGGGATGGGGTTTCAGTGTGTGGGGAATGGTTTCAGTGTGTGGGGAAGGGTTTCAGTGTGTGGGGAATGGTTTCAGCGTGTGGGGAAGGGGTTTCAGCGTGTGGGGAAGGGGTTTCAGTGTGTGGCGAAGATGTTCCAGTGTGTGGGGAAGGGTTTCAGTGTGTGCGGAAGGGGTTTCAGTGTGTGGGGAAGGGTTTCAGTGTGTGGGGAAGGGGATTCAGTGTGTGGGGAAGGCGTTTCAGTGTGTGGGGATGGGGTTTCACTGTGTGGGGAAGGTGTTTCAGTGTGTGGGGAAGGGGATTCAGTGTGTGGGGAAGGGCTTTCAGCGTGTGGGGAAGGGTTTCAGTGTGTGTGGAATGTCTTTCAGCGTGAGGGGAAGGGGTTTCAGTGTGTGGGGAAGGTGTTTCAGTATGTGGGGAAGGGGTTTCAGTGTGTGGGGAAGGGTTTCAGTGTGTGGGGAAGGGTTTCAGTGTGTGGGGAAGGTGTTTCAGTGTGTGAGGAAGGGGTTTCAGTGTGTGGGGAAGGGTTTCAGTGTGTGGGGAAGGGGTTTCAGTGTGTGGGGAATGGTTTCAGTGTGTGGGGAATGGTTTCAGCGTGTGGGGAAGGGGTTTCAGTGTGTGGGGAAGATGTTTCAGTGTGTGTGGAAGGGTTTCAGTGTGTGGGGAAGGGTTTCAGTGTGTGGGGAAGGGTTTCAGTGTGTGGGGAAAGGGTTTCAGTGTGTGGGGAATGGTTTCAGTGTGTGGGGAAGGTGATTCAGTGCGTGGAGAAGGGGATTCTCTGTGTGGGGAAGGGGTTTCAGTGTGTGGCGAAGGGGTTTCAGTGTGTGGGGAAGGGGTTTCAGTGTGTGGGGAATGGTTTCAGTGTGTGGGGAAGGGTTTCAGTGTGTGGGGAATGGTTTCAGCGTGTCGGGAAGGGGTTGCAGCGTGTGGGGAAGGGGTTTCAGTGTGTGGGGAAGATGTTTCAGTGTGTGGGGAAGGGTTTCAGTGTGTGGGGAAGGGGTTTCAGTGTGTGGGGAAGGGTTTCAGTGTTTGGGGAATGGGATTCAGTGTGAGGGGAAGGGGTTTCACTGTGTGGGGAAGGTGTTTCAGTGTGTGGGGAAGGGGATTCAGTGTGTGGGGAAGGGGTTTCAGCGTGTGGGGAAGGGTTTCAGTGTGTGTGGAATGTCTTTCAGCGTGTGGGGAAGGGGTTTCAGTGTGTGGGGAAGTTGTTTCAGTATGTGGGGAAGGGGTTTCAGTGTGTGGGGAAGGGTTTCAGTGTGTGGGGAAGGGTTTCAGTGTGTGGGGAAGGTGTTTCAGTATGTGGGGAAGGGGTTTCAGTGTGTGGGGAAGGGTTTCAGTGTGTGCGGAAGGGGTTTCAGTGTGTGGGGAAGGGGTTTCAGTGAGTGGGGAAGGGGTTTCAATGTTTGGGGAAGGGGTTTCAGTGTGTGGGGAATGGTTTCAGTGTGTGGTGAAACGATTTCAGTGTGTGGGGAAGGTGATTCAGTGTGTGGAGAAGGGGATTCTCTGTGTGGGGAAGGGGTTTCAGTGTGTGGGGAAGGGACTTCAGTGTGTGGGGAAGGTGTTTCAGTGTGTGGGGAATGGTTTCAGTGTGTGGGGAAGGGTTTCAGTGTGTGGGGAATGGTTTCAGTGTGTGGGGAACGGTTTCAGCGTGTGGGGATGGGGTTTCAGTGTGTGGAGAAGGGTTTCAGTGTGTGGGGAAGTGTTTCAGTGTGTGGGGAAGGGTTTTCAGTGTGTGGGGAAGTGTTTCAGTGTGTGGTTATGGGTTTCAGTGTGTGGGGAAGGGGTTTCAGTGTGTGGGGAAGGGGTTTCAGTGTGTGGGGAAGGGCTTTCACTGTTTGGGGAAGGGGTTTCAGTGTGTGGGGAAGGTGATTCAGTGTGTGGAGAAGGGGATTCTCTGTGTGGGGAGGGGTTTCAGTGTGTGGGAAAGGGGTTTCAGTGTGTGGGGAAGGGGTTTCAGTGTGTGGGGAATGGTTTCAGTATTTGGGGAAGGGTTTCAGTGTGTGGGGAATGGTTTCAGCGTGTGGGGAAGGGGTTTCAGGGTGTGGGGAAGGGGTTTCAGTGTGTGGCGAAGATGTTTCAGTGTGTGGGGAAGGGTTTCAGTGTGTGCGGAAGGGGTTTCAGTGTGTGGGGAAGGGTTTCAGTGTGTGGGGAAGGGGATTCAGTGTGTGGTGAAGGCGTTTCAGTGTGTGGGGATGGGGTTTCACTGTGTGGGGAAGGTGTTTCAGTGTGTGGGGAAGGGGATTCAGTGTGTGGGGAAGGGCTTTCAGCGTGTGGGGAAGGGTTTCAGTGTGTGGGGAAGGTGTTTCAGTATGTGGGGAAGGGTTCCAGTGTGTGGGGAAGGGTTTCAGTGTGTGGGGAAGGGTTTCAGTGTGTGGGGAAAGGGTTTCAGTGTGTTTGGAATGGTTTCAGTGTGTGGGGAAGGGTTTCAGTGTGTGGGGAATGGTTTCAGTGTGTGGGGAATGGTTTCAGCGTGTGGGGAAGGGGTTTCAGTGTGTGGAGAAGGGTTTCAGTGTGTGGGGAAGTGTTTCAGTATGTGGGGAAGGAGTTTCAGTGTTTGGGGAAGGGCTTCAGTGTGTGGGGAAGGGTTTCAGTGTGTGGGGAAGGGGTTTCTGTGTGTGGGGAATGGTTTCAGTGTGTGGGGAAGGGTTTCAGTGTGTTGGGAAGGGGTTTCAGTATGTGGGGAAGTGTTTCAGTGTGTGGGGAATGGTTTCAGTGTGTGGTGAATGGTTTCAGCTTGTGGGGAAGGGGTTTCAGTGTGTGGGGAAGGATTTCAGTGTGTGGGGAAGGGGTTTCAGTGTGTGTGGAAGGTGTTTCAGTGTGGGGTGAAGGGGTTTCAGTGTGTGGGGACGGGTTTCACTGTGTGTGGAATGTGTTTCAGTGTGTGGGGAAGGGGTTTCAGTGTGTGGGGAAGTGTTTCAGTGTGTGGGGAAGGGTTTCAGTGTGTGGGGAAGGGGTTTCAGTGTGTGGGGAAGGGTTTCAGTGTGTGGGGAAGGGTTTCACTTTGCGAGGAAGGTGTTTTAGTGTGTGGGGAAGGGGATGCAGTGTGTGGGGAAGGGTTTCAGTGTGTGGGGAAGGGTTTCAGTGTGTGAGGAAGGGGTTTTAGTATGTGGGGAAGTGTTTCAGTGTGTGGGGAATGGTTTCAGTGTGTGGGGAATGGTTTCAGCGTGTGGGGAAGGGGTTTCAGCGAGTGGGGAAGGGGTTTCAGTGTGTGGGGAAGATGTTTCAGTGTGTGTGGAAGGGTTTCAGTGTGTGGGGAAGGGTTTCAGTGTGTGGGGAAGGGTTTCAGTGTGTGGGGAAAGGGTTTCAGTGTGTGGGGAATGGTTTCAGTGTGTGGGGAAGGTGATTCAGTGCGTGGAGAAGGGGATTCTCTGTGTGGGGAAGGGGTTTCAGTGTGTGGGGAAGGGGTTTCAGTGTGTGGGGAAGGGGTTTCAGTGTTTGGGGAATGGTTTCAGTGTGTGGGGAAGGGTTTCAGTGTGTGGGGAATGGTTTCAGCGTGTGGGGAAGGGGTTGCAGCGTGTGGGGAAGGGGTTTCAGTGTGTGGGGAAGATGTTTCAGTGTGTGGGGAAGGGTTTCAGTGTGTGGGGAAGGGGTTTCAGTGTGTGGGGAAGGGTTTCAGTGTGTGGGGAATGGGATTCAGTGTGTGGGGAAGGGGTTTCACTGTGTGGGGAAGGTGTTTCAGTGTGTGGGGAAGGGGATTCAGTGTGTGGGGAAGGGGTTTCAGCGTGTGGGGAAGGGTTTCAGTGTGTGTGGAATGTCTTTCAGCGTGTGGGGAAGGGGTTTCAGTGTGTGGGGAAGTTGTTTCAGTATGTGGGGAAGGGGTTTCAGTGTGTGGGGAAGGGTTTCAGTGTGTGGGGAAGGGTTTCAGTGTGTGGGGAAGGTGTTTCAGTATGTGGGGAAGGGGTTTCAGTGTGTGGGGAAGGGTTTCAGTGTGTGCGGAAGGGGTTTCAGTGTGTGGGGAAGGGGTTTCAGTGCGTGGGGAAGGGGTTTCAATGTTTGGGGAAGGGGTTTCAGTGTGTGGGGAATGGTTTCAGTGTGTGGTGAAACGATTTCAGTGTGTGGGGAAGGTGATTCAGTGTGTGGAGAAGGGGATTCTCTGTGTGGGGAGGGGTTTCAGTGTGTGGGAAAGGGGTTTCAGTGTGTGGGGATGGGGTTTCAGTGTGTGGGGAATGGTTTCAGTGTGTGGGGAAGGGTTTCAGTGTGTGGGGAATGGTTTCAGCGTGTGGGGAAGGGGTTTCAGCGTGTGGGGAAGGGGTTTCAGTGTGTGGCGAAGATGTTCCAGTGTGTGGGGAAGGGTTTCAGTGTGTGCGGAAGGGGTTTCAGTGTGTGGGGAAGGGTTTCAGTGTGTGGGGAAGGGGATTCAGTGTGTGGGGAAGGCGTTTCAGTGTGTGGGGATGGGGTTTCACTGTGTGGGGAAGGTGTTTCAGTGTGTGGGGAAGGGGATTCAGTGTGTGGGGAAGGGCTTTCAGCGTGTGGGGAAGGGTTTCAGTGTGTGTGGAATGTCTTTCAGCGTGAGGGGAAGGGGTTTCAGTGTGTGGGGAAGGTGTTTCAGTATGTGGGGAAGGGGTTTCAGTGTGTGGGGAAGGGTTTCAGTGTGTGGGGAAGGGTTTCAGTGTGTGGGGAAGGTGTTTCAGTGTGTGAGGAAGGGGTTTCAGTGTGTGGGGAAGGGTTTCAGTGTGTGGGGAAGGGGTTTCAGTGTGTGGGGAATGGTTTCAGTGTGTGGGGAATGGTTTCAGCGTGTGGGGAAGGGGTTTCAGTGTGTGGGGAAGATGTTTCAGTGTGTGTGGAAGGGTTTCAGTGTGTGGGGAAGGGTTTCAGTGTGTGGGGAAGGGTTTCAGTGTGTGGGGAAAGGGTTTCAGTGTGTGGGGAATGGTTTCAGTGTGTGGGGAAGGTGATTCAGTGCGTGGAGAAGGGGATTCTCTGTGTGGGGAAGGGGTTTCAGTGTGTGGCGAAGGGGTTTCAGTGTGTGGGGAAGGGGTTTCAGTGTGTGGGGAATGGTTTCAGTGTGTGGGGAAGGGTTTCAGTGTGTGGGGAATGGTTTCAGCGTGTCGGGAAGGGGTTGCAGCGTGTGGGGAAGGGGTTTCAGTGTGTGGGGAAGATGTTTCAGTGTGTGGGGAAGGGTTTCAGTGTGTGGGGAAGGGGTTTCAGTGTGTGGGGAAGGGTTTCAGTGTGTGGGGAATGGGATTCAGTGTGAGGGGAAGGGGTTTCACTGTGTGGGGAAGGTGTTTCAGTGTGTGGGGAAGGGGATTCAGTGTGTGGGGAAGGGGTTTCAGCGTGTGGGGAAGGGTTTCAGTGTGTGTGGAATGTCTTTCAGCGTGTGGGGAAGGGGTTTCAGTGTGTGGGGAAGTTGTTTCAGTATGTGGGGAAGGGGTTTCAGTGTGTGGGGAAGGGTTTCAGTGTGTGGGGAAGGGTTTCAGTGTGTGGGGAAGGTGTTTCAGTATGTGGGGAAGGGGTTTCAGTGTGTGGGGAAGGGTTTCAGTGTGTGCGGAAGGGGTTTCAGTGTGTGGGGAAGGGGTTTCAGTGAGTGGGGAAGGGGTTTCAATGTTTGGGGAAGGGGTTTCAGTGTGTGGGGAATGGTTTCAGTGTGTGGTGAAACGATTTCAGTGTGTGGGGAAGGTGATTCAGTGTGTGGAGAAGGGGATTCTCTGTGTGGGGAAGGGGTTTCAGTGTGTGGGGAAGGGACTTCAGTGTGTGGGGAAGGTGTTTCAGTGTGTGGGGAATGGTTTCAGTGTGTGGGGAAGGGTTTCAGTGTGTGGGGAATGGTTTCAGTGTGTGGGGAACGGTTTCAGCGTGTGGGGATGGGGTTTCAGTGTGTGGAGAAGGGTTTCAGTGTGTGGGGAAGTGTTTCAGTGTGTGGGGAAGGGTTTTCAGTGTGTGGGGAAGTGTTTCAGTGTGTGGTTATGGGTTTCAGTGTGTGGGGAAGGGGTTTCAGTGTGTGGGGAAGGGGTTTCAGTGTGTGGGGAAGGGCTTTCACTGTTTGGGGAAGGGGTTTCAGTGTGTGGGGAAGGTGATTCAGTGTGTGGAGAAGGGGATTCTCTGTGTGGGGAGGGGTTTCAGTGTGTGGGAAAGGGGTTTCAGTGTGTGGGGAAGGGGTTTCAGTGTGTGGGGAATGGTTTCAGTATTTGGGGAAGGGTTTCAGTGTGTGGGGAATGGTTTCAGCGTGTGGGGAAGGGGTTTCAGGGTGTGGGGAAGGGGTTTCAGTGTGTGGCGAAGATGTTTCAGTGTGTGGGGAAGGGTTTCAGTGTGTGCGGAAGGGGTTTCAGTGTGTGGGGAAGGGTTTCAGTGTGTGGGGAAGGGGATTCAGTGTGTGGGGAAGGCGTTTCAGTGTGTGGGGATGGGGTTTCACTGTGTGGGGAAGGTGTTTCAGTGTGTGGGGAAGGGGATTCAGTGTGTGGGGAAGGGCTTTCAGCGTGTGGGGAAGGGTTTCAGTGTGTGGGGAAGGTGTTTCAGTATGTGGGGAAGGGTTCCAGTGTGTGGGGAAGGGTTTCAGTGTGTGGGGAAGGGTTTCAGTGTGTGGGGAAAGGGTTTCAGTGTGTTTGGAATGGTTTCAGTGTGTGGGGAAGGGTTTCAGTGTGTGGGGAATGGTTTCAGTGTGTGGGGAATGGTTTCAGCGTGTGGGGAAGGGGTTTCAGTGTGTGGAGAAGGGTTTCAGTGTGTGGGGAAGTGTTTCAGTATGTGGGGAAGGAGTTTCAGTGTTTGGGGAAGGGCTTCAGTGTGTGGGGAAGGGTTTCAGTGTGTGGGGAAGGGGTTTCTGTGTGTGGGGAATGGTTTCAGTGTGTGGGGAAGGGTTTCAGTGTGTTGGGAAGGGGTTTCAGTATGTGGGGAAGTGTTTCAGTGTGTGGGGAATGGTTTCAGTGTGTGGTGAATGGTTTCAGCTTGTGGGGAAGGGGTTTCAGTGTGTGGGGAAGGATTTCAGTGTGTGGGGAAGGGTTTCAGTGTGTGTGGAAGGTGTTTCAGTGTGGGGTGAAGGGGTTTCAGTGTGTGGGGACGGGTTTCACTGTGTGTGGAATGTGTTTCAGTGTGTGGGGAAGGGGTTTCAGTGTGTGGGGAAGTGTTTCAGTGTGTGGGGAAGGGTTTCAGTGTGTGGGGAAGGGGTTTCAGTGTGTGGGGATGGGGTTTCAGTGTGTGGGGAAGGGTTTCACTTTGCGAGGAAGGTGTTTTAGTGTGTGGGGAAGGGGATGCAGTGTGTGGGGAAGGGTTTCAGTGTGTGGGGAAGGGTTTCAGTGTGTGAGGAAGGGGTTTTAGTATGTGGGGAAGTGTTTCAGTGTGTGGGGAATGGTTTCAGTGTGTGGGGAATGGTTTCAGCGTGTGGGGAAGGGGTTTCAGTGTGTGGGGAAGGATTTCAGTGTGTGGGGAAGGGTATCAGTGTGTGGGGAAGTGTTTCAGTGTGTGGGGAAGGGGTTTCAGTTTGTGGGGAAGTGTTTCAGTGTGAGGGGATGGGTTTCAGTGTGTGGGGAAGGGGTTTCAGTGTGTGGGGAAGGGGTTTCACTGTGTGGGGAAGGGGTTTCAGTGCGTGGGGAAGGGGTTTCAATGTTTGGGGAAGGGGTTTCAGTGTGTGGGGAATGGTTTCAGTGTGTGGTGAAACGATTTCAGTGTGTGGGGAAGGTGATTCAGTGTGTGGAGAAGGGGATTCTCTGTGTGGGGAAGGGGTTTCAGTGTGTGGGGAAGGGACTTCAGTGTGTGCGGAAGGTGTTTCAGTGTGTGGGGAATGGTTTCAGTGTGTGGGGAAGGGTTTCAGTGTGTGGGGAATGGGTTCAGTGTGTGGGGAATGGTTTCAGCGTGTGGGGATTGGGTTTCAGTGTGTGGAGAAGGGTTTCAGTGTGTGGGGAAGTGTTTCAGTGTGTGGGGAAGGGGTTTCAGTGTGTGGGGAAGTGTTTCAGTGTGTGGTTATGGGTTTCAGTGTGTGGGGAAGGGGTTTCAGTGTGTGGGGAAGGGCTTTCACTGTTTGGGGAAGGGGTTTCAGTGTGTGGGGAATGGTTTCAGTGTGTGGTGAAAGGATTTCAGTGTGCGGGGAAGGTGATTCAGTGTGTGGAGAAGGGGATTCTCTGTGTGGGGAAGGGGTTTCAGTGTGTGGGAAAGGGGTTTCAGTGTGTGGGGAAGGGGTTTCAGTGTGTGGGGAATGGTTTCAGTGTGTGGGGAAGTGTTTCAGTGTGTGGGGAATGGTTTCAGCGTGTGGGGAAGGGGTTTCAGCGTGTGGGGAAGGGGTTTCAGTGTGTGGCGAAGATGTTTCAGTGTGTGGGGAAGGGTTTCAGTGTGTGCGGAAGGGGTTTCAGTGTGTGGGGAAGGGTTTCAGTGTGTGGGGAAGGGGATTCAGTGTGTGGGGAAGGCGTTTCAGTGTGTGGGGATGGGGTTTCACTGTGTGGGGAAGGTGTTTCAGTGTGTGGGGAAGGGGATTCAGTGTGTGGGGAAGGGCTTTCAGCGTGTGGGGTAGGGTTTCAGTGTGTGTGGAATGTCTTTCAGCGTGAGGGGAAGGGGTTTCAGTGTGTGGGGAAGGTGTTTCAGTATGTGGGGATGGGGTTTCAGTGTGTGGGGAAGGGTTTCAGTGTTTGGGGAAGGGTTTCAGTGTGTGGGGAATGTGTTTCAGTGTGTGGGGAAGGGGTTTCAGTGTGTGGGGAAGGGTTTCAGTGTGTGGGGAAGGGGTTTCAGTGTGCGGGGAATGGTTTCAGTGTGTGGGGAATGGTTTCAGCGTGTGGGGAAGGGGTTTCAGTGTGTGGGGAAGATGTTTCAGTGTGTGTGGAAGGGTTTCAGTGTGTGGGGAAGGGTTTCAGTGTGTGGGGAAGGGTTTCAGTGTGTGGGGAAAGGGTTTCAGTGTGTGGGGAATGGTTTCAGTGTGTGGGGAAGGTGATTCAGTGCGTGGAGAAGGGGATTCTCTGTGTGGGGAAGGGGTTTCAGTGTGTGGGGAAGGGGTTTCAGTGTGTGGGGAAGGGGTTTCAGTGTGTGGGGAATGGTTTCAGTGTGTGGGGAAGGGTTTCAGTGTGTGGGGAATGGTTTCAGCGTGTGGGAAAGGGGTTGCAGCGTGTGGGGAAGGGGTTTCAGTGTGTGGGGAAGATGTTTCAGTGTGTGGGGAAGGGTTTCAGTGTGTGGGGAAGGGGTTTCAGTGTGTGGGGAAGGGTTTCAGTGTGTGGGGAATGGGATTCAGTGTGTGGGGATGGGGTTTCACTGTGTGGGGAAGGTGTTTCAGTGTGTGGGGAAGGGGATTCAGTGTGTGGGGAAGGGGTTTCAGCGTGTGGGGAAGGGTTTCAGTGTGTGTGGAATGTCTTTCAGCGTGTGGGGAAGGGGATTCAGTGTGTGGGGAAGTTGTTTCAGTATGTGGGGAAGGGGTTTCAGTGTGTGGGGAAGGGTTTCAGTGTGTGGGGAATGGTTTCAGTGTGTGGGGAAGGTGTTTCAGTATGTGGGGAAGGGGTTTCAGTGTGTGGGGAAGGGTTTCAGTGTGTGCGGAAGGGGTTTCAGTGTGTGGGGAATGGTTTCAGTGTGTGGGGAATGGTTTCAGCGTGTGGGGAAGGGGTTTCAGTGTGTGGGGAAGATGTTTCAGTGTGAGTGGAAGGGTTCCAGTGTGTGGGGAAGGGTTTCAGTGTGTGGGGAAGGGTTTCAGTGTGTGGGGAAGGGGTTTCAGTGTGTTTGGAATGGTTTCAGTGTGTGGGGAAGGGTTTCAGTTTGTGGGGAATGGTTTCAGTGTGTGGGGAATGGTTTCAGCGTGTGGGGAAGGGGTTTCAGTGTGTGGAGAAGGGTTTCAGTGTGTGGGGAAGTGTTTCAGTATGTGGGGATGGGGTTTCAGTGTGTGGGGAAGGGTTTCAGTGTGTGGGGATGTGTTTCAGTGTGTGGGGAAGGGGATGCAGTGTGTGGGGAATGGTTTCAGTGTGTGGGGAAGGGTTTCAGTGTGTTGGGAAGGGGTTTCAGTATGTGGGGAAGTGTTTCAGTGTGTGGGGAATGGTTTCAGTGTGTGGTGAATGGTTTCAGCGTGTGGGGAAGGGGTTTCAGTGTGTGGGGAAGGATTTCAGTGTGTGGGGAAGGGTTTCAGTGTGTGGGGAAGTGTTTCAGTGTGTGGGGAAGGGGTTTCAGTGTGTGGGGAAGTGTTTCAGTGTGAGGGTATGGGTTTCAGTGTGTGGGGAAGGGGTTTCAGTGTGTGGGGAAGGGGTTTCACTGTGTGGGGAAGGGGTTTCAGTGCGTGGGGAAGGGGTTTCAATGTTTGGGGAATGGGTTTCAGTGTGTGGGGAATGGTTCAGTGTGTGGTGAAAGGATTTCAGTGTGTGGGGAAGGTGATTCAGTGTGTGGAGAAGGGGATTCTCTGTGTGGGGAAGGGGTTTCAGTGTGTAGGGAAGGGGTTTCAGTGTGTGGGGAAGGGGTTTCAGTGTGTGGGGAATGGTTTCAGTGTGTGGGGAAGGGTTTCAGTGTGTGGGGAATGGTTTCAGTGTGTGGGGAATGGTTTCAGCGTGTGGGGAAGGGGTTTCAGTGTGTGGAGAAGGGTTTCAGTGTGTGGGGAAGTGTTTCAGTTTGTGGGGAAGGGGTTTCAGTGTGTGGGGAAGTGTTTCAGTGTGTTGGTATGGGTTTCAGTGTGTGGGGAAGGGGTTCAGTGTGTGGGGAAGGTGTTTCAGTGTGTGGTGAAGGGGTTTCACTGTTTGGGGAAGGGGTTTCAGTGTGTGGGGAATGGTTTCAGTGTGTGGTGAAAGGATATCAGTGTGTGGGGAAGGTGATTCAGTTTGTGGAGAAGGGGATTCTCTGTGTGGGGAAGGGGTTTCAGTGTGTGGGGAAGGGGTTTCAGTGTGTGGGGAAGGGGTTTCAGTGTGTGGGGAATGGTTTCAGTGTGTGGGGAAGGGTTTCAGTGTGTGGGGAATGGTTTCAGCGTGTGGGGAAGGGGTTTCAGCGGGTGGGGAAGGGGTTTCAGTGTGTGGGGAAGATGTTTCAGTGTGTGGGGAAGGGTTTCAGTGTGTGGGGAAGGGGATTCAGCGTGTGGGGAAGGGGTTTCAGTGTGTGGGGAAGGGGTTTCACTGTGTGGGGAAGGTGTTTCAGTGTGTGGGGAAGGGGATTCAGTGTGTGGGGAAGGGGTTTCAGCGTGTGGGGAAGGGTTTCAGTGTGTGTGGAATGTCTTTCAGCGTGTGGGGAAGGGGTTTCAGTGTGTGGGGAAGGTGTTTCAGTATGTGGAGAAGGGGTTTCAGTGTGTGGGGAAGGGTTTCAGTGTGTGGGGAAGGGTTTCAGTGTGTGGGGAAGGGTTTCAGTGTGTGGGGAAGGGGTTTCAGTGTGTGGGGAATGGTTTCAGTGTGTGGGGAATGGTTTCATCGTGTGGGGAAGGGGTTTCAGTGTTTGGGGAAGATGTTTCAGTGTGTGTGGAAGGGTTTCAGTGTGTGGGGAAGGGTTTCAGTGTGTGGGGAAAAGTTTCAGTGTGTGGCGAAATGGTTTCAGTGTGTGGGGAAGGGGTTTCAGTGTGTGGGGAAGGGTTTCAGTGTGTGGGGAATGGGATTCAGTGTGTGGGGAAGGGGTTTCACTGTGTGGGGAAGGTGTTTCAGTGTGTGGGGAAGGGGATTCAGTGTGTGGGGAAGGGGTTTCAGCGTGTGGGGAATGTCTTTCAGCGTGTGGGGAAGGGGTTTCAGTGTGTGGGGAAGTTGTTTCAGTATGTGGGGAAGGGGTTTCAGTGTGTGGGGAAGGGTTTCAGTGTGTGGGGAAGGGTTTCAGTGTGTGGGGAAGGTGTTTCAGTATGTGGGGAAGGGGTTTCAGTGTGTGGGGAAGGGTTTCAGTGTGTGCGGAAGGGGTTTCAGTGTGTGGGGAATGGTTTCAGTGTGTGGGGAAGGGGATTCAGTGTGTGGGGAAGGCGTTTCAGTGTGTGGGGATGGGGTTTCACTGTGTGGGGAAGGTGTTTCAGCGTGTGGGGAAGGGGATTCAGTGTGTGGGGAAGGGCTTTCAGCGTGTGGGGAAGGGTTTCAGTGTGTGGGGAAGGTGTTTCAGTATGTGGGGAAGGTTTCCAGTGTGTGGGGAAGGGTTTCAGTGTGTGGGGAAGGGTTTCAATGTGTGGGGAAAGGGTTTCAGTGTGTTTGGAATGGTTTCAGTGTGTGGGGAAGGGGATGCAGTGTGTGGGGAATGGTTTCAGTGTGTGGGGAAGGGTTTCAATGTGTTGGGAAGGGGTTTCAGTATGTGGGGAAGTGTTTCAGTGTGTGGGGAATGGTTTCAGTGTGTGGTGAATGGTTTCAGCGTGTGGGGAAGGGGTTTCAGTGTGTGGGGAAGGATTTCAGTGTGTGGGGAAGGGTTTCAGTGTGTGGGGAAGTGTTTCAGTGTGTGGGGAAGGGGTTTCAGTGTGTGGGGAAGTGTTTCAGTGTGAGGGTATGGGTTTCTGTGTGTGGGAAGGGGTTTCAGTGTGTGGGGAAGGGGTTTCACTGTGTGGGGAAGGGGTTTCAGTGCGTGGGGAAGGGGTTTCAATGTTTGGGGAATGGGTTTCAGTGTGTGGGGAGTGGTTCAGTGTGTGGTGAAAGGATTTCAGTGTGTGGGGAAGGTGATTCAGTGTGTGGAGAAGGGGATTCTCTGTGTGGGGAAGGGGTTTCAGTGTGTAGGGAAGGGGTTTCAGTGTGTGGGGAAGGGGTTTCAGTGTGTGGGGAATGGTTTCAGTGTGTGGGGAAGGGTTTCAGTGTGTGGGGAATGGTTTCAGTGTGTGGGGAATGGTTTCAGCGTGTGGGGAAGGGGTTTCAGTGTGTGGAGAAGGGTTTCAGTGTGTGGGGAAGTGTTTCAGTTTGTGGGGAAGGGGTTTCAGTGTGTGGGGAAGTGTTTCAGTGTGTTGGTATGGGTTTCAGTGTGTGGGGAAGGGGTTCAGTGTGTGGGGAAGGTGTTTCAGTGTGTGGTGAAGGGGTTTCACTGTTTGGGGAAGGGGTTTCAGTGTGTGGGGAATGGTTTCAGTGTGTGGTGAAAGGATATCAGTGTGTGGGGAAGGTGATTCAGTTTGTGGAGAAGGGGATTCTCTGTGTGGGGAAGGGGTTTCAGTGTGTGGGGAAGGGGTTTCAGTGTGTGGGGAAGGGGTTTCAGTGTGTGGGGAATGGTTTCAGTGTGTGGGGAAGGGTTTCAGTGTGTGGGGAATGGTTTCAGCGTGTGGGGAAGGGGTTTCAGCGGGTGGGGAAGGGGTTTCACTGTGTGGGGAAGATGTTTCAGTGTGTGGGGAAGGGTTTCAGTGTGTGGGGAAGGGGATTCAGCGTGTGGGGAAGGGGTTTCAGTGTGTGGGGAAGGGGTTTCACTGTGTGGGGAAGGTGTTTCAGTGTGTGGGGAAGGGGATTCAGTGTGTGGGGAAGGGGTTTCAGCGTGTGGGGAAGGGTTTCAGTGTGTGTGGAATGTCTTTCAGCGTGTGGGGAAGGGGTTTCAGTGTGTGGGGAAGGTGTTTCAGTATGTGGAGAAGGGGTTTCAGTGTGTGGGGAAGGGTTTCAGTGTGTGGGGAAGGGTTTCAGTGTGTGGGGAAGGGTTTCAGTGTGTGGGGAAGGGGTTTCAGTGTGTGGGGAATGGTTTCAGTGTGTGGGGAATGGTTTCATCGTGTGGGGAAGGGGTTTCAGTGTTTGGGGAAGATGTTTCAGTGTGTGTGGAAGGGTTTCAGTGTGTGGGGAAGGGTTTCAGTGTGTGGGGAAGAGTTTCAGTGTGTGGCGAAAGGGTTTCAGTGTGTGGGGAATGGTTTCAGTGTGTGGGGAAGGGGTTTCAGTGTGTGGGGAAGGGTTTCAGTGTGTGGGGAATGGGATTCAGTGTGTGGGGAAGGGGTTTCACTGTGTGGGGAAGGTGTTTCAGTGTGTGGGGAAGGGGATTCAGTGTGTGGGGAAGGGGTTTCAGCGTGTGGGGAAGGGTTTCAGTGTGTGTGGAATGTCTTTCAGCGTGTGGGGAAGGGGTTTCAGTGTGTGGGGAAGTTGTTTCAGTATGTGGGGAAGGGGTTTCAGTGTGTGGGGAAGGGTTTCAGTGTGTGGGGAAGGGTTTCAGTGTGTGGGGAAGGTGTTTCAGTATGTGGGGAAGGGGTTTCAGTGTGTGGGGAAGGGTTTCAGTGTGTGCGGAAGGGGTTTCAGTGTGTGGGGAATGGTTTCAGTGTGTGGGGAAGGGGATTCAGTGTGTGGGGAAGGCGTTTCAGTGTGTGGTGATGGGGTTTCAGTGTGTGGGGAAGGTGTTTCAGTGTGTGGGGAAGGGGATTCAGTGTGTGGGGAAGGGCTTTCAGCGTGTGGGGAAGGGTTTCAGTGTGTGGGGAAGGTGTTTCAGTATGTGGGGAAGGGTTCCAGTGTGTGGGGAAGGGTTTCAGTGTGTGGGGAAGGGTTTCAGTGTGTGGGGAAAGGGTTTCAGTGTGTTTGGAATGGTTTCAGTGTGTGGGGAAGGGTTTCAGTGTGTGGGGAATGGTTTCAGTGTGTGGGGAATGGTTTCAGCGTGTGGGGAAGGGGTTTCAGTGTGTGGAGAAGGGTTTCAGTGTGTGGGGAAGTGTTTCAGTATGTGGGGAAGGAGTTTCAGTGTTTGGGGAAGGGCTTCAGTGTGTGGGGAAGGGTTTCAGTGTGTGGGGAAGGGGTTTCTGTGTGTGGGGAATGGTTTCAGTGTGTGGGGAAGGGTTTCAGTGTGTTGGGAAGGGGTTTCAGTATGTGGGGAAGTGTTTCAGTGTGTGGGGAATGGTTTCAGTGTGTGGTGAATGGTTTCAGCTTGTGGGGAAGGGGTTTCAGTGTGTGGGGAAGGATTTCAGTGTGTGGGGAAGGGTTTCAGTGTGTGTGGAAGGTGTTTCAGTGTGGGGTGAAGGTGTTTCAGTGTGTGGGGACGGGTTTCACTGTGTGTGGAATGTGTTTCAGTGTGTGGGGAAGGGGTTTCAGTGTGTGGGGAAGTGTTTCAGTGTGTGGGGAAGGGTTTCAGTGTGTGGGGAAGGGGTTTCAGTGTGTGGGGAAGGGTTTCAGTGTGTGGGGAAGGGTTTCACTTTGCGAGGAAGGTGTTTTAGTGTGTGGGGAAGGGGATGCAGTGTGTGGGGAAGGGTTTCAGTGTGTGGGGAAGGGTTTCAGTGTGTGAGGAAGGGGTTTTAGTATGTGGGGAAGTGTTTCAGTGTGTGGGGAATGGTTTCAGTGTGTGGTGAATGGTTTCAGCGTGTGGGGAAGGGGTTTCAGTGTGTGGGGAAGGATTTCAGTGTGTGGGGAAGGGTATCAGTGTGTGGGGAAGTGTTTCAGTGTGTGGGGAAGGGGTTTCAGTTTGTGGGGAAGTGTTTCAGTGTGAGGGGATGGGTTTCAGTGTGTGGGGAAGGGGTTTCAGTGTGTGGGGAAGGGGTTTCACTGTGTGGGGAAGGGGTTTCAGTGCGTGGGGAAGGGGTTTCAATGTTTGGGGAAGGGGTTTCAGTGTGTGGGGAATGGTTTCAGTGTGTGGTGAAACGATTTCAGTGTGTGGGGAAGCTGATTCAGTGTGTGGAGAAGGGGATTCTCTGTGTGGGGAAGGGGTTTCAGTGTGTGGGGAAGGGACTTCAGTGTGTGGGGAAGGTGTTTCAGTGTGTGGGGAATGGTTTCAGTGTGTGGGGAAGGGTTTCAGTGTGTGGGGAATGGTTTCAGTGTGTGGGGAATGGTTTCAGCGTGTGGGGATTGGGTTTCAGTGTGTGGAGAAGGGTTTCAGTGTGTGGGGAAGTGTTTCAGTGTGTGGGGAAGGGGTTTCAGTGTGTGGGGAAGTGTTTCAGTGTGTGGTTATGGGTTTCAGTGTGTGGGGAAGGGGTTTCAGTGTGTGGGGAAGGGCTTTCACTGTTTGGGGAAGGGGTTTCAGTGTGTGGGGAATGGTTTCAGTGTGTGGTGAAAGGATTTCAGTGTGTGGGGAAGGTGATAGTGTGTGGAGAAGGGGATTCTCTGTGTGGGGAAGGGGTTTCAGTGTGTGGGAAAGGGGTTTCAGTGTGTGGGGAAGGGGTTTCAGTGTGTGGGGAATGGTTTCAGTGTGTGGGGAAGTGTTTCAGTTTGTGGGGAATGGTTTCAGCGTGTGGGAAGGGGTTTCAGCTTGTTGGGAAGGGGTTTCAGTGTGTGGCGAAGATGTTTCAGTGTGTGGGGAAGGGTTTCAGTGTGTGCGGAAGGGGTTTCAGTGTGTGGGGAAGGCGTTTCAGTGTGTGGGGATGGGGTTTCACTGTGTGGGAAGGTGTTTCAGTGTGTGGGGAAGGGGATTCAGTGTGTGGGGAAGGGCTTTCAGCGTGTGGGGTAGGGTTTCAGTGTGTGTGGAATGTCTTTCAGCGTGAGGGGAAGGGGTTTCAGTGTGTGGGGAAGGTGTTTCAGTATGTGGGGAAGGGGTTTCAGTGTGTGGGGAAGGGTTTCAGTGTGTGGGGAAGGGTTTCAGTGTGTGGGGAATGTGTTTCAGTGTGTGGGGAAGGGGTTTCAGTGTGTGGGGAAGGGTTTCAGTGTGTGGGGAAGGGGTTTCAGTGTGTGGGGAATGGTTTCAGTGTGTGGGGAATGGTTTCAGCGTGTGGGGAAGGGGTTTCAGTGTGTGGGGAAGATGTTTCAGTGTGTGTGGAAGGGTTTCAGTGTGTGGGGAAGGGTTTCAGTGTGTGGGGAAGGGTTTCAGTGTGTGGGGAAAGGGTTTCAGTGTGTGGGGAATGGTTTCAGTGTGTGGGGAAGGTGATTCAGTGCGTGGAGAAGGGGATTCTCTGTGTGGGGAAGGGGTTTCAGTGTGTGGGGAAGGGGTTTCAGTGTGTGGGGAAGGGGTTTCAGTGTGTGGGGAATGGTTTCAGTGTGTGGGGAAGGGTTTCAGTGTGTGGGGAATGGTTTCAGCGTGTGGGAAAGGGGTTGCAGCGTGTGGGAAGGGGTTTCAGTGTGTGGGGAAGATGTTTCAGTGTGTGGGGAAGGGTTTCAGTGTGTGGGGAAGGGGTTTCAGTGTGTGGGGAAGGGTTTCAGTGTGTGGGGAATGGGATTCAGTGTGTGGGGATGGGGTTTCACTGTGTGGGGAAGGTGTTTCAGTGTGTGGGGAAGGGGATTCAGTGTGTGGGGAAGGGTTTCAGCGTGTGGGGAAGGGTTTCAGTGTGTGTGGAATGTCTTTCAGCGTGTGGGGAAGGGGATTCAGTGTGTGGGGAAGTTGTTTCAGTATTTGGGGAAGGGGTTTCAGTGTGTGGGGAAGGGTTTCAGTGTGTGGGGAATGGTTTCAGTGTGTGGGGAAGGTGTTTCAGTATGTGGGGAAGGGGTTTCAGTGTGTGGGGAAGGGTTTCAGTGTGTGCGGAAGGGGTTTCAGTGTGTGGGGAATGGTTTCAGTGTGTGGGGAATGGTTTCAGCGTGTGGGGAAGGGGTTTCAGTGTGTGGGGAAGATGTTTCAGTGTGAGTGGAAGGGTTCCAGTGTGTGGGGAAGGGTTTCAGTGTGTGGGGAAGGGTTTCAGTGTGTGGGGAAAGGGTTTCAGTGTGTTTGGAATGGTTTCAGTGTGTGGGGAAGGGTTTCAGTTTGTGGGGAATGGTTTCAGTGTGTGGGGAATGGTTTCAGCGTGTGGGGAAGGGGTTTCAGTGTGTGGAGAAGGGTTTCAGTGTGTGGGGAAGTGTTTCAGTATGTGGGGATGGGGTTTCAGTGTGCTGGGGAAGGGTTTCAGTGTGTGGGGATGTGTTTCAGTGTGTGGGGAAGGGGATGCAGTGTGTGGGGAATGGTTTCAGTGTGTGGGAAGGGTTTCAGTGTGTTGGGAAGGGGTTTCAGTATGTGGGGAAGTGTTTCAGTGTGTGGGGAATGGTTTCAGTGTGTGGTGAATGGTTTCAGCGTGTGGGGAAGGGGTTTCAGTGTGTGGGAAGGATTTCAGTGTGTGGGGAAGGGTTTCAGTGTGTGGGGAAGTGTTCAGTGTGTGGGGAAGGGGTTTCAGTGTGTGGGGAAGTGTTTCAGTGTGAGGGTATGGGTTTCAGTGTGTGGGGAAGGGGTTTCAGTGTGTGGGGAAGGGGTTTCACTGTGTGGGAAGGGGTTTCAGTGCGTGGGGAAGGGGTTTCAATGTTTGGGGAATGGGTTTCAGTGTGTGGGGAATGGTTCAGTGTGTGGTGAAAGGATTTCAGTGTGTGGGGAAGGTGATTCAGTGTGTGGAGAAGGGGATTCTCTGTGTGGGGAAGGGGTTTCAGTGTGTAGGGAAGGGGTTTCAGTGTGTGGGGAAGGGGTTTCAGTGTGTGGGGAATGGTTTCAGTGTGTGGGGAAGGGTTTCAGTGTGTGGGGAATGGTTTCAGTGTGTGGGGAATGGTTTCAGCGTGTGGGGAAGGGGTTTCAGTGTGTGGAGAAGGGTTTCAGTGTGTGGGAAGTGTTTCAGTATGTGGGGATGGGGTTTCAGTGTGTGGGGAAGGGGTTTCAGTGTGTGGGGAAGATGTTTCAGTGTGTGGGGAAGGGTTTCAGTGTGTGGGGAACGGGATTCAGCGTGTGGGGAAGGGGTTTCAGTGTGTGGGGAAGGGGTTTCACTGTGTGGGGAAGGTGTTTCAGTGTGTGGGGAAGGGGATTCAGTGTGTGGGGAAGGGGTTTCAGCGTGTGGGGAAGGGTTTCAGTGTGTGTGGAATGTCTTTCAGCGTGTGGGGAAGGTGTTTCAGTGTGTGGGGAAGGTGTTTCAGTATGTGGAGAAGGGGTTTCAGTGTGTGGGGAAGGGTTTCAGTGTGTGGGGAAGGGTTTCAGTGTGTGGGGAAGGGTTTCAGTGTGTGGGGAAGGGGTTTCAGTGTGTGGGGAATGGTTTCAGTGTGTGGGGAATGGTTTCATCGTATGGGGAAGGGGTTTCAGTGTTTGGGGAAGATGTTTCAGTGTGTGTGGAAGGGTTTCAGTGTGTGGGGAAGGGTTTCAGTGTGTGGGGAAGAGTTTCAGTGTGTGGCGAAAGGGTTTCAGTGTGTGGGGAATGGTTTCAGTGTGTGGGGAAGGGGTTTCAGTGTGTGGGGAAGGGTTTCAGTGTGAGGGGAATGGGATTCAGTGTGTGGGGAAGGGGTTTCACTGTGTGGGAAGGTGTTTCAGTGTGTGGGGAAGGGGATTCAGTGTGTGGGGAAGGGGTTTCAGCGTGTGGGGAAGGGTTTCAGTGTGTGTGGAATGTCTTTCAGCGTGTGGGGAAGGGGTTTCAGTGTGTGGGGAAGTTGTTTCAGTATGTGGGGAAGGGGTTTCAGTGTGTGGGGAAGGGTTTCAGTGTGTGGGGAAGGGTTTCAGTGTGTGGGGAAGGTGTTTCAGTATGTGGGGAAGGGGTTTCAGTGTGTGGGGAAGGGTTTCAGTGTGTGCGGAAGGGGTTTCAGTGTGTGGGGAATGGTTTCAGTGTGTGGGAATGGTTTCAGCGTGTGGGGAAGGGGTTTCAGTGTGTGGGGAAGATGTTTCAGTGTGAGTGGAAGGGTTCCAGTGTGTGGGGAAGGGTTTCAGTGTGTGGGGAAGGGTTTCAGTGTGTGGGGAAAGGGTTTCAGTGTGTTTGGAATGGTTTCAGTGTGTGGGGAAGGGTTTCAGTGTGTGGGGAAAGGTTTCAGTGTGTGGGGAATGGTTTCAGCGTGTGGGAAGGGGTTTCAGTGTGTGGAGAAGGGTTTCAGTGTGTGGGGAAGTGTTTCAGTATGTGGGGATGGGGTTTCAGTGTGTGGGGAAGGGTTTCAGTGTGTGGGGAAGGGTTTCAGTGTGTTTGCAAGGGGATGCAGTGTGTGGGGAATGGTTTCAGTGTGTGGGGAAGGGTTTCAGTGTGTTGGGAAGGGGTTTCAGTATGTGGGGAAGTGTTTCAGTGCGTGGGGAATGGTTTCAGTGTGTGGTGAATGGTTTCAGTGTGTGGGGATGGGGTTTCAGTGTGTGGGGAAGGATTTCAGCGTGTGGGGAAGGGTTTCAGTGTGTGGGGAAGTGTTTCAGTGTGTGGGGAAGGGGTTTCAGTGTGTGGGGAAGGGGTTTCAATGTTTGGGGAATGGGTTTCAGTGTGTGGGGAATGGTTCAGTGTGTGGTGAAAGGATTTCAGTGTGTGGGGAAGGTGATTCAGTGTGTGGAGAAGGGGATTCTCTGTGTGGGGAAGGGGTTTCAGTGTGTAGGGAAGGGGTTTCAGTGTGTGGGGAAGGGGTTTCAGTGTGTGGGGAATGGTTTCAGTGTGTGGGGAAGGGTTTCAGTGTGTGGGGAATGGTTTCAGTGTGTGGGGAATGGTTTCAGCGAGTGGGGAAGGGGTTTCAGTGTGTGGAGAAGGGTTTCAGTGTGTGGGGAAGTGTTTCAGTTTGTGGGGAAGGGGTTTCAGTGTGTGGGGAAGTGTTTCAGTGTGTTGGTATGGGTTTCAGTGTGTGGGGAAGGGGTTCAGTGTGTGGGGAAGGTGTTCACTGTGTGGTGAAGGGGTTTCAGTGTGTGGGGAATGGTTTCAGTTTGTGGTGAAAGGATTTCAGTGTGTGGGGAAGGTGATTCAGTTTGTGGAGAAGGGGATTCTCTGTGTGGGGAAGGGGTTTCAGTGTGTGGGGAAGGGGTTTCAGTGTGTGGGGAAGGGGTTTCAGTGTGTGGGGAGTGGTTTCAGTGTGTGGGGAAGGGTTTCAGTGTGTGGGGAATGGTTTCAGCGTGTGGGGAAGGGGTTTCAGCGGGTGGGGAAGGGGTTTCAGTGTGTGGGGAAGATGTTTCAGTGTGTGGGGAAGGGTTTCAGTGTGTGGGGAAGAGGTTTCAGTGTGTGGGGAACGGTTTCAGTGTGTGGGGAAGGGGATTCAGCGTGTGGGGAAGGGGTTTCAGTGTGTGGGGAAGTGGTTTCACGGTGTGGGGAAGGTGTTTCAGTGTGTGGGGAAGGGGATTCAGTGTGTGGGGAAGGGGTTTCAGCGTGTGGGGAAGGGTTTCAGTGTGTGTGGAATGTCTTTCAGCGTGTGGAGAAGGGGTTTCAGTGTGTGGGGAAGGTGTTTCAGTATGTGGAGAAGGGGTTTCAGTGTGTGGGGAAGGGTTTCAGTGTGTGGGGAAGGGTTTCAGTGTGTGGGGAAGGGTTTCAGTGTGTGGGGAAGGGGTTTCAGTGTGTGGGGAATGGTTTCAGTGTGTGGGGAATGGTTCAGTGTGTGGTGAAAGGATTTCAGTGTGTGGGGAAGGTGATTCAGTGTGTGGAGAAGGGGATTCTCTGTGTGGGGAAGGGGTTTCAGTGTGTAGGGAAGGGGTTTCAGTGTGTGGGGAAGGGTTTCAGTGTGTGGGGAATGGTTTCAGTGTGTGGGGAAGGGTTTCAGTGTGTGGGGAATGGTTTCAGTGTGTGGGGAATGGTTTCAGCGAGTGGGGAAGGGGTTTCAGTGTGTGGAGAAGGGTTTCAGTGTGTGGGGAAGTGTTTCAGTTTGTGGGGAAGGGGTTTCAGTGTGTGGGGAAGTGTTTCAGAGTGTTGGTATGGGTTTCAGTGTGTGGGGAAGGGGTTCAGTGTGTGGGGAAGGTGTTTCAGTGTGTGGTGAAGGGGTTTCACTGTTTGGGGAAGGGGTTTCAGTGTGTGGGGAATGGTTTCAGTGTGTGGTGAAAGGATTTCAGTGTGTGGGAAGGTGATTCAGTTTGTGGAGAAGGGGATTCTATGTGTGGGGAAGGGGTTTCAGTGTGTGGGAAGGGGTTTCAGTGTGTGGGGAAGGGGTTTCACTGTGTGGGGAATGGTTTCAGTGTGTGGGGAAGGGTTTCAGTGTGTGGGGAATGGTTTCAGCGTGTGGGGAATGGGTTTCAGCGGGTGGGGAAGGGGTTTCAGTGTGTGGGGAAGATGTTTCAGTGTGTGGGGAAGGGTTTCAGTGTGTGGGGAAGAGGTTTCAGTGTGTGGGGAAGGGTTTCAGTGTGTGGGGAAGGGGATTCAGCGTGTGGGGAAGGGGTTTCAGTGTGTGGGGAAGGGGTTTCACTGTGTGGAGAAGGTGTTTCAGTGTGTGGGGAAGGGGATTCAGTGTGTGGGGAAGGGGTTTCAGCGTGTGGGGAATGGTTTCAGTGTGTGTGGAATGTCTTTCAGCGTGTGGAGAAGGGGTTTCAGTGTGTGGGGAAGGTGTTTCAGTATGTGGAGAAGGGGTTTCAGTGTGTGGGGAAGGGTTTCAGTGTGTGGGGAAGGGTTTCAGTGTGTGGGGAAGGGTTTCAGTGTGTGGGGAAGGGGTTTCAGTGTGTGGGGAATGGTTTCAGTGTGTGGGGAATGGTTTCATCGTGTGGGGAAGGGGTTTCAGTGTTTGGGGAAGATGTTTCAGTGTGTGTGGAAGGGTTTCAGTGTGTGGGGAAGGGTTTCAGTGTGTGGGGAAGAGTTTCAGTGTGTGGCGAAAGGGTTTCAGTGTGTGGGGAATGGTTTCAGTGTGTGGGGAAGGTGATTCAGTGTGTGGAGAAGGGGTTCTCTGTGTGGGGAAGGGGTTTCAGTGTGTGGGGAAGGGGTTTCAGTGTGTGGGGAAGGGGTTTCAGTGTGTGGGGAATGGTTTCAGTGTGTGGGGAAGGGTTTCAGTGTGTGGGGAATGGTTTCAGCGTGTGGGGAAGGGGTTTCAGCGTGTGGGGAAGGGGTTTCAGAGTGTGGGGAAGAAGTTTCAGTGTGTGGGGAAGGGTTTCAGTGCGTGGAGAAGGGGATTCTCTGTGTGGGGAAGGGGTTTCAGTGTGTGGGGAAGGGGTTTCAGTGTGTGGGGACGGGGTTTCAGTGTGTGGGGAATGGTTTCAGTGTGTGGGGAAGGGTTTCAGTGTGTGGGGAATGGTTTCAGCGTGTGGGAAAGGGGTTGCAGCGTGTGGGGAAGGGGTTTCAGTGTGTGGGGAAGATGTTTCAGTGTGTGGGGAAGGGTTTCAGTGTGTGGGGAAGGGGTTTCAGTGTGTGGGGAAGGGTTTCAGTGTGTGGGGAATGGGATTCAGTGTGTGGGGAAGGGGTTTCACTGTGTGGGGAAGGTGTTTCAGTGTGTGGGGAAGGGGATTCAGTGTGTGGGGAAGGGGTTTCAGCGTGTGGGGAAGGGTTTCAGTGTGTGTGGAATGTCTTTCAGCGTGTGGGGAAGGGGTTTCAGTGTGTGGGGAAGTTGTTTCAGTATGTGGGGAAGGGGTTTCAGTGTGTGGGGAAGGGTTTCAGTGTGTGGGGAAGGGTTTCAGTGTGTGGGGAAGGTGTTTCAGTATGTGGGGAAGGGGTTTCAGTGTGTGGGGAAGGGTTTCAGTGTGTGCGGAAGGGGTTTCAGTGTGTGGGGAATGGTTTCAGTGTGTGGGGAATGGTTTCAGCGTGTGGGGAAGGGGTTTCAGTGTGTGGGGAAGATGTTTCAGTGTGAGTGGAAGGGTTCCAGTGTGTGGGGAAGGGTTTCAGTGTGTGGGGAAGGGTTTCAGTGTGTGGGGAAGGGGTTTCAGTGTGTTTGGAATGGTTTCAGTGTGTGGGGAAGGGTTTCAGTGTGTGGGGAATGGTTTCAGTGTGTGGGGAATGGTTTCAGCGTGTGGGGAAGGGGTTTCAGTGTGTGGAGAAGGGTTTCAGTGTGTGGGGAAGTGTTTCAGTATGTGGGGAAGGGGTTTCAGTGTGTGGGGAAGGGTTTCAGTGTGTGGGGAAGGGTTTCAGTGTGTGGGGAAGGGGATGCAGTGTGTGGGGAATGGTTTCAGTGTGTGGGGAAGGGTTTCAGTGTGTTGGGAAGGGGTTTCAGTATGTGGGGAAGTGTTTCAGTGTGTGGGGAATGGTTTCAGTGTGTGGTGAATGGTTTCAGCGTGTGGGGAAGGGGTTTCAGTGTGTGGGGAAGGATTTCAGTGTGTGGGGAAGGGTTTCAGTGTGTGGGGAAGTGTTTCAGTGTGTGGGGAAGGGGTTTCAGTGTGTGGGGAAGTGTTTCAGTGTGAGGGTATGGGTTTCAGTGTGTGGGGAAGGGGTTTCAGTGTGTGGGGAAGGGGTTTCACTGTGTGGGGAAGGGGTTTCAGTGCGTGGGGAAGGGGTTTCAATGTTTGGGGAATGGGTTTCAGTGTGTGGGGAAGGTGATTCAGTGTGTGGAGAAGGGGATTCTCTGTGTGGGGAAGGGGTTTCAGTGTGTAGGGAAGGGGTTTCAGTGTGTGGGGAAGGGGTTTCAGTGTGTGGGGAATGGTTTCAGTGTGTGGGGAAGGGTTTCAGTGTGTGGGGAATGGTTTCAGTGTATGGGGAATGGTTTCAGCGTGTGGGGAAGGGGTTTCAGTGTGTGGAGAAGGGTTTCAGTGTGTGGGGAAGTGTTTCAGTTTGTGGGGAAGGGGTTTCAGTGTGTGGGGAAGTGTTTCAGTGTGTTGGTATGGGTTTCAGTGTGTGGGGAAGGGGTTCAGTGTGTGGGGAAGGTGTTTCAGTGTGTGGTGAAGGGGTTTCACTGTTTGGGGAAGGGGTTTCAGTGTGTGGGGAATGGTTTCAGTGTTTGGTGAAAGGATTTCAGTGTGTGGGGAAGGTGATTCAGTTTGTGGAGAAGGGGATTCTCTGTGTGGGGAAGGGGTTTCAGTGTGTGGGGAAGGGGTTTCAGTGTGTGGGGAAGGGGTTTCAGTGTGTGGGGAATGGTTTCAGTGTGTGGGGAAGGGTTCAGTGTGTGGGGAATGGTTTCAGCGTGTGGGGAAGGGGTTTCAGCGGGTGGGGAAGGGGTTTCAGTGTGTGGGAAAGATGTTTCAGTGTGTGGGGAAGGGTTTCAGTGTGTGGGGAAGAGGTTTCAGTGTGTGGGGAAGGGTTTCAGTGTGTGGGGAAGGGGATTCAGCGTGTGGGGAAGGGGTTTCAGTGTGTGGGGAAGGGGTTTCACTGTGTGGGGAAGGTGTTTCAGTGTGTGGGGAAGGGGATTCAGTGTGTGGGGAAGGGGTTTCAGCGTGTGGGGAAGGGTTTCAGTGTGTGTGGAATGTCTTTCAGCGTGTGGTGAAGGGGTTTCAGTGTGTGGGGAAGGTGTTTCAGTATGTGGAGAAGGGGTTTCAGTGTGTGGGGAAGGGTTTCAGTGTGTGGGGAAGGGTTTCAGTGTGGGGAAGGGTTTCAGTGTGTGGGGAAGGGGTTTCAGTGTGTGGGGAATGGTTTCAGTGTGTGGGGAATGGTTTCATCGTGTGGGGAAGGGGTTTCAGTGTTTGGGGAAAGGGGTTTCAGTGTTTGGGGAAGATGTTTCAGTGTGTGTGGAAGGGTTTCAGTGTGTGGGGAAGGGTTTCAGTGTGTGGGGAAGAGTTTCAGTGTGTGGCGAAAGGGTTTCAGTGTGTGGGGAATGGTTTCAGTGTGTGGGGAAGGTGATTCAGTGTGTGGAGAAGGGGTTCTCTGTGTGGGGAAGGGGTTTCAGTGTGTGGGGAAGGGGTTTCAGTGTGTGGGGAAGGGGTTTCAGTGTGTGGGGAATGGTTTCAGTGTGTGGGGAAGGGTTTCAGTGTGTGGGGAATGGTTTCAGCGTGTGGGGAAGGGGTTTCAGCGTGTGGGGAAGGGGTTTCAGAGTGTGGGGAAGATGTTTCAGTGTGTGGGGAAGGGTTTCAGTGTGTGGGGAAGGGGTTTCAGTGTGTGGGGAAGGGTTTCAGTGTGTGGGGAAGGGGATTCAGTGTGTGGGGAAGGGGTTTCAGTGTGTGGGGAAGGGGTTTCACTTTGTGGGGAAGGTGTTTCAGTGTGTGGGGAAGGGGATTCAATGTGTTGGGAATGGGCTTCAGCGTGTGGGGAAGGGTTTCAGTGTGTGTGGAATGTCTTTCAGTGTGTGGGGAAGGGGTTTCAGTGTGTGGGAAAGGTGTTTCAGTATGTGGGGAAGGGGTTTCAGTGTGTGGGGAAGGGTTTCAGTGTGTGGGGAAGGGTTTCAGTGTGTGGGGAAGGTGTTTCAGTGTGTGGGGAAGGGGTTTCAGTGTGTGGGGAACGGTTTCAGTGTGTGGGGAAGGGGTTTCAGTGTGTGGGGAATGGTTTCAGTGTGTCGGGAATGGTTTCAGCGTGTGGGGAAGGGGTTTCAGTGTGTGGGGAAGATGTTTCAGTGTGTGTGGAAGGGTTTCAGTGTGTGGGGAAGGGTTTCAGTGTTTGGGGAATGGTTTCAGCGTGTGGGGAAGGGTTTCAGTGTGTGGGGAATGGTTTCAGTGTGTGGGGAAGGGGTTTCACTGTGTGGGGAAGGTGTTTCAGTGTGTGGGGAAGGGGTTTCAGTGTGTGGGGAAGTGTTTCAGTGTGAGGGTATGGGTTTCAGTGTGTGGGGAAGGGGTTTCAGTGTGTAGGGAAGGGGTTTCACTGTGTGGGGAAGGGGTTTCAGTGCGTGGGGAAGGGGTTTCAATGTTTGGGGAATGGGTTTCAGTGTGTGGGGAATGGTTCAGTGTGTGGTGAAAGGATTTCAGTGTGTGGGGAAGGTGATTCAGTGTGTGGAGAAGGGGATTCTCTGTGTGGGGAAGGGGTTTCAGTGTGTAGGGAAGGGGTTTCAGTGTGTGGGGAAGGGGTTTCAGTGCGTGGGGAATGGTTTCAGTGTGTGGGGAAGGGTTTCAGTGTGTGGGGAATGGTTTCAGTGTGTGGGGAATGGTTTCAGCGTGTGGGGAAGGGGTTTCAGTGTGTGGAGAAGGGTTTCAGTGTGTGGGGAAGTGTTTCAGTTTGTGGGGAAGGGGTTTCAGTGTGTGGGGAAGTGTTTCAGTGTGTTGGTATGGGTTTCAGTGTGTGGGGAAGGGGTTCAGTGTGTGGGGAAGGTGTTTCAGTGTGTGGTGAAGGGGTTTCACTGTTTGGGGAAGGGGTTTCAGTGTGTGGGGAATGGTTTCAGTGTGTGGTGAAAGGATTTCAGTGTGTGGGGAAGGTGATTCAGTTTGTGGAGAAGGGGATTCTCTGTGTGGGGAAGGGGTTTCAGTGTGTGGGGAAGGGGTTTCAGTGTGCGGGGAAGGGGTTTCAGTGTGTGGGGAATGGTTTCAGTGTGTGGGGAAGGGTTTCAGTGTGTGGGGAATGGTTTCAGCGTGTGGGGAAGGGGTTTCAGCGGGTGGGGAAGGGGTTTCAGTGTGTGGGAAAGATGTTTCAGTGTGTGGGGAAGGGTTTCAGTGTGTGGGGAAGAGGTTTCAGTGTGTGGGGAAGGGTTTCAGTGTGTGGGGAAGGGGATTCAGCGTGTGGGGAAGGGGTTTCAGTGTGTGGGGAAGGGGTTTCACTGTGTGGGGAAGGTGTTTCAGTGTGTGGGGAAGGGGATTCAGTGTGTGGGGAAGGGGTTTCAGCGTGTGGGGAAGGGTTTCAGTGTGTGTGGAATGTCTTTCAGCGTGTGGGGAAGGGGTTTCAGTGTGTGGGGAAGGTGTTTCAGTATGTGGAGAAGGGGTTTCAGTGTGTGGGGAAGGGTTTCAGTGTGTGGGGAAGGGTTTCAGTGTGTGGGGAAGGGTTTCAGTGTGTGGGGAAGGGGTTTCAGTGTGTGGGGAATGGTTTCAGTGTGTGGGGAATGGTTTCATCGTGTGGGGAAGGGGTTTCAGTGTTTGGGGAAGATGTTTCAGTGTGTGTGGAAGGGTTTCAGTGTGTGGGGAAGGGTTTCAGTGTGTGGGGAAGAGTTTCAGTGTGTGGCGAAAGGGTTTCAGTGTGTGGGGAATGGTTTCAGTGTGTGGGGAAGGTGATTCAGTGTGTGGAGAAGGGGTTCTCTGTGTGGGGAAGGGGTTTCAGTGTGTGGGGAAGGGGTTTCCGTGTGTGGGGAAGGGGTTTCAGTGTGTGGGGAATGGTTTCAGTGTGTGGGGAAGGGTTTCAGTGTGTGGGGAATGGTTTCAGCGTGTGGGGAAGGGGTTTCAGCGTGTGGGGAAGGGGTTTCAGAGTGTGGGGAAGATGTTTCAGTGTGTGGGGAAGGGTTTCAGTGTGTGGGGAAGGGGTTTCAGTGTGTGGGGAAGGGTTTCAGTGTGTGGGGAAGGGGATTCAGTGTGTGGGGAAGGGGTTTCAGTGTGTGGGGAAGGGGTTTCACTTTGTGGGGAAGGTGTTTCAGTGTGTGGGGAAGGGGATTCAATGTGTTGGGAATGGGTTTCAGCGTGTGGGGAAGGGTTTCAGTGTGTGTGGAATGTCTGTCAGAGTGTGGGGAAGGAGTTTCAGTGTGTGGGAAAGGTGTTTCAGTATGTGGGGAAGGGGTTTCAGTGTGTGGGGAAGGGTTTCAGTGTGTGGGGAAGGGTTTCAGTGTGTGGGGAAGGTGTTTCAGTGTGTGGGGAAGGGGTTTCAGTGTGTGGGGAACGGTTTCAGTGTGTGGGGAAGGGGTTTCAGTGTGTGGGGAATGGTTTCAGTGTGTCGTGAATGGTTTCAGCGTGTGGGGAAGGGGTTTCAGTGTGTGGGGAAGATGTTTCAGTGTGTGTGGAAGGGTTTCAGTGTGTGGGGAAGGGTTTCAGTGTTTGGGGAATGGTTTCAGTGTGTGGGGAAGGGTTTCAGTGTGTGGGGAATGGTTTCAGTGTGTGGGGAAGGGGTTTCACTGTGTGGGGAAGGTGTTTCAGTGTGTGGGGAAGGGGATTCAGTGTGTGGGGAAGGGGTTTCAGCGTGTGGGGAAGGGTTTCAGTGTGTGTGGAATTTCTTTCAGCGTGTGGGGAAGGGGTTTCAGTGAATGGGGAAGGTGTTTCAGTATGTGGAGAAGGGGTTTCAGTGTGTGGGGAAGGGTTTCAGTGTGTGGGGAAGGGTTTCAGTGTGTGGGGAAGGGTTTCTGTGTGTGGGGAATGGTTTCAGCGTGTGGGGAAGGGGTTTCAGTGTGTGGGGAAGATGTTTCAGTGTGTGTGGAAGGGTTCCAGTGTGTGGGGAAGGGTTTCAGTGTGTGGGGAAGGGTTTCAGTGTGTGGGGAAAGGGTTTCAGTGTGTTTGGAATGGTTTCAGTGTGTGGGGAAGGGTTTCAGTGTGTGGGGAATGGTTTCAGTGTGTGGGGAATGGTTTCAGCGTGTGGGGAAGGGGTTTCAGTGTGTGGAGAAGGGTTTCAGTGTGTGGGGAAGTGTTTCAGTATGTGGGGAAGGGGTTTCAGTGTGTGGGGAAGGGCTTCAGTGTGTGGGGAAGGGTTTCAGTGTGTGGGGAAGGGGTTTCTGTGTGTGGGGAATGGTTTCAGTGTGTGGGGAAGGGTTTCAATGTGTTGGGAAGGGGTTTCAGTATGTGGGGAAGTGTTTCAGTGTGTGGGGAATGGTTTCAGTGTGTGGTGAATGGTTTCAGCTTGTGGGGAAGGGGTTTCAGTGTGTGGGGAAGGATTTCAGTGTGTGGGGAAGGGTTTCAGTGTGTGTGGAAGGTGTTTCAGTGTGGGGTGAAGGGGTTTCAGTGTGTGGGGACGGGTTTCACTGTGTGTGGAATGTGTTTCAGTGTGTGGGGAAGGGGTTTCAGTGTGTGGGGAAGTGTTTCAGTGTGTGGGGAAGGGTTTCAGTGTGTGGGGAAGGGGTTTCAGTGTGTGGGGAAGGGTTTCAGTGTGTGGGGAAGGGTTTCACTTTGCGAGGAAGGTGTTTTAGTGTGTGGGGAAGGGGATGCAGTGTGTGGGGAAGGGTTTCAGTGTGTGGGGAAGGGTTTCAGTGTGTGAGGAAGGGGTTTTAGTATGTGGGGAAGTGTTTCAGTGTGTGGGGAATGGTTTCAGTGTGTGGGGAATGGTTTCAGCGTGTGGGGAAGGGGTTTCAGTGTGTGGGGAAGGATTTCAGTGTGTGGGGAAGGGTTTCAGTGTGTGGGGAAGTGTTTCAGTGTGTGGGGAAGGGGTTTCAGTGTGTGGGGAAGTGTTTCAGTGTGAGGGGATGGGTTTCAGTGTGTGGGGAAGGGGTTTCAGTGTGTGGGGAAGGGGTTTCACTGTGTGTGGAAGGGGTTTCAGTGTGTGGGGAAGGGGTTTCAATGTTTGGGGAAGGGGTTTCAGTGTGTGGGGAATGGTTTCAGTGTGTGGTGAAACGATTTCAGTGTGTGGGGAAGGTGATTCAGTGTGTGGAGAAGGGGATTCTCTGTGTGGGGAAGGGGTTCAGTGTGTGGGGAAGGGACTTCAGTGTGTGGGGAAGGTGTTTCAGTGTGTGGGGAATGGTTTCAGTGTGTGGGGAAGGGTTTCAGTGTGTGGGGAATGGTTTCAGTGTGTGGGGAATGGTTTCAGCGTGTGGGGATGGGGTTTCAGTGTGTGGAGAAGGGTTTCAGTGTGTGGGGAAGTGTTTCAGTGTGTGGGGAAGGGGTTTCAGTGTGTGGGGAAGTGTTTCAGTGTGTGGTTATGGGTTTCAGTGTGTGGGGAAGGGGTTTCAGTGTGTGGGGAAGGGCTTTCACTGTTTGGGGAAGGGGTTTCAGTGTGTGGGGAATGGTTTCAGTGTGTGGTGAAAGGATTTAAGTGTGTGGGGAAGGTTATTCAGTGTGTGGAGAAGGGGATTCTCTGTGTGGGGAAGGGGTTTCAGTGTGTGGGAAATGGGTTTCAGTGTGTGGGGAAGGGGTTTCAGTGTGTGGGGAATGGTTTCAGTGTGTGGGGAAGGGTTTCAGTGTGTGGGCAATGGTTTCAGCGTGTGGGGAAGGGGTTTCAGCGTGTGGGGAAGGGGTTTCAGTGTGTGGCGAAGATGTTTCAGTGTGTGGGGAAGGGTTTCAGTGTGTGCGGAAGGGGTTTCAGTGTGTGGGGAAGGGTTTCAGTGTGTGGGGAAGGGGATTCAGTGTGTGGGGAAGGCGTTTCAGTGTGTGGGGATAGGGTTTCACTGTGTGGGGAAGGTGTTTCAGTGTGTGGGGAAGGGGATTCAGTGTGTGGGGAAGGGCTTTCAGCGTGTGGGGTAGGGTTTCAGTGTGTGTGGAATGTCTTTCAGCGTGAGGGGAAGGGGTTTCAGTGTGTGGGGAAGGTGTTTCAGTATGTGGGGAAGGGGTTTCAGTGTGTGGGGAAGGGTTTCAGTGTGTGGGGAAGGTTTTCAGTGTGTGGGGAAGGTGTTTCAGTGTGTGGGGAAGGGGTTTCAGTGTGTGGGGAAGGGTTTCAGTGTGTGGGGAAGGGGTTTCAGTGTGTGGGGAATAGTTTCAGTGTGTGGGGAATGGTTTCAGCGTGTGGGGAATGGGTTTCAGTGTGTGGGGAAGATGTTTCAGTGTGTGTGGAAGGGTTTCAGTGTGTGGGGAAGGGTTTCAGTGTGTGGGGAAGGGTTTCAGTGTGTGGGGAAAGGGTTTCAGTGTGTGGGGAATGGTTTCAGTGTGTGGGGAAGGTGATTCAGTGCGTGGAGAAGGGGATTCTCTGTGTGGGGAAGGGGTTTCAGTGTGTGCGGAAGGGGTTTCAGTGTGTGGGGAAGGGGTTTCAGTGTGTGGGGAATGGTTTCAGTGTGTGGGGAAGGGTTTCAGTGTGTGGGGAATGGTTTCAGCGTGTGGGAAAGGGGTTGCAGCGTGTGGGGAAGGGGTTTCAGTGTGTGGGGAAGATGTTTCAGTGTGTGGGGAAGGGTTTCAGTGTGTGGGGAAGGGGTTTTCAGTGTGTGGGGAAGGGTTTCAGTGTGTGGGGAATGGGATTCAGTGTGTGGGGAAGGGGTTTCACTGTGTGGGGAAGGTGTTTCAGTGTGTGGGGAAGGGGATTCAGTGTGTGGGGAAGGGGTTTCAGCGTGTGGGGAAGGGTTTCAGTGTGTGTGGAATGTCTTTCAGCGTGTGGGGAAGGGGTTTCAGTGTGTGGGGAAGTTGTTTCAGTATGTGGGGAAGGGGTTTCAGTGTGTGGGGAAGGGTTTCAGTTTGTGGGGAAGGGTTTCAGTGTGTGGGGAAGGTGTTTCTGTATGTGGGGAAGGGGTTTCAGTGTGTGGGGAAGGGTTTCAGTGTGTGCGGAAGGGGTTTCAGTGTGTGGGGAATGGTTTCAGTGTGTGGGGAATGGTTTCAGCGTGTGGGGAAGGGGTTTCAGTGTGTGGGGAAGATGTTTCAGTGTGAGTGGAAGGGTTCCAGTGTGTGGGGAATGGTTTCAGTGTGTGGGGAAGGGTTTCAGTGTGTGGGGAAAGGGTTTCAGTGTGTTTGGAATGGTTTCAGTGTGTGGGGAAGGGTTTCAGTGTGTGGGGAATGGTTTCAGTGTGTGGGGAATGGTTTCAGCGTGTGGGGAAGGGGTTTCAGTGTGTGGAGAAGGGTTTCAGTGTGTGGGGAAGTGTTTCAGTATGTGGGGAAGGGGTTTCAGTGTGTGGGGAAGGGTTTCAGTGTGTGGGGAAGGGTTTCAGTGTGTGGGGAAGGGGATGCAGTGTGTGGGGAATGGTTTCAGTGTGTGGGGAAGGGTTTCAGTGTGTTGGGAAGGGGTTTCAGTATGTGGGGAAGTGTTTCAGTGTGTGGGGAATGGTTTCAGTGTGTGGTGAATGGTTTCAGCGTGTGGGGAAGGGGTTTCAGTGTGTGGGGAAGGATTTCAGTGTGTGGGGAAGGGTTTCAGTGTGTGGGGAAGTGTTTCAGTGTGTGGGGAAGGGGTTTCAGTGTGTGGGGAAGTGTTTCAGTGTGAGGGTATGGGTTTCAGTGTGTGGGGAAGGGGTTTCAGTGTGTGGGGAAGGGGTTTCACTGTGTGGGGAAGGGGTTTCAGTGCGTGGGGAAGGGGTTTCAATGTTTGGGGAATGGGTTTCAGTGTGTGGGGAATGGTTCAGTGTGTGGTGAAAGGATTTCAGTGTGTGGGGAAGGTGATTCAGTGTGTGGAGAAGGGGATTCTCTGTGTGGGGAAGGGGTTTCAGTGTGTAGGGAAGGGGTTTCAGTGTGTGGGGAAGGGGTTTCAGTGTGTGGGGAATGGTTTCAGTGTGTGGGGAAGGGTTTCAGTGTGTGGGGAATGGTTTCAGTGTGTGGGGAATGGTTTCAGCGTGTGGGGAAGGGGTTTCAGTGTGTGGAGAAGGGTTTCAGTGTGTGGGGAAGTGTTTCAGTTTGTGGGGAAGGGGTTTCAGTGTGTGGGGAAGTGTTTCAGTGTGTTGGTATGGGTTTCAGTGTGTGGGGAAGGGGTTCAGTGTGTGGGGAAGGTGTTTCAGTGTGTGGTGAAGGGGTTTCACTGTTTGGGGAAGGGGTTTCAGTGTGTGGGGAATGGTTTCAGTGTGTGGTGAAAGGATTTCAGTGTGTGGGGAAGGTGATTCAGTTTGTGGAGAAGGGGATTCTCTGTGTGGGGAAGGGGTTTCAGTGTGTGGGGAAGGGGTTTCAGTGTGTGGGGAAGGGGTTTCAGTGTGTGGGGAATGGTTTCAGTATGTGGGGAAGGGTTTCAGTGTGTGGGGAATGGTTTCAGCGTGTGGGGAAGGGGTTTCAGCGGGTGGGGAAGGGGTTTCAGTGTGTGGGGAAGATGTTTCAGTGTGTGGGGAAGGGTTTCAGTGTGTGGGGAAGAGGTTTCAGTGTGTGGGGAAGGGTTTCAGTGTGTGGGGAAGGGGATTCAGCGTGTGGGGAAGGGGTTTCAGTGTGTGGGGAAGGGGTTTCACTGTGTGGGGAAGGTGTTTCAGTGTGTGGGGAAGGGGATTCAGTGTGTGGGGAAGGGGTTTCAGCGTGTGGGGAAGGGTTTCAGTGTGTGTTGAATGTCTTTCAGCGTGTGGGGAAGGGGTTTCAGTGTGTGGGGATGGTGTTTCAGTATGTGGAGAAGGGGTTTCAGTGTGTGGGGAAGGGTTTCAGCGTGTGGGGAAGGGTTTCAGTGTGTGGGGAAGGGTTTCAGTGTGTGGGGAAGGGGTTTCAGTATGTGGAGAAGGGGTTTCAGTGTGTGGGGAAGGGTTTCAGCGTGTGGGGAAGGGTTTCAGTGTGTGGGGAAGGGTTTCAGTGTGTGGGGAAGGGGTTTCAGTGTGTGGGGAATGGTTTCAGTGTGTGGGGAATGGTTTCATCGTGTGGGGAAGGGGTTTCAGTGTTTGGGGAAGATGTTTCAGTGTGTGTGGAAGGGTTTCAGTGTGTGGGGAAGGGTTTCAGTGTGTGGGGAAGAGTTTCAGTGTGTGGCGAAAGGGTTTCAGTGTGTGGGGAATGGTTTCAGTGTGTGGGGAAGGTGATTCAGTGTGTGGAGAAAGGGTTCTCTGTGTGGGAAAGGGGTTTCAGTGTGTGGGGAAGGGGTTTCAGTGTGTGGGGAAGGGGTTTCAGTGTGTGGGGAATGGTTTCAGTGTGTGGGGAAGGGTTTCAGTGTGTGGGGAATGGTTTCAGCGTGTGGGGAAGGGGTTTCAGCGTGTGGGGAAAGGGTTTCAGAGTGTGGGGAAGATGTTTCAGTGTGTGGGGAAGGATTTCAGTGTGTGGGGAAGGGGTTTCAGTGTGTGGGTAAGGGTTTCAGTGTGTGATGAAGGGGATTCAGTGTGTGGGGAAGGGGTTTCAGTGTGTGGGGAAGGGGTTTCACTTTGTGGGGAAGGTGTTTCAGTGTGTGGGGAAGGGGATTCAATGTGTGGGGAAGGGGTTTCAGCGTGTGGGGAAGGGTTTCAGTGTGTGTGGAATGTCTTTCAGCGTGTGGGGAAGGGGTTTCAGTGTGTGGGGAAGGTGTTTCAGTATGTGGGGAAGGGGTTTCAGTGTGTGGGGAAGGGTTTCAGTGCGTGGGGAAGGGTTTCAGTGTGTGGGGAAGGTGTTTCAGTGTGTGGGGAAGGGGTTTCAGTGTGTGGGGAACGGTTTCAGTGTGTGGGGAAGGGGTTTCAGTGTGTGGGGAATGGTTTCAGTGTGTCGGGAATGGTTTCAGCGTGTGGGGAAGGGGTTTCAGTGTGTGGAAGATGTTTCAGTGAGTGTGGAAGGGTTTCAGTGTGTGGGGAAGGGTTTCAGTGTGTGGGGAAGGGTTTCAGTGTGTGGGGAAGGGGTTTCAGTGTGTGGGGAAGGGTTTCAGTGTGTGGGGAATGGTTTCAGTGTGTGGGGAATGGTTACAGCGTGTGGGGAAGGGGTTTCAGTGTGTGGAGAAGGGTTTCAGTGTGTGGGGAAGTGTTTCAGTGTGTGTCGAAGGGGTTTCAGTGTGTGGGGAAGGGTTTCAGTGTGTGGGGAAGGGTTTCAGTGTGTGGGGAAGGGGTTTCAGTGTGTGGGGAATGGTTGCAGCTTGTGGGGAAGGGGTTCCGGTGTGTGGGGAAGGATTTCAGTGTGTGGGGAAGGGTTTCAGTGTGTGGGGAAGTGTTTCAGTGTGTGGGGAAGGGGTTTCAGTGTGTGGGGAAGTGTTTCAGTGTGTGCGTATGGGTTTCAGTGTGTGGGGAAGGGTTTCAGTGTGTGGGGAAGGAGTTTCAGTGTGTGGGGAAGGTATTTCACTGTGTGGGGACGGGGTTTCAGTGTGTGGGGTAGGGGTTTCAGTGTGTAGGGTCGGGGTTTCAGTGTGTGGGGAAGGGTTTCAGTGTGTGGGGAAGGGGTTTCAGTGTGTGCGGAAGGGGTTTCACTGTGTGGGGATGGGTTTTCAGTGTGTGGGGAAGATGTTTCAGTGTGTGGGGACTGGGTTTCTGTGTGTGGGGAAGGGGTTTCCGTGTGTGGGGAAAGGGTTTCAGTGTGTGTGGAAGGGGTTTCACTGTGTGGGGAAGAGGTTTCAGTGTGTGGGGAAGGGGTTTCAGTGTGTGGGGAATGGTTTCAGTGTGTGGGGAAGGGGATTCACTGTGTGAGGAAGGGGTTTCAGTGTTTGGGGAAGGGGATTCGGTGTGCGGGGACGTTGTTTCAGTATGTGGGGAAGGGGATTCGATGTGTGGGGAAGGGGTTTCAGTGTGTGGGGAAGGGGTTTCAGTGCGTGGGGAATGGTTTCAGTGTGTGGGGACGGGTTTCAGTGTGTGGGGAAGGGGTTTCAGTGTGTGGGGAAGGGGTTTCACTGTGTGGGGAAGGGGTTTCAGTGTGTGGGGAAGGGGCTTCACTGTTTGGGGAAGGGGTTTCAGTGTGTGGGGAATTGTTTCAGTGTGTGGTGAAAGGATTTCAGTGTGTGGGGAAGATGATTCAGTTTGTGGAGAAGGGGATTCTCTGTGTGGGGAAGGGGTTTCAGTGTGTGGGGAAGGGGTTTCAGAGTGTGGGGACGGGGTTTCATTGTGTGGGGAATGGTTTCAGTGTGTGGGGAAGGGTTTCAGTGTGTGGGGAATGGGTTTCAGTGTGTGGGGAAGGGTTTCAGTGTGTGGGGAAGGGTTTCAGTGTGTGGGGAAGGGTTTCAGTGTGTGGGGAAGGTGTTTCAGTGTGTGGGGAAGGGGACTCAGTGTGTGGGGAAGTGTTTCAATGTGTGGGGAAAGGATTTCAGTGTGTGGGGAAGGTGATTCAGTGTGTGGGAAAGGGGATTCTCTGTGTGGGGAATGGGTTTCATTAGGTGGGGAAGGGGTTTCAGTGTGTGGGGAAGGGGTTTCAATGTGTGGGGAATGGTTTCAGTGTGTGGGGAAGGGGTTTCAGTGTGTGGGGAAGGTGTTTCAGTGTGTGTGGAAGGGGTTCCAATGTGTGGGGAATGGTTTCAGTGTGTGGGGAAGGGGTTTCAGTGTGTGTGGAAGGGGTTTCAGTGTGTGGGGAATGTGGTTCAGTGTGTGGGGAAGGGGTTTCAGTGTGTGGGGAAGCGGTTTCACTGTGTGGGGAAGGGGTTTCAGTATGTGGGGAAAGGTTTCAGTGTGTGGGGAAGGGGTTTCAGTGTGTGGGGAAGGGTTTCTGTGTGTGGGGAAGGGGTTTCAGTGTGTGGGGATGGGGTTTCAGTGTGTGGGGAAGTGGATTCAGTGTGTCGGAAATGGTTTCAGTGAGTGGGGACGGGTTTCAGTGTGTGGGGAAGGGTTTCAGTGAGTGGGGAAGGGGTTTCAGTGTGTGGGGATGGGGTTTCAGTGTGTGGGGAAGTGGATTCAGTGTGTCGGAAATGGTTTCAGTGTGTGGGGACGGGTTTCAGTGTGTGGGGAAGTGGTTTCAGTGAGTGGGGAAGGGGTTTCACTGTGTGGGGAAGGGGTTTCACTGTGAGGGGAAGGGTTTTCAGTGTGTGGGGAATGGTTTCACTGTGTGTGGAATGGTTTCAGTGTGTGGGGAAGGGGTTTCACTGTGTGTGGAAGGTGTTTCAGTGTGGGGTGAAGGGGTTTCAGTATGTGGGGTGGGGTTTCTCTTTGTGTGGAATGTGTTTCAGTGTGTGGGAAAGGGGTTTCAGTGTGTGGGGAAGGGTTTCAGTGTGTGGGGAAGTGTTTCAGTGTGTGGGGAAGGGGTTTCAGTGTGTGGGGAAGGGTTTCAGTATGTGGGGAAGGGTTTCACTGTGCGGGGAAGGTGTTTAAGTGTGTGGGGAAGGGTATTCACTGTGTGGGGAAGGGTTTCCGTGTGTGGGTAAGGGTTTCAGTGTGTGGGGAAGGGGTTTCAGTATGTGGGGAAGGGGTTTCAGTGTTTGGGGAATGGTTTCAGTGTGTGGGGAATGGTTTCAGCGTGTGGGGAAGGGGTGTCAGTGTGTGGGGAAGGAGTTCAGTGTTTTGTGAAGGGTTTCAGTGTGTGGGGAATTGTTTCAGTGTGTGGGGAAGGGGTTTCAGTGTGTGGGGAAGGGTTTCAGTGTGTGGGTATGGGATTCAGTGTGTGGGGAATGGTTTCAGTGTGTGGGGAAGGGGTTTCACTGTGTGGGGAAGGGGTTTCAGTGTGTGGGGAAGGGGTTTCAGTGCGTGGGGAAGGATTTAATTGTGTGGGGAGGGGTTTCACTATGTGTGGAATGTGTTTCAGTGTGTGGGGAAGGGGTTTCAGTGTGTGGGGAAGGGTTTCAGTGTTTGGGGAAGGGTTTCAGTGTGTGGGGAAGGGGTTTCAGTGTGTGGGGAAGGGTTTCAGTGTGTGGGGAAGGGTTTCAGTGTGTGGGGAAGGTGTTTCAGTGTGTGGGGAAGGGGACTCAGTGTGTGGGGAAGTGTTTCAATGTGTGGGGAAAGGATTTCAGTGTGTGGGGAAGGTGATTCAGTGTGTGGGGAAGGGGATTCTCTGTGTGGGGAAGGGGTTTCATTAGGTGGTGAAGGGGTTTCAGTGTGTGGGGAAGGGGTTTCAATGTGTGGGGAATGGTTTCAGTGTGTGGGGAAGGGGTTTCAGTGTGTGGGGAAGGTGTTTCAGTGTGTGTGGAAGGGGTTCCAATGTGTGGGGAATGGTTTCAGTGTGTGGGGAAGGAATTTCAGTGTGTGTGGAAGGGGTTTCAGTGTGTGGGGAATGTGGTTCAGTGTGTGGGGAAGGGGTTTCAGTGTGTGGGGAAGCGGTTTCACTGTGTGGGGAAGGGGTTTCAGTATGTGGGGAAAGGTTTCAGTGTGTGGGGAAGGGGTTTCAGTGTGTGGGGAAGGGTTTCTGTGTGTGGGGAAGGGGTTTCAGTGTGTGGGGATGGGGTTTCAGTGTGTGGGGAAGTGGATTCAGTGTGTCGGAAATGGTTTCAGTGAGTGGGGACGGGTTTCAGTGTGTGGGGAAGGGTTTCAGTGAGTGGGGAAGGGGTTTCAGTGTGTGGGGATGGGGCTTCAGTGTGTGGGGAAGTGGATTCAGTGTGTCGGAAATGGTTTCAGTGTGTGGGGACGGGTTTCAGTGTGTGGGGAAGTGGTTTCAGTGAGTGGGGAAGGGGTTTCACTGTGTGGGGAAGGGGTTTCACTGTGAGGGGAAAGGTTTTCAGTGTGTGGGGAATGGTTTCACTGTGTGTGGAATGGTTTCAGTGTGTGGGGAAGGGGTTTCACTGTGTGTGGAAGGTGTTTCAGTGTGGGGTGAAGGGGTTTCAGTATGTGGGGTGGGGTTTCTCTTTGTGTGGAATGTGTTTCAGTGTGTGGGGAAGGGGTTTCAGTGTGTGGGGAAGGGTTTCAGTGTGTGGGGAAGTGTTTCAGTGTGTGGGGAAGGGGTTTCAGTGTGTGGGGAAGGGTTTCAGTGTGTGGGGAAGGGTTTCACTGTGCGGGGAATGTGTTTAAGTGTGTGGGGAAGGGTATTCACTGTGTGGGGAAGGGCTTCCGTGTGTGGGTAAGGGTTTCAGTGTGTGGGGAAGGGGTTTAAGTATGTGGGGAAGGGGTTTCAGTGTTTGGGGACTGGTTTCAGTGTGTGGGGAATGGTTTCAGCGTGTGGGGAAGGGGTTTCAGTGTGTGGGGAAGGAGTTCAGTGTTTTTTGAAGGGTTTCAGTGTGTGGGGAAGTGTTTCAGTGTGTGGGGAAGGGGTTTCAGTGTGTGGGGAAGGGTTTCAGTGTGTGGGTATGGGATTCAGTGTGTGGGGAATGGTTTCAGTGTGTGGGGAAGTGGTTTCACTGTGTGGGGAAGGGGTTTCAGTGTGTGGGGAAGTGTTTCAGTGTGTGGGGAATGGTTTCAGTGTGTGGGGAAGGGGTTTCAGTGTGTGTGGAAGGGGTTTCAGTGTGTGGGGAAGGGGATGCAGTGTGCGGTGAAGGGTTTCAGTGTGTGGGGAAGTGTTTCAGTGTGTGGGGAAGGGGTTTCAGTATGTGGGGAAGGGTTTCAGTGTGTGGGGAATGGTTTCAGTGTGTGGGGAATGGTTTCAGCGTGTGGGGAAGGGGTTTCAGTGTGTGGGGAAGGATTTCAGTGTGTGGGGAAGGGTTTCAGTGTGTAGGGAAGTGTTTCAGTGTGTGGGGAAGGGGTTTCAGTGTGTGGGGAAGTGTTTCAGTTTGAGGGTATGGGTTTCAGTGTGTGGGGAAGGGGTTTCAGTGTGTGGGGAAGGGGTTTCACTGTGTGGGGAAGGGGTTTCAGTGCGTGGGGAAGGGGTTTCAATGTTTGGGGAAGGGATTTCAGTGTGTGGGGAATGGTTTCAGTGTGTGGTGAAAGGATTTCAGTGCGTGGGGAAGGTGATTCAGTGGGTGGAGAAGGGGATTCTCTGTGTGGGGAAGGGGTTTCAGTGTGTGGGGAAGGGGTTTCAGTGTGTGGGGAAGGGGTTTCAGTGTGTGGGGAATGGTTTCAGTGTATGGGGAAGGGTTTCAGTGTGTGGGGAATGGTTTCAGTGTGTGGGGAATGGTTTCAGCGTGTGGGGAAGGGGTTTCAGTTTGTGGAGAAGGGTTTCAGTGTGTGGGGAAGTGTTTCAGTGTTTGGGGAAGGGTTTCAGTGTGTGGGGAAGGGTTTCAGTGTGTGGGAAAAGGGTTTCAGTGTGTGGGGAATGGTTTCAGTGTGTGGGGAAGGGTTTCAGTGTGTGGGGAATGGTTTCAGCGTGTGGGGAAGGGGTTTCACTGTGTGGGGAAGGTGTATCAGTGTGTGGGGAATGGTTCAGGGTGTGGGGAAAGTATTCAGTGTGTGGGGAAGGGGTTTCACTGTGAGGGGAAGGGTTTTCAGTGTGTGGGGAATGGTTTCACTGTGTGGGGCATGGTTTCAGTGTGTGGGGAAGGGGTTTCACTGTGTGTGGAAGGTATTTCAGTGCGGGGTGAAGGTGTTTCAGTGTGTGGGGACGGGTTCCACTGTGTGTGGTACGTGTTTCAGTGTGTGGGGAAGGGGTTTCAGTGTGTGGGGACGTGTTTCAGTGTGTGGGGAAGGGGTTTCAGTGTGTGGGGAAGGGGTTTCAGTGTGTGTGGAAGGGGTTTCAGTGTGTGGGGAAGGGTTTCACTGTGCGAGGAAGGTGTTTTAGTGTGTGGGGAAGGGGATGCAGTGTGTGGGGAGGGGTTTCAGTGTGTGGGGAAGGGTTTCAGTGTGTGGGGAAGGGGTTTCAGGATGTGGGGAAGGGTTTCAGTGTGTGGGGAATGGTTTCAGTGTGTGGGGAATGGTTTCAGCGTGTGGGGAAGGGGTTTCAGTGTGTGGGGAAGGATTTCAGTGTGTGGGGAATGGTTTCAGTGTGTAGGGAAGTGTTTCAGTGTGTGGGGAAGGGGTTTCAGTGTGTGGGGAAGTGTTTCAGTGTGAGGGTATGGGTTTTAGTGTGTGGGGAAGGGGTTTCAGTGTGTGGGGAACGGGTTTCACTGTGTGGGGAAGGGGTTTCAGTGCGTGGGGAAGGGGTTTCAATGTTTGGGGAAGGTGTTTCAGTGTGTGGGGAATGGTTTCAGTGCGTGGTGAAAGGATTTCAGTGTGTGGGGAAGGTGATTCAGTGTGTGGAGAAGGGGATTCTCTGTGTGGGGAAGGGGTTTCAGTGTGTGGGGAAGGGGTTTCAGTGTGTGGGGAAGGGGTTTCAGTGTGTGGGGAATGGTTTCAGTGTGTGGGGAAGGGTTTCAGTGTGTGGGGAATGGTTTCAGTGTGTGGGGAATGGTTTCAGCGTGTGGGGAAGGGGTTTCAGTGTGTGGAGAAGGGTTTCAGTGTGTGGGGAAGTGTTTCAGTGTGTGGGGAAGGGTTTCAGTGTGTGGGGAAAGGGTTTCAGTGTGCGGGGAAAGGGCTTCAGTGTGTGGGGAATGGTTTGAGTGTTTGGGGAAGGGTTTCAGTGTGTGGGGAATGGTTTCAGCGTGTGGGGAATGGTTTCAGCGTGTGGGGAAGGGGTTTCAGTGTGTGGAGAAGGGTTTCAGTGTGTGGGGAAGTGTTTCAGTGTGTGGGGAAGGGATTTCAGTGTGTGGGGAAGTGTTTCAGTGTGTGGGTATGGGTTTCAGTGTGTGGGGAAGGGGTTTCAGTGTGTGGGGAAGGGGTTTCACTGTGTGGGGAAGGGGTTTCAGTGTGTGGGGAAGAGGTTTCACTGTTTGGGGAAGGGGTTTCAGTGTGTGGGGAATGGTTTCAGTGTGTGGTGAAAGGATTTCAGTGTGTGGGGAAGGTGATTCAGTGTGTGGAGAAGGGGATTCTCTGTGTGGGGAAGGGGTTTCAGTGTGTGGGGAAGGGGTTTCAGTGTGTGGGGAAGGGGTTTCAGTGTGTGCGGAATGGTTTCAGTGTGTGCGGAAGGGTTTCAGTGTGTGGGGAATGGTTTCAGCGTGTGGGGAAGGGGTTTCAGCGTGTGGGGAAGGGGTTTCAGTGTGTGGGGAAGATGTTTCTGAGTGTGGGGAAGGGTTTCAGTGTGTGGGGAAGATGTTTCACTGAGTGGGGAAGGGGTTTCAGTGTGTGGAGAATGGTTTCAGTGTGTGGGGAAAGGATTTGTGGGGAAGTGTTTCAGTTTGTGGGGAGGGGTTTCACTGTGTGTGGACTGTGTTTCAGTGTGTGGGGAAGGGTTTCAGTGTGTGGGGAAGTGTTTCAGTGTGTGGGGAAGGGGTTTCGGTGTTTGGGGAAGGATTTCAGTGTGTGGGGAAGGGGTTTCAGTGTGTGTGGAAGGGGTTTCAGTGTGTGTGGAAGGGGTTTCAATGTGTGGGGAATGGTTTCAGTGTGTGGGGAAGGGGTTTCAGTGTGTGTGGAAGGGGTTTCAGTGTGTGGGGAATGTGGTTCAGTGTGTGGGGAAGGGGTTTCAGTGTGTGGGGAATGGTTTCAGTGTGTGGGGAAGCGGTTTCACTGTGTGGGGAAGGGGTTTCAGTAAGTGGGGAAAGGTTTCAGTGTGTGGGGAAGGGGTTTCAGTGTGTGGGGAAGGGTTTCTGTGTGTGGGGAAGGGGTTTCAGTGTGTGGGGATGGGGTTTCGGTGTGTGGGGAAGGGGATTCAGTGTGTCGGAAATGGTTTCAGTGTGTGGGAACGGGTTTCAGTGTGTGGGGAAGGGTTTCAGTGAGTGGGGAAGGGGTTTCACTGTGTGGGGAAGGTGTATCAGTGTGTGGGGAATGGTTTCACTGTGTGGGGAAGGTATTCAGTGTGTGGGGAAGGGGTTTCACTGTGAGGGGAAGGGTTTTCAGTGTGTGGGGAATGGTTTCACTGTGTGTGGAATGGTTTCAGTGTGTGGGGAAGGGGTTTCACTGTGTGTGGAAGGTGTTTCAGTGTGGGGTGAAGGGGTTTCAGTATGTGGGGTGGGGTTTCTCTTTGTGTGGAATGTGTTTCAGTGAGTGGGGAAGGGGTTTCAGTGTGTGGGGATGGGTTTCAGTGTGTGGGGAAGGGTTTCAGTGTGTGGGGAAGGGGTTTCAGTGTGTGGGGAAGGGTTTCAGTGTGTGGGGAAGGGTTTCACTGTGCGGGGAAGGTGTTTAAGTGTGTGCGGAAGGGTATTCACTGTGTGGGGAAGGGTTTCCGTGTGTGGGGAAGGGTTTCAGTGTGTGGGGAAGGGGTTTCAGTATGTGGGGAAGGGGTTTCAGTGTTTGGGGAATGGTTTCAGTGTGTGGGGAATGGTTTCAGCGTGTGGGGAAGGGGTTTCTGTGTGTGGGGAAGGAGTTCAGTGTGTTGGGAAGGGTTTCAGTGTGTGGGGAAGTGTTTCAGTGTGTGCGGAAGGGGTTTCAGTGTGTGGGGAAGGGTTTCAGTGTGTGGGTATGGGATTCAGTGTGTGGGGAAGGGTTTCAGTGTGTGGGGAAGGGGTTTCACTGTGTGGGGAAGGTGTATCAGTGTGTGGGGAATGGTTCAGGGTGTGGGGAATGTATTCAGTGTGTGGGGAAGGGGTTTCACTGTGAGGGGAAGGGTTTTCAGTGTGTGGGGAATGGTTTCACTGTGTGGGGCATGGTTTCAGTGTGTGGGGAAGGGGTTTCACTGTGTGTGGAAGGTATTTCAGTGTGGGGTGAAGTGGTTTCAGTGTGTGGGGACGGGTTTCACTGTGTGTGGAATGTGTTTCAGTGTGTGGGGAAGGGGTTTCAGTGTGTGGGGAAGTGTTTCAGTGTGTGGGGAAGGGTTTCAGTGTGTGGGGAAGGGGTTTCAGTGTGTGGGGAAGGGGTTTCAGTGTGTGTGGAAGGGGTTTCATTGTGTGGGGAATGTCGTTCAGTGTGTGGGGAAGGGGTTTCAGTGTGTGGGGAATGGTTTCAGTGTGTGGAGAAGGGGTTTCACTGTTTGGGGAAGGGGTTTCAGTGTGTGGGGAAGGGGTTTCAGTGTGTGGGGAAGTGTTTCAGTGTGTGGGGAAGGGTTTCAGTGTGTGGGGAAGGGGTTTCAGTGTGTGTGGAAGGGGTTTCAGTGTGTGGGGAAGGGTTTCACTGTGCGAGGAAGGTGTTTTAGTGTGTGGGGAAGGGGATGCAGTGTGTGGGGAAGGGTTTCAGTGTGTGGGGAAGGGTTTCAGTGTGTGGGGAAGGGGTTTCAGTATGTGGGGAAGTGTTTCAGTGTGTGGGGAATGGTTTCAGTGTGTGGGGAATGGTTTCAGCGTGTGGGGAAGGGGTTTCAGTGTGTGGGGAAGGATTGCAGTGTGTGGGGAAGTTTTTCAGTGTGTAGGGAAGTGTTTCAGTGTGTGGGGAAGGGGTTTCAGTGTGTGGGGAAGTGTTTCAGTGTGAGGGTATGGGTTTCAGTGTGTGGGGAAGGGGTTTCAGTGTGTGGGGAAGGGGTTTCACTGTGTGGGGAAGGGGTTTCAGTGCGTGGGGAAGGGGTTTCAATGTTTGGGGAAGGGGTTTCAGTGTGTGGGGAAGGGGTTTCAGTGTGTGGGGAAGGGGTTTCAGTGTGTGGGGAATGGTTTCAGTGTGTGGGGAAGGGTTTCAGTGTGTGGGGAATGGTTTCAGTGTGTGGGGAATGGTTTCAGCGTGTGGGGAAGGGGTTTCAGTGTGTGGAGAAGGGTTTCAGTGTGTGGGGAAGTGTTTCAGTGTGCGGGGAAGGGTTTCAGTGTGTGGGGAAAGGGTTTCAGTGTGTGGGGAATGGTTTCAGTGTGTGGGGAAGGGTTTCAGTGTGTGGGGAATGATTTCAGCGTGTGGGGAATGGTTTCAGCGTGTGGGGAAGGGGTTTCAGTGTGTGGAGAATGGTTTCAGTGTGTGGGGAAGTGTTTCAGTGTGTGGGGAAGGGGTTTCAGTGTGTGGGGAAGTGTTTCAGTGTGTGGGTATGGGTTTCAGTGTGTGGGGAAGGGGTTTCAGTGTGTGGGGAAGGGGTTTCACTGTGTGGGGAAGGGGTTTCAGTGTGTGGGGAAGAGGTTTCACTGTTTGGGGAAGGGGTTTCAGTGTGTGGGGAATGGTTTCAGTGTGTGGTGAAAGGATTTCAGTGTATGGGGAAGGTGATTCAGTGTGTGGAGAAGGGGATTCTCTGTGTGGGGAAGGGGTTTCAGTGTGTGGGGAAGGGGTTTCAGTGTGTGGGGAATGGTTTCAGTGTGTGGGGAAGGGTTTCAGTGTGTGGGGAATGGTTTCAGTGTGTGGGGAATGGTTTCAGCGTGTGGGGAAGGGGTTTCAGTGTGTGGAGAAGGGTTTCAGTGTGTGGGGAAGTGTTTCAGTGTGTGGGGAAGGGTTTCAGTGTGTGGGGAAGGGTTTCAGTGTGTGGGGAAAGGGTTTCAGTGTGTGGGGATTGGTTTCATTGTGTGGGGAAGGGGTTTCAGTGTGTGCGGAATGGTTTCAGTGTGTGCGGAAGGGTTTCAGTGTGTGGGGAATGGTTTCAGCGTGTGGGGAAGGTGTTTCAGCGTGTGGGGAAGGGGTTTCAGTGTGTGGGGAAGATGTTTCTGTGTGTGGGGAAGGGTTTCAGTGTGTATTGAAGGTATTTCAGTGTGTGGGGAAGATGTTTCAGTGTGTGGGGAAGGTGTTTCAGTGTGTGGGGAAGGGGATTCAGTGTGTGGGGAAGGGGTTTCAGCGTGTGGGAAGGGGTTTCAGTGTGTGGGGAAGGGTTTCAGTGTCTGTGGAATGACTTTCAGCGTGTGGGGAAGGGGTTTCAGTGTGTGGGGAAGATGTTTCAGTGTGTGTGGAAGGGTTTTGGTGTGTGGGGGATGGTTTCAGTGTGTGGGGAAGGGATTCAGTGTGTGGGGAAAGGGTTTCAGTGTTTGGGGAAGGGGTTTCAGTGTGTGGGGAAGGGTTTCAGTGTGTGGAAAAGGATTTCAGTGTGTGGGGAAGGTGATTCAGTGTGTGGGGAAGGGGATTCTCTGTGTGGGGAAGGGGTTTCAGTGTGTGGGGAAGGGGTTTCAGTGTGTTGGGAAGGGGTTTCAGTGTGTGGGGAAGGTGTTTCAGTGTGTGTGGAGGGGCTTTCAATGTGTGGGGAATGGTTTCAGTGTGTGGGGAAGGGGTTTCACTGTGTGTGGAAGGGGTTTCAGTGTGTGGGGAATGTGGTTCAGTGTGTGGGGATGGGGTTTCAGTGTGTGGGGAATGGTTTCAGTGTGTGGGGAAGGGGTTTCAGTGTGTGGGGAATGGTTTCAGTGTGTGGGGAAGGGGTTTCAGTGTGTGGGGAATGTGGTTCAGTGTGTGGGGAATGGTTTCAGTGTGTGGAAAAGGATTTCAGTGTGTGGGGAAGGTGATTCAGTGTGTGGGGAAGGGGATTCTCTGAGTGGGGAAGGGGTTTCAGTGTGTGGGGAAGGGGTTTCAGTGTGTTGGGAAGGGGTTTCAGTGTGTGGGGAAGGTGTTTCAGTGTGTGTGGAGGGGGTTTCAATGTGTGGGGAATGGTTTCAGTGTGTGGGGAAGGGGTTTCAGTGTGTGTGGAAGGGTTTTCAGTTTGTGCGGAATGTGGTTCAGTGTGTGGGGAAGGGGTATCAGTGTGTGGGGAATGGTTTCAGTGTGTGGGGAAGGGGTTTCAGTGTGTGGGGAATGGTTTCAGTGTGTGGGGAAGGGGTTTCAGTGTGTGGGGAATGGTTTCAGTGTGTGGGGAAGGGGTTTCAGTGTGTGGGGAAGGGTTTCAGTGTGTGGGGAAGGGGTTTCAGTGTGTGGGGATGGGGTTTCAGTGTGTGGGGAAGGGGATTCAGTGTGTGGGAAATGGTTTCAGTGTGTGGGGACGGGTTTCAGTGTGTGGGGAATTGTTTCAGTGTGTCGGGAAGGGGTTTCACTGTGTGGGGAAGGTGTATCAGTGTGTGGGGAATTGTTTCAGTGTGTGGGGAAGGTATTCAGTGTGCGGGGAAGGGGTTTCACTGTGAAGGGAATGGTTTTCAGTGTGTGGGGAATGGTTTCAGTGTGTGGGGAAGGGTTTCAGTGTGTGGGGAAAGGATTTCAGTATGTGGGGAAGGGGTTTCAGTGTGTGGGGAATGGTTTCAGTGTGTGGGGAATGGTTTCAGCGTGTGGGGAATGGGTTTCAGTGTGTGGGGAAGGATTTCAGTGTGTTGGGAAGGGTTTCAGTGTGTGGGGAAGTGTTTCAGTGTGTGGGGAAGGGGTTTCAGTGTGTGGGGAATGGTTTTCAGTGTGTGGGGAAGGGGTTTCAGTGTGTTTGGAAGGGGTTTCAGTGTGTGGGGAAGGTGTTTCACTGTGTGGGGACGGGGTTTCAGTGTGTGGGGAAGGGGTTGCAGTGTGTAGGGTAGGGGTTTCAGTGTTTGGTGAAGGGTTTCAGTGTGTGGGGACGGGGTTTCAGTGTGTCGGGAAGGGGTTGCAATGTGTAGGGTCGGGGATTCAGTGTGTGGGGAAGGGTTTCAGTGTGTGGGGAAAGGATTTCAGTGTGTGCGGAAGGTGATTCAGTGTGTGGGGAAGGGGATTCTCTGTGTGGGGAAGGGGTTTCAGTGTGTGGGGAAGGGGTTTCAGTGTGTGGGGAATGGTTTCAGTGTGTGGGGAAGGGGTTTCAGTGTGTGGGGAAGGGGTTTCAGTGTGTGTGGAAGGGGTTTCAATGTGTGGGGAATGGTTTCAGTGTGTGGGGAAGGGGTTTCAGTGTTTGGGGAATGGTTTCAGTGTGTGGGGAAGGGGGTTCAGTGTGTGGGGATGGGGTTTCAGTGTGTGGGGAAGGGGATTCAGTGTGTGGGAAATGGTTTCAGTGTTTGGGGACGGGTTTCAGTGTGTGGGGAATGGTTTCAGTGTGTGGGGAAGGTATTCAGTGTGTGGGGAAGGGGTTTCACTGTGAGGGGAAGGTTTTTCAGTGTGTGGGGAATGGTTTCACTGTGTGGGGAATGGTTTCAATGTGTGGGGAAGGGGTTTCACTGTGTGTGGAAGGTGTTTCAGTGTGGGGTGAAAGGGTTTCAGTATGTGGGGTGGGGTTTCACTGTGTGTGGAATGTGTTTCAGTGTGTGGGGAAGATGTTTCAGTGTGTGTGGAAGGGTTTCAGTGTGTGGGGAAGGGTTTCAGTGTGTGGGGAAGGGTTTCAGTGTGTGGGGAAAGGGTTTCAGTGTGTGGGGAAGGGGTTTCAGTGTGTGGGGAAGGGTTTCAGTGTGTGGCGAAGGGTTTCAGTGTGTGGGGAAGGTGTTTCAGTGTGTGGGGACGGGTTTCAATGTGTGGGGAAGGGTTTCAGTGTGTGGAAAAGGATTTCAGTGTGTGGGGAAGGTGATTCAGTGTGTGGGGAAGGGGATTCTCTGTGTGGGGAAGGGGTTTCAGTGTGTGGGGAAGGGGTTTCAGTGTGTTGGGAAGGGGTTTCAGTGTGTGGGGAAGGTGTTTCAGTGAGTGTGGAGGGGGTTTCAATGTGTGGGGAATGGTTTCAGTGTGTGGGGAAGGGGTTTCAGTGTGTGTGGAAGGGTTTTCAGTGTGTGCGGAATGTGGTTCAGTGTGTGGGGAAGGGGTATCAGTGTGTGGGGAATGGTTTCAGTGTGTGGGGAAGGGGTTTCAGTGTGTGGGGAATGGTTTCAGTGTTTGGGGAAGGGGTTTCAGTGTGTGGGGAATGTGGTTCAGTGTGTGGGGAAGGGGTTTCAGTGTGTGGGGAATGGTTTCAGTGTGTGGGGAAGGGGTTTCAGTGTGTGGGGAAGGGTTTCAGTGTGTGGGGAAGGGGTTTCAGTGTGTGGGGATGGGGTTTCAGTGTGTGGGGAAGGGGATTCAGTGTGTGGGAAATGGTTTCAGTGTGTGGGGACGGGTTTCAGTGTGTGGGGAATTGTTTCAGTGTGTCGGGAAGGGGTTTCACTGTGTGGGGAAGGTGTATCAGTGTGTGGGGAATTGTTTCAGTGTGTGGGGAAGGTATTCAGTGTGCGGGGAAGGGGTTTCACTGTGAGGGGAATGGTTTTCAGTGTGTGGGGAATGGTTTCAGTGTGTGGGGAAGGGTTTCAGTGTGTGGGGAAAGGATTTCAGTATGTGGGGAAGGGGTTTCAGTGTGTGGGGAATGGTTTCAGTGTGTGGGGAATGGTTTCAGCGTGTGGGGAATGGGTTTCAGTGTGTGGGGAAGGATTTCAGTGTGTTGGGAAGGGTTTCAGTGTGTGGGGAAGTGTTTCAGTGTGTGGGGAAGGGGTTTCAGTGTGTGGGGAATGGTTTTCAGTGTGTGGGGAAGGGGTTTCAGTGTGTTTGGAAGGGGTTTCAGTGTGTGGGGAAGGTGTTTCACTGTGTGGGGACGGGGTTTCAGTGTGTGGGGAAGGGGTTGCAGTGTGTAGGGTAGGGGTTTCAGTGTTTGGTGAAGGGTTTCAGTGTGTGGGGACGGGGTTTCAGTGTGTCGGGAAGGGGTTGCAATGTGTAGGGTCGGGGATTCAGTGTGTGGGGAAGGGTTTCAGTGTGTGGGGAAAGGATTTCAGTGTGTGCGGAAGGTGATTCAGTGTGTGGGGAAGGGGATTCTCTGTGTGGGGAAGGGGTTTCAGTGTGTGGGGAAGGGGTTTCAGTGTGTGGGGAATGGTTTCAGTGTGTGGGGAAGGGGTTTCAGTGTGTGGGGAAGGGGTTTCAGTGTGTGTGGAAGGGGTTTCAATGTGTGGGGAATGGTTTCAGTGTGTGGGGAAGGGGTTTCAGTGTTTGGGGAATGGTTTCAGTGTGTGGGGAAGGGGGTTCAGTGTGTGGGGATGGGGTTTCAGTGTGTGGGGAAGGGGATTCAGTGTGTGGGAAATGGTTTCAGTGTTTGGGGACGGGTTTCAGTGTGTGGGGAATGGTTTCAGTGTGTGGGGAAGGTATTCAGTGTGTGGGGAAGGGGTTTCACTGTGAGGGGAAGGTTTTTCAGTGTGTGGGGAATGGTTTCACTGTGTGGGGAATGGTTTCAATGTGTGGGGAAGGGGTTTCACTGTGTGTGGAAGGTGTTTCAGTGTGGGGTGAAAGGGTTTCAGTATGTGGGGTGGGGTTTCACTGTGTGTGGAATGTGTTTCAGTGTGTGGGGAAGATGTTTCAGTGTGTGTGGAAGGGTTTCAGTGTGTGGGGAAGGGTTTCAGTGTGTGGGGAAAGGGTTTCAGTGTGTGGGGAAGGGGTTTCAGTGTGTGGGGAAGGGTTTCAGTGTGTGGCGAAGGGTTTCAGTGTGTGGGGAAGGTGTTTCAGTGTGTGGGGACGGGTTTCAATGTGTGGGGAAGGGTTTCAGTGTGTGGAAAAGGATTTCAGTGTGTGGGGAAGGTGATTCAGTGTGTGGGGAAGGGGATTCTCTGTGTGGGGAAGGGGTTTCAGTGTGTGGGGAAGGGGTTTCAGTGTGTTGGGAAGGGGTTTCAGTGTGTGGGGAAGGTGTTTCAGTGAGTGTGGAGGGGGTTTCAATGTGTGGGGAATGGTTTCAGTGTGTGGGGAAGGGGTTTCAGTGTGTGTGGAAGGGTTTTCAGTGTGTGCGGAATGTGGTTCAGTGTGTGGGGAAGGGGTATCAGTGTGTGGGGAATGGTTTCAGTGTGTGGGGAAGGGGTTTCAGTGTGTGGGGAATGGTTTCAGTGTTTGGGGAAGGGGTTTCAGTGTGTGGGGAATGTGGTTCAGTGTGTGGGGAAGGGGTTTCAGTGTGTGGGGAATGGTTTCAGTGTGTGGGGAAGGGGTTTCAGTGTGTGGGGAAGGGTTTCAGTGTGTGGGGAAGGGGTTTCAGTGTGTGGGGATGGGGTTTCAGTGTGTGGGGAAGGGGATTCAGTGTGTGGGAAATGGTTTCAGTGTGTGGGGACGGGTTTCAGTGTGTGGGGAATTGTTTCAGTGTGTCGGGAAGGGGTTTCACTGTGTGGGGAAGGTGTATCAGTGTGTGGGGAATTGTTTCAGTGTGTGGGGAAGGTATTCAGTGTGCGGGGAAGGGGTTTCACTGTGAGGGGAATGGTTTTCAGTGTGTGGGGAATGGTTTCAGTGTGTGGGGAAGGGTTTCAGTGTGTGGGGAAAGGATTTCAGTATGTGGGGAAGGGGTTTCAGTGTGTGGGGAATGGTTTCAGTGTGTGGGGAATGGTTTCAGCGTGTGGGGAATGGGTTTCATTGTGTGGGGAAGGATTTCAGTGTGTTGGGAAGGGTTTCAGTGTGTGGGGAAGTGTTTCAGTGTGTGGGGAAGGGGTTTCAGTGTGTGGGGAATGGTTTTCAGTGTGTGGGGAAGGTGTTTCAGTGTGTTTGGAAGGGGTTTCAGTGTGTGGGGATGGTGTTTCACTGTGTGGGGACGGGGTTTCAGTGTGTGGGGAAGGGGTTGCAGTGTGTAGGGTAGGGGTTTCAGTGTTTGGTGAAGGGTTTCAGTGTGTGGGGACGGGGTTTCAGTGTGTCGGGAAGGGGTTGCAGTGTGTAGGGTCGGGGATTCAGTGTGTGGGGAAGGGTTTCAGTGTGTGGGGAAAGGATTTCAGTGTGTGGGGAAGGTGATTCAGTGTGTGGGGAAGGGGATTCTCTGTGTGGGGAAGGGGTTTCAGTGTGTGGGGAAGGGGTTTCAGTGTGTGGGGAATGGTTTCAGTGTGTGGGGAATGGGTTTCAGTGTGTGGGGAAGGGGTTTCAGTGTGTGTGGAAGGGGTTTCAATGTGTGGGGAATGGTTTCAGTGTGTGGGGAAGGGGTTTCAGTGTTTGGGGAATGGTTTCAGTGTGTGGGGAAGGGGGTTCAGTGTGTGGGGATGGGGTTTCAGTGTGTGGGGAAGGGGATTCAGTGTGTGGGAAATGGTTTCAGTGTGTGGGGACGGGTTTCAGTGTGTGGGGAATGGTTTCAGTGTGTGGGGAAGGTATTCAGTGTGTGGGGAAGGGGTTTCACTGTGAGGGGAAGGGTTTTCAGTGTGTGGGGAATGGTTTCACTGTGTGGGGAATGGTTTCAATGTGTGGGGAAGGGGTTTCACTGTGTGTGGAAGGTGTTTCAGTGTTGGGTGAAAGGGTTTCAGTATGTGGGGTGGGGTTTCACTGTGTGTGGAATGTGTTTCAGTGTGTGGGGAAGGGGTTTCAGTGTGTGGGGAAGGGTTTCAGTGTGTGGGGAAGGGTTTCAGTGTGTGGGGAAGGGGCTTCAGTGTGTGGGGAAGGGTTTCAGCGTGTGGGAAAGGGCTTCACTGTGAAGGGAAGGTGTTTCAGTGTGTGGGGAAGGGTATTCACTATGTGGGGAAGGGTTTCAGTGTGTGGGTATGGGTTTCAGTGTGTGGGGAAGTGTTTCAGTGTGTGGTGAAGTAGTTTTAGTGTGTGGGGAAGGTGTTTCACTGTGTGGGGACGGGGTTTCAGTGTGTGGGGAAGTGGTTGCAATGTGTAGGGTAGGGGTCTCAGTGTGTGGGGAAGGTTTTCAGTGTGTGGGGAAGGGGTTTCACTGTGTGTGGAAGGGGTTTCAGTGTGTGGGGAATGTGGTTCAGTGTGTGGGGAAGGGGTTTCAGTGTGTGGGGAATGGTTTCAGTGTGTGGGGAAGGGGTTTCAGTGTGTGGGGAATGGTTTCAGTGTGTGGGGAAGGGGTTTCAGTGTGTGGGGAATGTGGTTCAGGGTGTGGGGAAGGGGTTTCAGTGTGTGGGGAATGGTTTCAGTGTGTGGGGAAGGGGTTTCAGTGTGTGGGGAAGGGTTTCAGTGTGTGAGGAAGGGGTTTCAGTGTGTGGGGATGGGGTTTCAGTGTGTGGGGAAGGGGATTCAGTGTGTGGGAAATGGTTTCAGCGTGTGCGGAAGGGGTTTCAGTGTGTGGGGAAGATGTTTCAGTGTGTGGGGAAGGGTTTCAGTGTGTGGGGAAGAGTTTCAGTGTGTGGGGAAAGGGTTTCAGTGTGTGGGGAAGGTGTTTCAGTGTGTGGGGAAGGGTTTCAGTGTGTGGCGAAGGGTTTCAGTGTGTGGGGAAGGTGTTTCAGTGTGTGGGGACGGGTTTCAGTGTGTGGGGAAGGGTTTCAGTGTGTGGAAAAGGATTTCAGTGTGTGGGGAAGGTGATTCAGTGTGTGGGGAAGGGGATTCTCTGTGTGGGGAAGGGGTTTCAGTGTGTGGGGAAGGGGTTTCAGTGTGTTGGGAAGGGGTTTCAGTGTGTGGGGAAGGTGTTTCAGTGTGTGTGGATAGGGTTTCAATGTGTGGGGAATGGTTTCAGTGTGTGGGGAAGGGGTTTCAGTGTGTGTGGAAGGGTTTTCAGTGTGTGCGGAATGTGGTTCAGTGTGTGGGGAAGGGGTTTCAGTGTGTGGGGAATAGTTTCAGTGTGTGGGGAAGGGGTTTCAGTGTGTGGGGAATGGTTTCAGTGTGTGGGGAAGGGGTTTCAGTGTGTGGGGAATGTGGTTCAGTGTGTGGGGAAGGCGTTTCAGTGTGTGGGGAATGGTTTCAGTGTGTGGGGAAGGGGTTTCAGTGTGTGGGGAAGGGTTTCAGTGTGTGGGGAAGGGGTTTCAGTGTGTGGGGATGGGGTTTCAGTGTGTGGGGAAGGGGATTCAGTGTGTGGGAAATGGTTTCAGTGTGTGGGGACGGGTTTCAGTGTGTGGGGAATTGTTTCAGTGTGTCGGGAAGGGGTTTCACTGTGTGGGGAAGGTGTATCAGTGTGTGGGGAATTGTTTCAGTGTGTGGGGAAGGTATTCAGTGTGCGGGGAAGGGGTTTCACTGTGAGGGGAAGGGTTTTCAGTGTGTGGGGAATGGTTTCAGCGTGTGGGGAAGGGTTTCAGTGTGTGGGGAAAGGATTTCAGTATGTGGGGAAGGGGTTTCAGTGTGTGGGGAATGGTTTCAGTGTGTGGGGAATGGTTTCAGCGTGTGGGGAATGGGTTTCAGTGTGTGGGGAAGGATTTCAGTGTGTTGGGAAGGGTTTCAGTGTGTGGGGAAGTGTTTCAGTGTGTGGGGAAGGGGTTTCAGTGTGTGGGGAATGGTTTTCAGTGTGTGGGGAAGGAGTTTCAGTGTGTTTGGAAGGGGTTTCAGTGTGTGGGGAAGGTGTTTCACTGTGTGGGGACGGGGTTTCAGTGTGTGGGGAAGGGGTTGCAGTGTGTGGGGAAGGGGTTTCAGTGTGTGGGGAATGGTTTTCAGTGTGTGGGGAAGGTGTTTCAGTGTGTTTGGAAGGGGTTTCAGTGTGTGGGGAAGGTGTTTCACTGTGTGGGGACGGGGTTTCAGTGTGTGGGGAAGGGGTTGCAGTGTGTAGGGTAGGGGTTTCAGTGTTTGGTGAAGGGTTTCAGTGTGTGGGGACGGGGTTTCAGTGTGTCGGGAAGGGGTTGCAGTGTGTAGGGTAGGGGATTCAGTGTGTGGGGAAGGGTTTCAGTGTGTGGGGAAAGGGTTTCAGTGTGTGGGGAAGTTGATTCAGTGTGTGGGGAAGGGGATTCTCTGTGTGGGGAAGGGGTTTCAGTGTGTGGGGAAGGGGTTTCAGTGTGTGGGGAATGGTTTCAGTGTGTGGGGAAGGGGTTTCAGTGTGTGGGGAAGGGGTTTCAGTGTGTGTGGAAGGGGTTTCAATGTGTGGGGAATGGTTTCAGTGTGTGGGGAAGGGGTTTCAGTGTGTGGGGAATGGTTTCAGTGTGTGGGGAAGGGGGTTCAGTGTGTGGGGATGGGGTTTCAGTGTGTGGGGAAGGGGATTCAGTGTGTGGGAAATGGTTTCAGTGTGTGGGGACGGGTTTCAGTGTGTGGGGAATGGTTTCAGTGTGTGGGGAAGGGGTTTCACTGTGTGGGGAAGGTGTATCAGTGTGTGGGGAATGGTTTCAGTGTGTGGGGAAGGTATTCAGTGTGTGGGGAAGGGGTTTCACTGTGAGGGGAAGGGTTTTCAGTGTGTGGGGAATGGTTTCACTGTGTGGGGAATGGTTTCAATGTGTGGGGAAGGGGTTTCACTGTGTGTGGAAGGTGTTTCAGTGTGGGGTGAAAGGGTTTCAGTATGTGGGGTGGGGTTTCACTGTGTGTGGAATGTGTTTCAGTGTGTGGGGAAGGGGTTTCAGTGTGTGGGGAAGGGTTTCAGTGTGTGGGGAAGGGTTTCAGTGTGTGGGGAAGGGTTTCAGCGTGTGGGAAAGGGCTTCACTGTGAAGGGAAGGTGTTTCAGTGTGTGGGGAAGGGTATTCACTATGTGGGGAAGGGTTTCAGTGTGTGGGGAAGGGTTTCAGTGTGTGGGCAAGGGGTTTCAGTATGTGGGGAAGGCGTTTCAGTGTGTGGGGAATGGTTTCAGTGTGTGGGGAATGGTTTCAGCGTGTGGGGAAGGGGTTTTAGTGTGAGGGGAAGGAGTACAGTGTGTTGGGAAGGGTTTCAGTGTGTGGGGAAGTGTTTCAGTGTGTGGGGAAGGGGTTTCAGTGTGTGGGGAAGGGTTTCAGTGTGTGGGTATGGGTTTCAGTGTGTGGGGAAGTGTTTCAGTGTGTGGTGAAGTAGTTTTAGTGTGTGGGGAAGGTGTTTCGCTGAGTGGGGACGGGGTTTCAGTGTGTGGGGAAGTGGTTGCAATGTGTAGGGTAGGGGTCTCAGTGTGTGGGGAAGGTTTTCAGTGTGTGGGGAAGGGGTTTCACTGTGTGTGGAATGGGTTTCAGTGTGTGGGGAATGTGGTTCAGTGTGTGGGGAAGGGGTTTCAGTGTGTGGGGAATGGTTTCAGTGTGTGGGGAAGGGGTTTCAGTGTGTGGGGAATGGTTTCAGTGTGTGGGGAAGGGGTTTCAGTGTGTGGGGAATGAGGTTCAGTGTGTAGGGAAGGGGTTTCAGTGTGTGGGGGATGGTTTCAGTGTGTGGGGAAGGGGTTTCAGTGTGTGGGGAAGGGTTTCATTGTGTGGGGAAGGGGTTTCAGTGTGTGGGGATGGGGCTTCAGTGTGTGGGGAAGGGGATTCAGTGTGTGGGAAATGGTTTCAGCGTGTGCGGAAGGGGTTTCAGTGTGTGGGGAAGATGTTTCAGTGTGTGTGGAAGGGTTTCCGTGTGTGGGGAAGGGTTTCAGTGTGTGGGGAAGGGTTTCAGTGTGTGGGGAAAGGGTTTCAGTGTGTGGGGAAGGGGTTTCAGTGTGTGGGGAAGGGTTTCAGTGTGTGGCGAAGGGTTTCAGTGTGTGGGGAAGGTGTTTCAGTGTGTGGGGACGGGTTTCAGTGTGTGGGGAAGGGTTTCAGTGTGTGGAAAAGGATTTCAGTGTGTGGGGAAGGTGATTCAGTGTGTGGGGAAGGGGATTCTCTGTGTGGGGAAGGGGTTTCAGTGTGTGGGGAAGGGGTTTCAGTGTGTTGGGAAGGGGTTTCAGTGTGTGGGGAAGGTGTTTCAGTGTGTGTGGAGGGGGTTTCAATGTGTGGGGAATGGTTTCAGTGTGTGGGGAAGGGGTTTCAGTGTGTGTGGAAGGGTTTTCAGTGTGTGCGGAATGTGGTTCAGTGTGTGGGGAAGGGGTTTCAGTGTGTGGGGAATGGTTTCAGTGTGTGGGGAAGGGGTTTCAGTGTGTGGGGAATGGTTTCAGTGTGTGGGGAAGGGGTTTCAGTGTGTGGGGAATGTGGTTCAGTGTGTGGGGAAGGCGTTTCAGTGTGTGGGGAATGGTTTCAGTGTGTGGGGAAGGGGTTTCAGTGTGTGGGGAAGTGTTTCAGTGTGTGGGGAAGGGGTTTCAGTGTGTGGGGATGGGGTTTCAGTGTGTGGGGAAGGGGATTCAGTGTGTGGGAAATGGTTTCAGTGTGTGGGGACGGGTTTCAGTGTGTGGGGAATTGTTTCAGTGTGTCGGGAAGGGGTTTCACTGTGTGGGGAAGGTGTATCAGTGTTTGGGGAATTGTTTCAGTGTGTGGGGAAGGTATTCAGTGTGCGGGGAAGGGGTTTCACTGTGAGGGGAAGGGTTTTCAGTGTGTGGGAATGGTTTCAGCGTGTGGGGTAGGGTTTCAGTGTGTGGGGAAAGGATTTCAGTATGTGGGGAAGGGGTTTCAGTGTGTGGGGAATGGTTTCAGTGTGTGGGGAATGGTTTCAGCGTGTGGGGAATGTGTTTCAGTGTGTGGGGAAGGATTTCAGTGTGTTGGGAAGGGTTTCAGTGTGTGGGGAAGTGTTTCAGTGTGTGGAGAAGGGGTTTCAGTGTGTGGGGAATGGTTTTCAGTGTGTGGGGAATGTGTTTCAGTGTGTTTGGAAGGGGATTCAGTGTGTGGGGAAGGTGTTTCACTGTGTGGGGACGGGGTTTCAGTGTGTGGGGAAGGGGTTGCAGTGTGTAGGGTAGGGGTTTCAGTGTTTGGTGAAGGGTTTCAGTGTGTGGGGACGGGGTTTCAGTGAGTCGGGAAGGGGTTGCAGTGTGTAGGGTAGGGGATTCAGTGTGTGGGGAAGGTTTTCAGTGTGTGGGAAAAGGATTTCAGTGTGTGGGGAAGGTGATTCAGTGTGTGGGGAAGGGGATTCTCTGTGTGGGGAAGGTGTATCAGTGTTTGGGGAATTGTTTCAGTGTGTGGGGAAGGTATTCAGTGTGCGGGGAAGGGGTTTCACTGTGAGGGGAAGGGTTTTCAGTGTGTGGGAATGGTTTCAGCGTGTGGGGAAGGGTTTCAGTGTGTGGGGAAAGGATTTCAGTATGTGGGGAAGGGGTTTCAGTGTGTGGGGAATGGTTTCAGTGTGTGGGAAAAGGATTTCAGTGTGTGGGGAATTGTTTCAGTGTGTCGGGAAGGGGTTTCACTGTGTGGGGAAGGTGTATCAGTGTTTGGGGAATTGTTTCAGTGTGTGGGGAAGGTATTCAGTGTGCGGGGAAGGGGTTTCACTGTGAGGGGAAGGGTTTTCAGTGTGTGGGAATGGTTTCAGCGTGTGGGGAAGGGTTTCAGTGTGTGGGGAAAGGATTTCAGTATGTGGGGAAGGGGTTTCAGTGTGTGGGGAATGGTTTCAGTGTGTGGGGAATGGTTTCAGCGTGTGGGGAATGTGTTTCAGTGTGTGGGGAAGGATTTCAGTGTGTTGGGAAGGGTTTCAGTGTGTGGGGAAGTGTTTCAGTGTGTGGAGAAGGGGTTTCAGTGTGTGGGGAATGGTTTTCAGTGTGTGGGGAATGTGTTTCAGTGTGTTTGGAAGGGGATTCAGTGTGTGGGGAAGGTGTTTCACTGTGTGGGGACGGGGTTTCAGTGTGTGGGGAAGGGGTTGCAGTGTGTAGGGTAGGGGTTTCAGTGTTTGGTGAAGGGTTTCAGTGTGTGGGGACGGGGTTTCAGTGAGTCGGGAAGGGGTTGCAGTGTGTAGGGTAGGGGATTCAGTGTGTGGGGAAGGTTTTCAGTGTGTGGGAAAAGGATTTCAGTGTGTGGGGAAGGTGATTCAGTGTGTGGGGAAGGGGATTCTCTGTGTGGGGAAGGGGTTTCAGTGTGTGGGGAAGGGGTTTCAGTGTGTGGGGAAGGGGTTTCAGTGTGTGGGGAATGGTTTCAGTGTGTGGGGAAGGGGTTTCAGTGTGTGGGGAAGGGGTTTCAGTGTGTGTGGAAGGGGTTTCAATGTGTGGGGAATGGTTTCAGTGTGTGGGGACGGGTTTCAGTGTGTGGGGAATTGTTTCAGTGTGTCGGGAAGGGGTTTCACTGTGTGGGGAAGGTGTATCAGTGTTTGGGGAATTGTTTCAGTGTGTGGGGAAGGTATTCAGTGTGCGGGGAAGGGGTTTCACTGTGAGGGGAAGGGTTTTCAGTGTGTGGGAATGGTTTCAGCGTGTGGGGTAGGGTTTCAGTGTGTGGGGAAAGGATTTCAGTATGTGGGGAAGGGGTTTCAGTGTGTGGGGAATGGTTTCAGTGTGTGGGGAATGGTTTCAGCGTGTGGGGAATGTGTTTCAGTGTGTGGGGAAGGATTTCAGTGTGTTGGGAAGGGTTTCAGTGTGTGGGGAAGTGTTTCAGTGTGTGGAGAAGGGGTTTCAGTGTGTGGGGAATGGTTTTCAGTGTGTGGGGAATGTGTTTCAGTGTGTTTGGAAGGGGATTCAGTGTGTGGGGAAGGTGTTTCACTGTGTGGGGACGGGGTTTCAGTGTGTGGGGAAGGGGTTGCAGTGTGTAGGGTAGGGGTTTCAGTGTTTGGTGAAGGGTTTCAGTGTGTGGGGACGGGGTTTCAGTGAGTCGGGAAGGGGTTGCAGTGTGTAGGGTAGGGGATTCAGTGTGTGGGGAAGGTTTTCAGTGTGTGGGAAAAGGATTTCAGTGTGTGGGGAAGGTGATTCAGTGTGTGGGGAAGGGGATTCTCTGTGTGGGGAAGGTGTATCAGTGTTTGGGGAATTGTTTCAGTGTGTGGGGAAGGTATTCAGTGTGCGGGGAAGGGGTTTCACTGTGAGGGGAAGGGTTTTCAGTGTGTGGGAATGGTTTCAGCGTGTGGGGAAGGGTTTCAGTGTGTGGGGAAAGGATTTCAGTATGTGGGGAAGGGGTTTCAGTGTGTGGGGAATGGTTTCAGTGTGTGGGAAAAGGATTTCAGTGTGTGGGGAATTGTTTCAGTGTGTCGGGAAGGGGTTTCACTGTGTGGGGAAGGTGTATCAGTGTTTGGGGAATTGTTTCAGTGTGTGGGGAAGGTATTCAGTGTGCGGGGAAGGGGTTTCACTGTGAGGGGAAGGGTTTTCAGTGTGTGGGAATGGTTTCAGCGTGTGGGGAAGGGTTTCAGTGTGTGGGGAAAGGATTTCAGTATGTGGGGAAGGGGTTTCAGTGTGTGGGGAATGGTTTCAGTGTGTGGGGAATGGTTTCAGCGTGTGGGGAATGTGTTTCAGTGTGTGGGGAAGGATTTCAGTGTGTTGGGAAGGGTTTCAGTGTGTGGGGAAGTGTTTCAGTGTGTGGAGAAGGGGTTTCAGTGTGTGGGGAATGGTTTTCAGTGTGTGGGGAATGTGTTTCAGTGTGTTTGGAAGGGGATTCAGTGTGTGGGGAAGGTGTTTCACTGTGTGGGGACGGGGTTTCAGTGTGTGGGGAAGGGGTTGCAGTGTGTAGGGTAGGGGTTTCAGTGTTTGGTGAAGGGTTTCAGTGTGTGGGGACGGGGTTTCAGTGAGTCGGGAAGGGGTTGCAGTGTGTAGGGTAGGGGATTCAGTGTGTGGGGAAGGTTTTCAGTGTGTGGGAAAAGGATTTCAGTGTGTGGGGAAGGTGATTCAGTGTGTGGGGAAGGGGATTCTCTGTGTGGGGAAGGGGTTTCAGTGTGTGGGGAAGGGGTTTCAGTGTGTGGGGAAGGGGTTTCAGTGTGTGGGGAATGGTTTCAGTGTGTGGGGAAGGGGTTTCAGTGTGTGGGGAAGGGGTTTCAGTGTGTGTGGAAGGGGTTTCAATGTGTGGGGAATGGTTTCAGTGTGTGGGGAAGGGGTTTCAGTGTGTGGGGAATGGTTTCAGTGTGTGGGGAAGGGGGTTCAGTGTGTGGGGATGGGGTTTCAGTGTGTGGGGAAGGGGATTCAGTGTGTGGGAAATGGTTTCAGTGTGTGGGGACGGGTTTCAGTGTGTGGGGAATGGTTTCAGTGTGTGGGGAAGGGGTTTCACTGTGTGGGGAAGGTGTATCAGTGTGTGGGGAATGGTTTCAGAGTGTGGGGAAGGTATTCAGTGTGTGGGGAAGGGGTTTCACTGTGAGGGGAAGGGTTTTCAGTGTGTGGGGAATGGTTTCACTGTGTGGGGAATGGTTTCAATGTGTGGGGAAGGGGTTTCACTGTGTGTGGAAGGTGTTTCAGTGTGGGGTGAAGGGGTTTCAGTATGTGGGGTGGGGTTTCACTGTGTGTGGAATGTGTTTCAGTGTGTGGGGAAGGGGTTTCAGTGTGTGGGGAAGGGTTTCAGTGTGTGGGGATGGGTTTCAGCGTGTGGGGAAGGGGTTTTAGTGTGAGGGGAAGGATTCCAGTGTGTTGGGAAGGGTTTCAGTGTGTGGGGAAGTGTTTCAGTGTGTGGGGAAGGGGTTTCAGTGTGTGGGGAAGGGTTTCAGTGTGTGGGTATGGGTTTCAGTGTGTGGGGAAGTGTTTCAGTGTGTGGTGAAGTAGTTTTAGTGTGTGGCGAAGGTGTTTCACTGTGTGGGGACGGGGTTTCAGTGTGTGGGGAAGTGGTTGCAATGTGTAGGGTAGAGGTCTAAGTGTGTGGGGAAGGTTTTCAGTGTGTGGGGAAGGGGTTTCACTGTGTGTGGAAGGGGTTTCAGTGTGTGGGGAATGTGGTTCAGTGTGTGGGGAAGGGGTTTGAGTGTGTGGGGAATGGTTTCAGTGTGTGGGGAAGGGGTTTCAGTGTGTGGGGAATGGTTTCAGTGTGTGGGGAAGGGGTTTCAGTGTGTGGGGAATGTGGTTCAGTGTGTGGGGAAGGGGTTTCAGTGACTGGGGAATGGTTTCAGTGTGTGGGGAAGGGGTTTCATTGTGTGGGGAAGGGTTTCAGTGTGTGGGGAAGGGGTTTCAGTGTGTGGGGATGGGGTTTCAGTGTGTGGGGAAGGGGATTCAGTGTGTGGGAAATGGTTTCAGCGTGTGCGGAAGGGGTTTCAGTGTGTGGGGAAGATGTTTCAGTGTGTGTGGAAGGGTTTCAGTGTGTGGGGAAGGGTTTCAGTGTGTGGGGAAAGGTTTCAGTGTGTGGGGAAAGGGTTTCAGTGTGCGGGGAAGGGGTTTCAGTGTGTGGGGAAGGGTTTCAGTGTGTGGCGAAGGGTTTCAGTGTGTGGGGAAGGTGTTTCAGTGTGTGGGGACGGGTTTCAGTGTGTGGGGAAGGGTTTCAGTGTGTGGAAAAGGATTTCAGTGTGTGGGGAAGGTGATTCAGTGTGTGGGGAAGGGGATTCTCTGTGTGGGGAAGGGGTTTCAGTGTGTGGGGAAGGGGTTTCAGTGTGTTGGGAAGGGGTTTCAGTGTGTGGGGAAGGTGTTTCAGTATGTGTGGAGGGGGTTTCAATGTGTGGGGAATGGTTTCAGTGTGTGGGGAAGGGGTTTCAGTGTGTGTGGAAGGGTTTTCAGTGTGTGCGGAATGTGGTTCAGTGTGTGGGGAAGGGGTTTCAGTGTGTGGGGAAGGGTTTCAGTGTGTGGGGAAGGGGTTTCAGTGTGTGGGGATGGGGTTTCAGTGTGTGGGGAAGGGGATTCAGTGTGTGGGAAATGGTTTCAGTGTGTGGGGACGGGTTTCAGTGTGTGGGGAATTGTTTCAGTGTGTCGGGAAGGGGTTTCCCTGTGTGGGGAAGGTGTATCAGTGTGTGGGGAATTGTTTCAGTGTGTGGGGAAGGTATTCAGTGTGCGGGGAAGGGGTTTCACTGTGAGGGGAAGGGTTTTCAGTGTGTGGGGAATGGTTTCAGCGTGTGGGGAAGGGTTTCAGTGTGTGGGGAAAGGACTTCAGTATGTGGGGAAGGGGTTTCAGTGTGTGGGGAATGGTTTCAGTGTGTGGGGAATGGTTTCAGCGTGTGGGGAATGGGTTTCAGTGTCTGGGGAAGGATTTCAGTGTGTTGGGAAGGGTTTCAGTGTGTGGGGAAGTGTTTCAGTGTGTGGGGAAGGGGTTTCAGTGTGTGGGGAATGGTTTTCAGTGTGTGGGGAAGGTGTTTCAGTGTGTTTGGAAGGGGTTTCAGTGTGTGGGGAAGGTGTTTCACTGTGTGGGGACGGGGTTTCAGTGTGTGGGGAAGGGGTTGCAGTGTGTAGGGTAGGGGTTTCAGTGTTTGGTGAAGCGTTTCAGTGTGTGGGGACGGGGTTTCAGTGTGTCGGGAAGGGGTTGCAGTGTGTAGGGTAGGGGATTCAGTGTGTGGGGAAATGTTTCAGTGTGTGGGGAAAGGATTTCAGTGTGTGGGGAAGGTGATTCAGTGTGTGGGGAAGGGGATTCTCTGTGTGGGGAAGGGGTTTCAGTGTGTGGGGAAGGGGTTTCAGTGTGTGGGGAATGGTTTCAGTGTGTGGGGAAGGGGTTTCAGTGTGTGGGGAAGGGGTTTCAGTGTGTGTGGAAGGGGTTTCAATGTGTGGGGAATGGTTTCAGTGTGTGGGGAAGGGGTTTCAGTGTGTGGGGAATGGTTTCAGTGTGTGGGGAAGGGGTTTCAGTGTGTGGGGATGGGGTTTCAGTGTGTGGGGAAGGGGATTCAGTGTGTGGGAAATGGTTTCAGTGTGTGGGGACGGGTTTCAGTGTGTGGGGAATGGTTTCAGTGTGTGGGGAAGGGGTTTCACTGTGTGGGGAAGGTGTATCAGTGTGTGGGGAATGGTTTCAGTGTGTGGGGAAGGTATTCAGTGTGTGGGGAAGGGGTTTCACTGTGAGGGGAAGGGTTTTCAGTGTGTGGGGAATGGTTTCACTGTGTGGGGAATGGTTTCAGTGTGTGGGGAAGGGGTTTCACTGTGTGTGGAAGGTGTTTCAGTGTGGGGTGAAGGGGTTTCAGTATGTGGGGTGGGGTTTCACTGTGTGTGGAATGTGTTTCAGTGTGTGGGGAAGGGGTTTCAGTGTGTGGGGAAGGGTTTCAGTGTGTGGGGAAGGGTTTCAGTGTATGGGGAAGGGGTTTCAATGTGTGGGGAAGGGTTTCAGCGTGTGGGAAAGGGCTTCACTGTGAAGGGAAGGTGTTTCAGTGTGTGGGGAAGGGTATTCACTATGTGGCAAAGGGTTTCAGTGTGTGGGGAAGGGTTTCAGTGTGTGGGCAAGGGGTTTCAGTATGTGGGGAAGGGGTTTCAGTGTGTGGGGAATGGTTTCATTGTGTGGGGAATGGTTTCAGTGTGTGGGGAAGGGTGTTCAGTGTGTGGGGATGGGGTTTCAGTGTGTGGGGAAGGGGATTCAGTGTGTGGGAAATGGTGTCAGTGTGTGGGGACGGGTTTCAGTGTGTGGGGAATGGTTTCAGTGTGTGGGGAAGGGGTTTCACTGTGTGGGGAAGGTGTATCAGTTTGTGGGGAATGGTTTCAGTGTGTGGGGAAGGTATTCAGTGTGTGGGGAAGGGGTTTCACTGTGAGGGGAAGGGTTTTCAGTGTGTGGGGAATGGTTTCACTGTGTGGGGAATGGTTTCAGTGTGTGGGGAAGGGGTTTCACTGTGTGTGGAAGGTGTTTCAGTGTGGGGTGAAGGGTTTCAGTATGTGGGGTGGGGTTTCACTGTGTGTGGAATGTGTTTCAGTGTGTGGGGAAGGGGTTTCAGTGTGTGGGGAAGGGTTTCAGTGTGTGGGGAATGGTTTCAGTGTGTGGGGACGGGGTTTCAGTGTGTGGGGAAGGGTTTCAGCGTGTGGGAAAGGGCTTCACTGTGAAGGGAAGGTGTTTCAGTGTGTGGGGAAGGGTATTCACTATGTGGGGAAGGGTTTCAGTGTGTGGGGAAGGGTTTCAGTGTGTGGGCAAGGGATTTCAGTATGTGTGGAAGGGGTTTCAGTGTGTGGGGAATGGTTTCAGTGTGTGTGGATTGATTTCAGCGTGTGGGGAAGGGGTTTTAGTGTGAGGGGAAGGATTCCAGTGTGTTGGGAAGGGTTTCAGTGTGTGGGGAAGTGTTTCAGTGTGTGGGGAAGGGGTTTCAGTGTGTGGGGAAGGGTTTCAGTGTGTGGGTTTGGGTTTCAGTGTGTGGGGAAGGGTTTCAGTGTGTGGTGAAGTAGTTTTAGTGTGTGGGGAAGGTGTTTCACTGTGTGGGGACGGGGTTTCAGTGTGTGGGGAAGTGGTTGCAATGTGTAGGGTAGGGGTCTCAGTGTGTGGGGAAGGGTTTCAGTGTGTGGGGAAGGGGTTTCAGTGTGTGGGGAAGGGGTTTCACTGTGTGGGGATGGGTTTTCAGCGTGTGGGGAAGATGTTTCAGTGTGTGGGGACGGGGTTTCTGTGTGTGGGGAAGGGGTTTCAGTGTGTGGGGAAAGGGTTTCAGTGTGTGGGGAAGGGGTTTCACTGTGTGGGGAAGGGGTTTCAGTGTGTGGGGAAAGGGTTTCAGTGTGTGCGGAATGGTTTCAGTGTGTGGGGCAAGGGTTTCAGTGAGTGGGGAATGGGTTTCAGTGTGTGGGGAAGGGGATTCACTGTGTGGGGAAGGGGTTTCAGTGTTTGGGGAAGGGGATTCGGTGTGTGGGGCGTTGTTTCAGTGTGTGGGGACGGGGTTTCAGAGTGTGGGGAAGGGGTTTCAGTGTGTGGGGAAGGGGTTTCAGTGCGTGCGGAATGGTTTCAGTGCGTGGGGACGTGTTTCAGTGTGTGGGGAAGGGGTTTCAGTGTGTGTGGAAGGGGTTTCAGAGTGTGGGGAATTGTTTCAGTGTGTGGGGAAGGGGTTTCAGTGTGTGGGGAATGGTTTCAGTGTGTGGGGAAGGGGTTTCAGTGTGTGGGGATGGGGTTTCAGTGTTTGGGGAAGGGGATTCAGTGTGTGGGAAATGGTTTCAGTCTGTGGGGACGGGTTTCAGTGTGTGGGGAATGGTTTCAGTGCGTGGGGAAGGGGTTTCAGTGTGTGGGGAATGGTTTCAGTGTGTGGGGAAGGGGGTTCAGTGTGTGGGGATGGGGTTTCAGTGTGTGGGGAAGGGGATTCAGTGTGTGGGAAATGGTTTCAGTGTGTGGGGACGGGTTTGCAGTGTGTGGGGAATGGTTTCAGTGTGTGGGGAAGGGGTTTCACTGTGTGGGGAAGGTGTATCAGTGTGTGGGGAATGGTTTCAGTGTGTGGGGATGGTATTCAGTGTGTGGGGAAGGGGTTTCACTGTGAGGGGAAGGGTTTTCAGTGTGTGGGGAATGGTTTCACTGTGTGGGGTATGGTTTCAGCGTGTGGGGAAGATGTTTCAGTGTGTGGGGACGGGGTTTCTGTGTGTGGGGAAGGGGTTTCCGTGTGTGGGGAAAGGGTTTCAGTGTGTGGGGAAGGGGTTTCACTGTGTAGGGAAGGGGTTTCAGTGTGTGGGGAAAGGGTTTCAGTGTGTGCGGAATGGTTTCAGTGTGTGGGGCAAGGGTTTCAGTGAGTGGGGAATGGGTTTCAGTGTGTGGGGAAGGGGATTCACTGTGTGGGGAAGGGGTTTCAGTGTTTGGGGAAGGGGATTCGGTGTGTGGGGCGTTGTTTCAGTGTGTGGGGACGGGGTTTCAGTGTGTGGGGAAGGGGTTTCAGTGTGTGGGGAAGGGGTTTCAGTGCGTGCGGAATGGTTTCAGTGTGTGGGGACGTGTTTCAGTGTGTGGGGAAGGGGTTTCAGTGTGTGTGGAAGGGGTTTCAATGTGTGGGGAATTGTTTCAGTGTGTGGGGAAGGGGTTTCAGTGTGTGGGGAATGGTTTCAGTGTGTGGGGAAGGGGTTTCAGTGTGTGGGGATGGGGTTTCAGTGTGTGGGGAAGGGGATTCAGTGTGTGGGAAATGGTTTCAGTCTGTGGGGACGGGTTTCAGTGTGTGGGGAATGGTTTCAGTGTGTGGGGAAGGGGTTTCACTGTGTGGGGAAGGTGTATCAGTGTGTGGGGAATGGTCTCAGTGTGTGGGGAAGGTATTCAGTGTGTGGGGAAGGGGTTTCACTGTGAGGGGAAGGGTTTTCAGTGTGTGGGGAATGGTTTCACTGTGTGGGGAATGGTTTCAGTGTGTGGGGAAGTGGTTTCACTGTGTGTGGAAGGTGTTTCAGTGTGGGGTGAAGGGGTTTCAGTAATTGGGGTGGGGTTGCACTGTGTGTGGAATGTCTTTCACTATGTGGGGAAGGGTTTCAGTGTGTGGGGAAAGGTTTCAGTGTGTGGGGAATGGTTTCAGTGTGTGGGGAATGGTTTCAGCGTGTGGGGAAGGGGTTTTAGTGTGTGGGGAAGGATTCCAGTGTGTTGGGAAGGGTTTCAGTGTGAGGGGAAGTGTTTCAGTGTGTGGGGATGGGGTTTCAGTGTGTGGGGAAGGGTTTCAGTGTGTGGGTATGGGTTTCAGTGTGTGGGGAAGGGTTTCAGTGTGTGGTGAAGTAGTTTCAGTGTGTGGGGAAGGTGTTTCACTGTGTGGAGATGGTGTTTCAGTGTGTGGGGAAGGGGTTGCAATGTGTAGGGTAGGGGTTTCAGTGTGTGGGGAAGTGTTTCAGTGTGTGGGGAAGGGGTTTCAGTGTGTGGGGAAGGGGTTTCACTGTGTGGGGATGGGTTTTCAGTGTGTGGGGAAGTAGTTTTAGTGTGCGGGGAAGGTGTTTCACTGTGTGGGGACGGGGTTTCAGTGTGTGGGGAAGTGGTTGCAATGTGTAGGGTAGGGGTCTCAGTGTGTGGGGAAGGGTTTCAGTGTGTGGGGAAGGGGTTTCAGTGTGTGGGGAAGGGGTTTCACTGTGTGGGGATGGGTTTTCAGCGTGTGGGGAAGATGTTTCAGTGTGTGGGGACGGGGTTTCTGTGTGTGGGGAAGGGGTTTCTGTGAGTGGGGAAAGGGTTTCAGTGTGTGGGGAAGGGGTTTCACTGTGTGGGGAAGGGGTTTCAGTGTGTGGGGAAAGGGTTTCTGTGTGTGTGGAATGGTTTCAGTGTGTGGGGCAAGGGGTTCAGTGAGTGGGGATTGGGTTTCAGTGTGTGGGGAAGGGGATTCACTGTGTGGGGAAGGGGTTTCAGTGTTTGGGGAAGGGGATTCGGTGTGTGGGGCGTTGTTTCAGTGTGTGGGGACGGGGTTTCAGTGTGTGGGGAAGGGGTTTCAGTGCGTGCGGAATGGTTTCAGTGTGTGGGGACGTGTTTCAGTGTGTGGGGAAGGGGTTTCAGTGTGTGTGGAAGGGGTTTCAATGTGTGGGGAATTGTTTCAGTGTGTGGGGAAGGGGTTTCAGTGTGTGGGGAATGGTTTCAGTGTGTGGGGAAGGGGTTTCAGAGTGTGGGGATGGGGTTTCAGTGTGTGGGGAAGGGGATTCAGTGTGTGGGAAATGGTTTCAGTCTGTGGGGACGGGTTTCAGTGTGTGGGGAATGGTTTCAGTGTGTGGGGAAGGTATTCAGTGTGTGGGGAGGGGTTTCACTGTGAGGGGAAGGGTTTTCAGTGTGTGGGGAATGGTTTCACTGTGTGGGGAATGGTTTCAGTGTGTGGGGAAGGGGTTTCACTGTGTGTGGAAGGTGTTTCAGTGTGGGGTGAAGGGGTTTCAGTATGTGGGGTGGGGTTTCACTGTGTGTGGAATGTGTTTCACTATGTGGGGAAGGGTTTCAGTGTGTGGGGAAGGGTTTCAGTGTGTGGGGAATGGTTTCAGTGTGTGGGGAATGGTTTCAGCGTGTGGGGAAGGGGTTTTAGTGTGTGGGGAAGGATTCCAGTGTGTTGTGAAGGGTTTCAGTGTGTCGGGAAGTGTTTCAGTGTGTGGGGAAGGGGTTTCAGAGTGTGGGGAAGGGTTTCAGTTTGTGGGTATGGGTTTCAGTGTGTGGGGAAGGGTTTCAGTGTGTGGTGAAGTAGTTTCAGTGTGTGGGGAAGGTGTTTCAATGTGTGGGGATGGTGTTTCAGTGTGTGGGGAAGGGGTTGCACTGTGTAGGGTAGGGGTTTCAGTGTGTGGGGAAGTGTTTCAGTGTGTGGGGAAGGGGTTTCAGTGTGTGGGGAAGGGGTTTCACTGTGTGGGGATGGGTTTTCAGTGTGTGGGGAAGATGTTTCAGTGTGTGGGGACGGGGTTTCTCTGTGTGGGGAAGGGGTTTCCGTGTGTGGGGAAAGGGTTTCAGTGAGTGGGGAAGGGGTTTCACTGTGTGGGGAAGGGGTTTCAGTGTGTGGGGAAAGGGTTTCAGTGTGTGCGGAATGGTTTCAGTGTGTGGGGCAAGGGTTTCAGTGAGTGGGGAATGGGTTTCAGTGTGTGGGGAAGGGGATTCACTGTGTGGGGAAGGTGATTCAGTGTTTGGGGAAGGGGATTCGGTGTGTGGGGCGTTGTTTCAGTGTGTGGGGAAGGGGTTTCAGTGTGTGGGGAAGGGGTTTCAGTGTGTGGGGATGTTGTTTCAGTGCGTGCGGTATGGTTTCAGTGTGTGGGGACGTGTTTCAGTGTGTGGGGAAGGGGTTTCAGTGTGTGTGAGGAAGGGGTTTCACTGAGTGGGGAAGGGGTTTCAGTGTTTGGGGAAGGGGTTTGACTGTGTGGGGAAGGGGTTTCAGTGTGTGGGGAATGGTTTCAGTGTGGGGAAAGGATTTCAGTGTGTCTGGAAGGTGATTCAGTGTGTGGAGAAGGGGATTCTCTGTGTGGGGAATGGTTTCAGTGCGTGGGGAAGGGGTTTCAGTATGTGGGGAAGGGGTTTCTGTGTATGGGGAATGGTTTCAGTGTGTGGGGAATGGTTTCAGTGTGTGGGGAATGTTTTCAGCGTGTGGGGAAGGGGTTTCAGTGTGTGGGGAAGGATTTCAGTGTGTGGGGAGGTGTTTCACTATTTGTGGAATGTGTTTCAGTGTGTGGGGAAGGGGTTTCAGTGTGTGGGGAAGGGTTTCAGTGTGTGGGGAAGGGTTTCAATGTGTGGGGAAGGTGTTTCAGTGTGTGGGGAAGGGTTTCAGTGTGTGGGGAAGGGTTTCACTGTGTGGGGAAGGGGTTTCAGTGTGTGGGAAATGGGATTCAGTGTGTGGGGAAGGGTTTCAGTGTGTGGGGAAAGGATTTCAGTGTGTGGGGAAGGGGATTCTCTGTGTGGGGACGGGGTTTCAGTGTGTGCGGAAGGGGTTTCAGTGTGTGGGAAATGGTTTCAGTGTGTGGGGAAGGGGTTTCAGTGTGTGTGGAAGGGGTTTCAATGTGTGATGAATGAGGTTCAGTGTGTGGGGAAGGTGTTTCAGTGTGTGGGGAATGGTTTCTGTGTGTGTGGAAGGGGTTTCACTGTGTGGGGAAGTGGTTTCAGTGTGTGGGGAATGGTTTCAGTGTGTGGGGAAGGGGTTTCAGTGTGTGGGGAAGGGGTTTCAGTGTGTGGGGTCGGGTTTACAGTGTGTGGGGAAGGGGATTCAATGTGTGGGAAATGGTTTCAGCGTGTGGGGACGGGTTTCAGTGTGCGGGGAAGCGTTTCATTGTGTGGGGAAGGGGTTTCACTGTGTGGGGAAGGGGTATCAGAGTGTGGGGAATGGTTTCAGTGTGTTGGGAAGGTATTCAGTGTGTGGGGAAGGTGTTTCACTGTGAGCGGAAGTGTTTTCAGTGTTTAGGGAATGGTTTCACTGTGTGGGGAATGGTTTCAGTGTGTGGGGAAGGGGTTTCACTGTGTGTGGAAGGTGTTTCAGTGTGGCGTGAAGGGGTTTCAGTGTGTGGGGAAGTGTTTCAGTTTGTGGGGAGGGGTTTCACTGTGTGTGGACTGTGTTTCAGTGTGTGGGGAAGGGGTTTCAGTGTGTGGGGAATGGTTTCAGTGTGGGGAAAGGATTTCAGTGTGTCTGGAAGGTGATTCAGTGTGTGGAGAAGGGGATTCTCTGTGTGGGGAAGGGGTTTCAGTGCGTGGGGAAGGGGTTTCAGTAAGTGGGGAAGGGGTTTCTGTGTATGGGGAATGGTTTCAGTGTGTGGGGAATGGTTTCAGTGTGTGGGGAATGGTTTCAGTGTGTGGGGAATGTTTTCAGCGTGTGGGGAAGGGGTTTCAGTGTGTGGGGAAGGATTTCAGTGTGTGGGGAGGTGTTTCACTATTTGTGGAATGTGTTTCAGTGTGTGGGGAAGGGCTTTCAGTGTGTGGGGAAGGATTTCAGTGTGTGGGGAAGGGTTTCAATGTGTGGGGAAGGTGTTTCAGTGTGTGGGGAAGGGTTTCAGTGTGTGGGGAAGGGTTTCACTGTGTGGGGAAGGGGTTTCAGTGTGTGGGAAATGGGATTCAGTGTGTGGGGAAGGGTTTCAGTGTGTGGGGAAAGGATTTCAGTGTGTGGGGAAGGGGATTCTCTGTGTGGGGACGGGGTTTCAGTGTGTGCGGAAGGGGTTTCAGTGTGTGGGAAATGGTTTCAGTGTGTGGGGAAGGGGTTTCAGTGTGTGTGGAAGGGGTTTCAATGTGTGAGGAATGTGGTTCAGTGTGTGGGGAAGGTGTTTCAGTGTGTGGGGAATGGTTTCTGTGTGTGTGGAAGGGGTTTCACTGTGTGGGGAAGTGGTTTCAGTGTGTGGGGAATGGTTTCAGTGTGTGGGGAAGGGGTTTCAGTGTGTGGGGAAGGGGTTTCAGTGTGTGGGGTCGGGTTTACAGTGTGTGGGGAAGGGGATTCAATGTGTGGGAAATGGTTTCAGAGTGTGGGGACGGGTTTCAGTGTGCGGGGAAGCGTTTCATTGTGTGGGGAAGGGGTTTCACTGTGTGGGGAAGGGGTATCAGAGTGTGGGGAATGGTTTCAGTGTGTTGGGAAGGTATTCAGTGTGTGGGGAAGGTGTTTCACTGTGAGCGGAAGTGTTTTCAGTGTTTAGGGAATGGTTTCACTGTGTGGGGAATGGTTTCAGTGTGTGGGGAAGGGGTTTCAGTGTGTGTGGAAGGTGTTTCAGTGTGGCGTGAAGGGGTTTCAGTGTGTGGGGAAGTGTTTCAGTTTGTGGGGAGGGGTTTCACTGTGTGTGGACTGTGTTTCAGTGTGTGGGGAAGGGTTTTCAGTGTGTGGGGAATGGTTTCAGTGTGGGGAAAGGATTTCAGTGTGTCTGGAAGGTGATTCAGTGTGTAGAGTAGGGGATTCTCTGTGTGGGGAAGGGGTTTCAGTGCGTGGGGAAGGGGTTTCAGTAAGTGGGGAAGGGGTTTCTGTGTATGGGGAATGGTTTCAGTGTGTGGGGAATGGTTTCAGTGTGTGGGGAATGGTTTCAGTGTGTGGGGAATGTTTTCAGCGTGTGGGGAAGGGGTTTCAGTGTGTGGGGAAGGATTTCAGTGTGTGGGGAGGTGTTTCACTATGTGTGGAATGTGTTTCAGTGTGTGGGGAAGGGCTTTCAGTGTGTGGGGAAGGATTTCAGTGTGTGGGGAAGGGTTTCAATGTGTGGGGAAGGTGTTTCAGTGTGTGGGGAAGGGTTTCAGTGTATGGGGAAGGGTTTCACTGTGTGGGGAAGGGGTTTCAGTGTGTGGGAAATGGGATTCAGTGTGTGGGGAAGGGTTTCAGTGTGTGGGGAAAGGATTTCAGTGTGTGGGGAAGGGGATTCTCTGTGTGGGGACGGGGTTTCAGTGTGTGCGGAAGGGGTTTCAGTGTGTGGGAAATGGTTTCAGTGTGTGGGGAAGGGGTTTCAGTGTGTGTGGAAGTGGTTTCAATGTGTGAGGAATGTGGCTCAGTGTGTGGGGAAGGTGTTTCAGTGTGTGGGGAATGGTTTCTGTGTGTGTGGAAGGGGTTTCACTGTGTGGGGAAGTGGTTTCAGTGTGTGGGGAATGGTTTCAGTGTGTGGGGAAGGGGTTTCAGTGTGTGGGGAAGGGGTTTCAGTGTGTGGGGTCGGGTTTACAGTGTGTGGGGAAGGGGATTCAATGTGTGGGAAATGGTTTCAGCGTGTGGGGACGGGTTTCAGTGTGCGGGGAAGCGTTTCATTGTGTGGGGAAGGGGTTTCACTGTGTGGGGAAGGGGTGTCAGAGTGTGGGGAATGGTTTCAGTGTGTTGGGAAGGTATTCAGTGTGTGGGGAAGGTGTTTCACTGTGAGCGGAAGTGTTTTCAGTGTTTAGGGAATGGTTTCACTGTGTGGGGAATGGTTTCAGTGTGTGGGGAAGGGGTTTCACTGTGTGTGGAAGTTGTTTCAGTGTGGCGTGAAGGGGTTTCAGTGTGTGGGGAAGTGTTTCAGTTTGTGGGGAGGGGTTTCACTGTGTGTGGACTGTGTTTCAGTGTGTGGGGAGGGGTTTCAGTGTGTGGGGAAGTGTTTCAGTGTGTGGGTTGGGGTTTCAGTGTGTGGGGAAGGGTTTCAGTGTGTGGGTATGGGTTTCAGTGTGTGGGGAAGGGATTCAGTGTGTGGGGATGTAGTTTCAGTTTGTGGGGAAGGTGTTTCACTGTGTGGGGACGGGGTTTCAGTGTGTGGGGAAGGGGTTGCAGTGTGTAGTGTAGGGGTTTCAGTGTGCGGGGAAGGGTTTCAGTGTGTGGGGAAGGGGTATCAGTGTGTGGGGAAGGGGTTGCACTGTGTGGGGATGGGTTTTCAGAGTGTGGGGAAGATGTTTCATTGTGTGGGGACGGGGTTTCTGTGTGTGGGGAAGGGGTTTTCGTGTGTGGGGAAAGCGTTTCAGTGTGTGGGGAAGGGGTTTCACTGTGTGGGGAAGGGGTTTCAGTGTGTGGGGAATGGTTTCAGTGTGTGGGGCAAGGGTTTCAGTGTGTGGGGAAGGAGTTTCAGTGTGTGGTGAAGGGGATTCACGGTGTGGGGAAGGGTTTCAGTGTGTGGGGAAGGGGTTGCAGTGTGTAAGGTAGGGGTTTCAGTGTGTGGGGAAGGGTTTCAGTGTGTGGGGAAGGGGTTTCAGTGTGTGGGGAAGGGGTTTCACTGTGTGGGGATGGGTTTTCAGTGTGTGGGAAAGATGTTTCAGTGTGTGGGGACGGGGTTTCTGTGTGTGGGGAAGGGGTTTCAGTGTGTGGGGAAAGGGTTTCAGTGTGTGGGGAAGGGGTTTCACTGTGTGGGGAAGGGGTTTCAGTGTGTGGGGAAGGGGTTTCAGTGTGTGGGGAATGGTTTCAGTGTGTGGGGCAAGGGTTTCAGTGTGTGGGGAAGGGGTTTTTGTGTGTGTTGAAGGGGATTCACTGTTTGGGGAAGGGTTTCAGTGTGTGGGGAAGTAGTTTCAGTGTGTGGGGAAGGTGATTCAATGCGTGGGGACGGGGTTTCAGTGTGTGGGGAAGGGGTTGCAGTGTGTAGGGTAGGGGTTTCAGTGTGTGGGGAAGGTTTTCAGTGTGTGGGGAAGGGGTTTCAGTGTGTGGGGAAGGGGTTTCACTGTGTGGGGATGGGTTTTCAGTGTGTGGGGAAGATGTTTCAGTGTGTGGGGACGGGGTTTTCTGTGTGGGGAAGGGGTTTCCGTGTGTGGGGAAATGGTTTCAGTGTGTGGGGAAGGGGTTTCACTGTGTGGGGAAGGGGTTTCAGTGTGTGGGGAATGGTTTCAGTGTGTGGGGCAAGGGTTTCAGTGTGTGGGGAAGGGGTTTCAGTGTGTGGGGAAGGGTTGCACTGTGTGGGGATGGGTTTTCAGAGTGTGGGGAAGATGTTTCATTGTGTGGGGACGGGGTTTCTGTGTGTGGCGAAGGGGTTTCCGTGTGTGGGGAAGGGGTTTCACTGTGTGGGGAAGGGGTTTCAGTGTGTGGGGAAGGTGTTTCACTGTGAGCGGAACTGTTTTCAGTCTTTAGGGAATGGTTTCACTGTGTGGGGAATGGTTTCAGTGTGTGGGGAAGGGGTTTCATCGTGTGTGGAAGGTGTTTCAGTGTGGCGTGAAGGGGTTTCAGTGTGTGGGGAAGTGTTTCAGTTTGTGGGGAGGGGTTTCACTGTGTGTGGACTGTGTTTCAGTGTGTGGGGAAGGGTTTCAGTGTGTGGGGAAGTGTTTCAGTGTGTGGGTTGGGGTTTCAGTGTGTGGGGAAGGGTTTCAGTGTGTGGGTATGGGTTTCAGTGTGTGGGGAAGGGATTCAGTGTGTGGGGATGTAGTTTCAGTTTGTGGGGAAGGTGTTTCACTGTGTGGGGACGGGGTTTCAGTGTGTGGGGAAGGGGTTGCAGTGTGTAGGGAAGGGGTTTCCGTGTGTGGGGAAAGGGTTTCAGTGTGTGGGGAAGGGGTTTCACTGTGTGGGGAAGGGGTTTCAGTGTGTGGGGAATGGTTTCAGTGTGTGGGGCAAGGGTTTCAGTGTGTGGGGAAGGAGTTTCAGTGTGTGGTGAAGGGGATTCACGGTGTGGGGAAGGGTTTCAGTGTGTGGGGAAGGGGTTGCAGTGTGTAAGGTAGGGGTTTCAGTGTGTGGGGAAGGGTTTCGGTGTGTGGGGAAGGGGTTTCAGTGTGTGGGGAAGGGCTTTCACTGTGTGGGGATGGGTTTTCAGTGTGTGGGAAAGATGTTTCAGTGTGTGGGGACGGGGTTTCTGTGTGTGGGGAAGGGGTTTCAGTGTGTGGGGAAAGGGTTTCAGTGTGTGGGGAAGGGGTTTTTGTGTGTGTTGAAGGGGATTCACTTTGTGGGGAAGGGTTTCAGTGTGTGGGGAAGTAGTTTCAGTGTGTGGGGAAGGTGATTCAATGTGTGGGGACGGGGTTTCAGTGTGTGGGGAAGGGGTTGCAGTGTGTAGGGTAGGGGTTTCAGTGTGTGGGGAAGGATTTCAGTGTGTGGAGAAGGGGTTTCAGTGTGTGGGGAAGGGGTTTCACTGTGTGGGGATGGGTTTTCAGTGTGTGGGGAAGATGTTTCAGTGTGTGGGGACGGGGTTTCTGTGTGTGGGGAAGGGGTTTCCGTGTGTGGGGAAATGGTTTCAGTGTGTGGGGAAGGGGTTTCACTGTGTGGGGAAGGGGTTTCAGTGTGTGGGGAAGGGGTTTCAGTGTGTGGGGAATGGTTTCAGTGTGTGGGGCAAGGGTTTCAGTGTGTGGGGAAGGGGTTTCAGTGTGTGGGGAAGGGGTTGCACTGTGTGGGGATGGGTTTTCAGAGTGTGGGGAAGATGTTTCATTGTGTGGGGACGGGGTTTCTGTGTGTGGGGAAGGGGTTTCCGTGTGTGGGGAAAGGGTTTCAGTGTGTGGGGAAGGGGTTTCACTGTGTGGGGAAGGGGTTTCAGTGTGTGGGGAAGGGGTTTCAGTGTGTGGGGAAGGGTTTCAGTGAGTGGGTATGGGTTTCAGTGTGTGGGGAAGGGTTTCAGTGTTTGGGGAAGTAGTTTCAGTTAGTGGGGAAGGTGTTTCACTGTGTGGGGACGGGGTTTCAGTGTGTGGGGAAGGGGTTGCAGTGTGTAAGGTAGGGGTTTCAGTGTGTGGGGAAGGGTTTCAGTGTGTGGGGAAGGGGTTTCAGTGTGTGGGGAAGGGGTTTCACTGTGTGGGGATGGGTTTTCAGTGTGTGGGAAAGATGTTTCAGTGTGTGGGGACGGGGTTTCTGTGTGTGGGGAAGGGGTTTCAGTGTGTGGGGAAAGGGTTTCAGTGTGTGGGGAAGGGGTTTCACTGTGTGGGGAAGGGATTTCAGTGTGTGGGGAAGGGGTTTCAGTGTGTGGGGAATGGTTTCAGTGTGTGGGGCAAGGGTTTCAGTGAGTGGGGAACGGGTTTCAGTGTGTGGGGAAAGGGATTCACTGTTTGGCGAAGGTGTTTCAGTGTTTGGGGAAGGGGATTCGATGTGTGGGGCGTTGTTTCAGTTTGTGGGGAAGGGGTTTCAGTGTGTGGGGAAGGGGTTTCAGTGTGTGGGGAAGGGGTTTCAGCGAGTGGGGAATGGTTTCAGTGTGTGGGGACGGGTTTCAGTGTGTGGGGAAGGGGTTTCAGTGTGTGGGGAAGGGGTTTCACTGAGTGGGGAAGGGTTTTCAGTGTGTGGGGAAGGGGTTTCACTGTGTGGGGAAGGGGTTTCAGTGTGTGGGGAATGGTTTCAGTGTGTGGGGAAAGGATTTCAGTGTGTGGGGAAGGTGATTCAGTGTGTGGAGAAGGGGATTCAGTATGTGGGGAAGGGGTTTCTGTGTATGGGGAATGGTTTCAGTGTGTGGGGAAGGGGTTTTAGTATGTGGGGTAGGGGTTTATGTGTATGGGGAATGGTTTCAGTGTGTGGGGAAGGGTTTCAGTGTGTGGGGAATGGTTTCAGTGTGTGGGGAATGGTTTCAGCGTGTGGGGAAGGGGTTTCAGTGTGTGGGGAAGGATGTCAGTGTGTGGGGAAGGGTTTCACTATGTGTGGAATGTGTTTCAGTGTGTGGGGAAGGGGTTTCAGTGTGTGGGGAAGGGTTTCAGTGTGTGGGGAAGGGTTTCAGTGTGTGGGGAAGGGGTTTCAGTGTGTGGGTAGGATTTCAGTGTGTGGGGAAGGGTTTCACTGTGTGGGGAAGGGGTTTCAGTGTGTGGGAAAGGGTTTCAGTGTGTGGGGGAAGGATGTCAGTGTGTGGGGAAGGTGATTCAGTGTGTGGGGAAGGGGATTCTCTGTGTGGGGAAGGGGTTTCAGTGTGTGGGGGAGGGTTTTCAGTGTGTGGGGAAGGGGTTTCAGTTTGTGGGGAATGATTTCAGTGTGTGGGGAACGGGTTTCAGTATGTGGGGAAGGGGTTTCAGTGTGTGCGGAAGGGGTTTCAGTGTGTGTGGAAGGGGTTTCAGTGTGTGGGGAATGTGGTTCAGTGTGTGGGGAAGGTGTTTCAGTGTGTGGGGAATGGTTTCAGTGTATGTGGAAGGGGTTTCACTGTGTGGGGAAGTGGTTTCAGTGTGTGGGGAATTGTTTCAGTGTTTGGGGAAGGGGTTTTAGTGTTTGGGGAAGTGTTTCAGTGTGTGGGGAAGGGGTTTCAGTGTGTGGGGTCGGGGTTTCAGTGTGTGGGGAAGGGGATTCAGTGTGTGGGAAATGATTTCAGTGTGTGGGAATGGTTTCAGTGTGTTGGGAATGTATTCAGTGTGTGGGGAAGGTGTTTCACTGTGAGCGGAAGTGTTTTCAGTGTGCAGGAAATGGTTTCACTGTGTGGGGAATGGTTTCAGTGTGTGGGGAAGGGGTTTCACTGTGTGTGGAAGGTGTTTCAGTGTGGGGTGAAGGGGTTTCAGTGTGTGGGGAAGTGTTTCAGTTTGTGGGGAGGGGTTTCCCTGTGTGTGGACAGTGTTTCAGTGTGTGGGGAAGGGTTTCAGTGTGTGGGGAAGTGTTTCAGTGTGTGGGGAAGGGGTTTCAGTGTGTGGGGAAGGGTTTCAGTGTGTGGGTATGGTATTCAGTGTGTGGGGAAGGGTTTCAGTGTGTGGGGAAGGTGTTTCACTGTGTGGGGACGGGGTTTCAGTGTGTGGGGAAGGGGTTGCAGTGTGTAGGGTAGGGGTTTCAGTGTGTGGGGAAGGGTTTCAGTGTGTGGGGAAGGGGTTTCAGTGTGTGGGGAAGGGGTTTCACTGTGTGGGGATGGGTTTTCAGTGTGTGGGGAAGGGGTTTCAGTGTGTGGGGAAGGGGTTTCACTGAGTGGGGAAGGGTTTTCAGTGTGTGGGGAAGGGTTTCACTGTGCGAGGAAGGTGTTTTAGTGTGTGGGGAAGGGGATGCAGTGTGTGGGGAAGGGTTTCAGTGTGTGGGGAAGGGTTTCAGTGTGTGGGGAAGGGGTTTCAGTATGTGGGGAAGTGTTTCAGTGTGTGGGGAATGGTTTCAGTGTGTGGGGAATGGTTTCAGCGTGTGGGGAAGGGGTTTCAGTGTGTGGGGAAGGATTGCAGTGTGTGGGGAAGTTTTTCAGTGTGTAGGGAAGTGTTTCAGTGTGTGGGGAAGGGGTTTCAGTGTGTGGGGAAGTGTTTCAGTGTGAGGGTATGGGTTTCAGTGTGTGGGGAAGGGGTTTCAGTGTGTGGGGAAGGGGTTTCACTGTGTGGGGAAGGGGTTTCAGTGCGTGGGGAAGGGGTTTCAATGTTTGGGGAAGGGGTTTCAGTGTGTGGGGAAGGGGTTTCAGTGTGTGGGGAAGGGGTTTCAGTGTGTGGGGAATGGTTTCAGTGTGTGGGGAAGGGTTTCAGTGTGTGGGGAATGGTTTCAGTGTGTGGGGAATGGTTTCAGCGTGTGGGGAAGGGGTTTCAGTGTGTGGAGAAGGGTTTCAGTGTGTGGGGAAGTGTTTCAGTGTGCGGGGAAGGGTTTCAGTGTGTGGGGAAAGGGTTTCAGTGTGTGGGGAATGGTTTCAGTGTGTGGGGAAGGGTTTCAGTGTGTGGGGAATGATTTCAGCGTGTGGGGAATGGTTTCAGCGTGTGGGGAAGGGGTTTCAGTGTGTGGAGAATGGTTTCAGTGTGTGGGGAAGTGTTTCAGTGTGTGGGGAAGGGGTTTCAGTGTGTGGGGAAGTGTTTCAGTGTGTGGGTATGGGTTTCAGTGTGTGGGGAAGGGGTTTCAGTGTGTGGGGAAGGGGTTTCACTGTGTGGGGAAGGGGTTTCAGTGTGTGGGGAAGAGGTTTCACTGTTTGGGGAAGGGGTTTCAGTGTGTGGGGAATGGTTTCAGTGTGTGGTGAAAGGATTTCAGTGTATGGGGAAGGTGATTCAGTGTGTGGAGAAGGGGATTCTCTGTGTGGGGAAGGGGTTTCAGTGTGTGGGGAAGGGGTTTCAGTGTGTGGGGAATGGTTTCAGTGTGTGGGGAAGGGTTTCAGTGTGTGGGGAATGGTTTCAGTGTGTGGGGAATGGTTTCAGCGTGTGGGGAAGGGGTTTCAGTGTGTGGAGAAGGGTTTCAGTGTGTGGGGAAGTGTTTCAGTGTGTGGGGAAGGGTTTCAGTGTGTGGGGAAGGGTTTCAGTGTGTGGGGAAAGGGTTTCAGTGTGTGGGGATTGGTTTCATTGTGTGGGGAAGGGGTTTCAGTGTGTGCGGAATGGTTTCAGTGTGTGCGGAAGGGTTTCAGTGTGTGGGGAATGGTTTCAGCGTGTGGGGAAGGTGTTTCAGCGTGTGGGGAAGGGGTTTCAGTGTGTGGGGAAGATGTTTCTGTGTGTGGGGAAGGGTTTCAGTGTGTATTGAAGGTATTTCAGTGTGTGGGGAAGATGTTTCAGTGTGTGGGGAAGGTGTTTCAGTGTGTGGGGAAGGGGATTCAGTGTGTGGGGAAGGGGTTTCAGCGTGTGGGAAGGGGTTTCAGTGTGTGGGGAAGGGTTTCAGTGTCTGTGGAATGACTTTCAGCGTGTGGGGAAGGGGTTTCAGTGTGTGGGGAAGATGTTTCAGTGTGTGTGGAAGGGTTTTGGTGTGTGGGGGATGGTTTCAGTGTGTGGGGAAGGGATTCAGTGTGTGGGGAAAGGGTTTCAGTGTTTGGGGAAGGGGTTTCAGTGTGTGGGGAAGGGTTTCAGTGTGTGGAAAAGGATTTCAGTGTGTGGGGAAGGTGATTCAGTGTGTGGGGAAGGGGATTCTCTGTGTGGGGAAGGGGTTTCAGTGTGTGGGGAAGGGGTTTCAGTGTGTTGGGAAGGGGTTTCAGTGTGTGGGGAAGGTGTTTCAGTGTGTGTGGAGGGGCTTTCAATGTGTGGGGAATGGTTTCAGTGTGTGGGGAAGGGGTTTCACTGTGTGTGGAAGGGGTTTCAGTGTGTGGGGAATGTGGTTCAGTGTGTGGGGATGGGGTTTCAGTGTGTGGGGAATGGTTTCAGTGTGTGGGGAAGGGGTTTCAGTGTGTGGGGAATGGTTTCAGTGTGTGGGGAAGGGGTTTCAGTGTGTGGGGAATGTGGTTCAGTGTGTGGGGAAGGGGTTTCAGTGTGTGGGGAATGGTTTCAGTGTGTGGGGAAGGGGTTTCAGTGTGTGGGGAAGGGTTTCAGTGTGTGGGGAAGGGGTTTCAGTGTATGGGGATGGGGTTTCAGTGTGTGGGGAAGGGGATTCAGTGTGTGGGAAATGATTTCAGCGTGTGCGGAAGGGGTTTCAGTGTGTGGGGAAGATGTTTCAGTGTGTGTGGCAGGGTTTCAGTGTGTGGGGAAGGGTTTCAGTGTGTGGGGAAGGGTTTCAGTGTGTGGGGAAAGGGTTTCAGTGTGTGGGGAAGGTGTTTCAGTGTGTGGGGAAGGGTTTCAGTGTGTGGCGAAGGGTTTCAGTGTGTGGGGAAGGTGTTTCAGTGTGTGGGGACGGGTTTCAGTGTGTGGGGAAGGGTTTCAGTGTGTGGAAAAGGATTTCAGTGTGTGGGGAAGGTGATTCAGTGTGTGGGGAAGGGGATTCTCTGTGTGGGGAAGGGGTTTCAGTGTGTGGGGAAGGGGTTTCAGTGTGTTGGGAAGGGGTTTCAGTGTGTGGGGAAGGTGTTTCAGTGTGTGTGGAGGGGGTTTCAATGTGTGGGGAATGGTTTCAGTGTGTGGGGAAGGGGTTTCAGTGTGTGTGGAAGGGTTTTCAGTGTGTGCGGAATGTGGTTCAGTGTGTGGGGAAGGGGTATCAGTGTGTGGGGAATGGTTTCAGTGTGTGGGGAAGGGGTTTCAGTGTGTGGGGAATGGTTTCAGTGTGTGGGGAAGGGGTTTCAGTGTGTGGGGAATGTGGTTCAGTGTGTGGGGAAGGGGTTTCAGTGTGTGGGGAATGGTTTCAGTGTGTGGGGAAGGGGTTTCAGTGTGTGGGGAAGGGTTTCAGTGTGTGGGGAAGGGGTTTCAGTGTGTGGGGATGGGGTTTCAGTGTGTGGGGAAGGGGATTCAGTGTGTGGGAAATGGTTTCAGTGTGTGGGGACGGGTTTCAGTGTGTGGGGAATTGTTTCAGTGTGTCGGGAAGGGGTTTCACTGTGTGGGGAAGGTGTATCAGTGTGTGGGGAATTGTTTCAGTGTGTGGGGAAGGTATTCAGTGTGCGGGGAAGGGGTTTCACTGTGAAGGGAATGGTTTTCAGTGTGTGGGGAATGGTTTCAGTGTGTGGGGAAGGGTTTCAGTGTGTGGGGAAAGGATTTCAGTATGTGGGGAAGGGGTTTCAGTGTGTGGGGAATGGTTTCAGTGTGTGGGGAATGGTTTCAGCGTGTGGGGAATGGGTTTCAGTGTGTGGGGAAGGATTTCAGTGTGTTGGGAAGGGTTTCAGTGTGTGGGGAAGTGTTTCAGTGTGTGGGGAAGGGGTTTCAGTGTGTGGGGAATGGTTTTCAGTGTGTGGGGAAGGGGTTTCAGTGTGTTTGGAAGGGGTTTCAGTGTGTGGGGAAGGTGTTTCACTGTGTGGGGACGGGGTTTCAGTGTGTGGGGAAGGGGTTGCAGTGTGTAGGGTAGGGGTTTCAGTGTTTGGTGAAGGGTTTCAGTGTGTGGGGACGGGGTTTCAGTGTGTCGGGAAGGGGTTGCAATGTGTAGGGTCGGGGATTCAGTGTGTGGGGAAGGGTTTCAGTGTGTGGGGAAAGGATTTCAGTGTGTGCGGAAGGTGATTCAGTGTGTGGGGAAGGGGATTCTCTGTGTGGGGAAGGGGTTTCAGTGTGTGGGGAAGGGGTTTCAGTGTGTGGGGAATGGTTTCAGTGTGTGGGGAAGGGGTTTCAGTGTGTGGGGAAGGGGTTTCAGTGTGTGTGGAAGGGGTTTCAATGTGTGGGGAATGGTTTCAGTGTGTGGGGAAGGGGTTTCAGTGTTTGGGGAATGGTTTCAGTGTGTGGGGAAGGGGGTTCAGTGTGTGGGGATGGGGTTTCAGTGTGTGGGGAAGGGGATTCAGTGTGTGGGAAATGGTTTCAGTGTTTGGGGACGGGTTTCAGTGTGTGGGGAATGGTTTCAGTGTGTGGGGAAGGTATTCAGTGTGTGGGGAAGGGGTTTCACTGTGAGGGGAAGGTTTTTCAGTGTGTGGGGAATGGTTTCACTGTGTGGGGAATGGTTTCAATGTGTGGGGAAGGGGTTTCACTGTGTGTGGAAGGTGTTTCAGTGTGGGGTGAAAGGGTTTCAGTATGTGGGGTGGGGTTTCACTGTGTGTGGAATGTGTTTCAGTGTGTGGGGAAGATGTTTCAGTGTGTGTGGAAGGGTTTCAGTGTGTGGGGAAGGGTTTCAGTGTGTGGGGAAGGGTTTCAGTGTGTGGGGAAAGGGTTTCAGTGTGTGGGGAAGGGGTTTCAGTGTGTGGGGAAGGGTTTCAGTGTGTGGCGAAGGGTTTCAGTGTGTGGGGAAGGTGTTTCAGTGTGTGGGGACGGGTTTCAATGTGTGGGGAAGGGTTTCAGTGTGTGGAAAAGGATTTCAGTGTGTGGGGAAGGTGATTCAGTGTGTGGGGAAAGGGATTCTCTGTGTGGGGAAGGGGTTTCAGTGTGTGGGGAAGGGGTTTCAGTGTGTTGGGAAGGGGTTTCAGTGTGTGGGGAAGGTGTTTCAGTGAGTGTGGAGGGGGTTTCAATGTGTGGGGAATGGTTTCAGTGTGTGGGGAAGGGGTTTCAGTGTGTGTGGAAGGGTTTTCAGTGTGTGCGGAATGTGGTTCAGTGTGTGGGGAAGGGGTATCAGTGTGTGGGGAATGGTTTCAGTGTGTGGGGAAGGGGTTTCAGTGTGTGGGGAATGGTTTCAGTGTTTGGGGAAGGGGTTTCAGTGTGTGGGGAATGTGGTTCAGTGTGTGGGGAAGGGGTTTCAGTGTGTGGGGAATGGTTTCAGTGTGTGGGGAAGGGGTTTCAGTGTGTGGGGAAGGGTTTCAGTGTGTGGGGAAGGGGTTTCAGTGTGTGGGGATGGGGTTTCAGTGTGTGGGGAAGGGGATTCAGTGTGTGGGAAATGGTTTCAGTGTGTGGGGACGGGTTTCAGTGTGTGGGGAATTGTTTCAGTGTGTCGGGAAGGGGTTTCACTGTGTGGGGAAGGTGTATCAGTGTGTGGGGAATTGTTTCAGTGTGTGGGGAAGGTATTCAGTGTGCGGGGAAGGGGTTTCACTGTGAAGGGAATGGTTTTCAGTGTGTGGGGAATGGTTTCAGTGTGTGGGGAAGGGTTTCAGTGTGTGGGGAAAGGATTTCAGTATGTGGGGAAGGGGTTTCAGTGTGTGGGGAATGGTTTCAGTGTGTGGGGAATGGTTTCAGCGTGTGGGGAATGGGTTTCAGTGTGTGGGGAAGGATTTCAGTGTGTTGGGAAGGGTTTCAGTGTGTGGGGAAGTGTTTCAGTGTGTGGGGAAGGGGTTTCAGTGTGTGGGGAATGGTTTTCAGTGTGTGGGGAAGGGGTTTCAGTGTGTTTGGAAGGGGTTTCAGTGTGTGGGGAAGGTGTTTCACTGTGTGGGGACGGGGTTTCAGTGTGTGGGGAAGGGGTTGCAGTGTGTAGGGTAGGGGTTTCAGTGTTTGGTGAAGGGTTTCAGTGTGTGGGGACGGGGTTTCAGTGTGTCGGGAAGGGGTTGCAATGTGTAGGGTCGGGGATTCAGTGTGTGGGGAAGGGTTTCAGTGTGTGGGGAAAGGATTTCAGTGTGTGCGGAAGGTGATTCAGTGTGTGGGGAAGGGGATTCTCTGTGTGGGGAAGGGGTTTCAGTGTGTGGGGAAGGGGTTTCAGTGTGTGGGGAATGGTTTCAGTGTGTGGGGAAGGGGTTTCAGTGTGTGGGGAAGGGGTTTCAGTGTGTGTGGAAGGGGTTTCAATGTGTGGGGAATGGTTTCAGTGTGTGGGGAAGGGGTTTCAGTGTTTGGGGAATGGTTTCAGTGTGTGGGGAAGGGGGTTCAGTGTGTGGGGATGGGGTTTCAGTGTGTGGGGAAGGGGATTCAGTGTGTGGGAAATGGTTTCAGTGTTTGGGGACGGGTTTCAGTGTGTGGGGAATGGTTTCAGTGTGTGGGGAAGGTATTCAGTGTGTGGGGAAGGGGTTTCACTGTGAGGGGAAGGTTTTTCAGTGTGTGGGGAATGGTTTCACTGTGTGGGGAATGGTTTCAATGTGTGGGGAAGGGGTTTCACTGTGTGTGGAAGGTGTTTCAGTGTGGGGTGAAAGGGTTTCAGTATGTGGGGTGGGGTTTCACTGTGTGTGGAATGTGTTTCAGTGTGTGGGGAAGATGTTTCAGTGTGTGTGGAAGGGTTTCAGTGTGTGGGGAAGGGTTTCAGTGTGTGGGGAAGGGTTTCAGTGTGTGGGGAAAGGGTTTCAGTGTGTGGGGAAGGGGTTTCAGTGTGTGGGGAAGGGTTTCAGTGTGTGGCGAAGGGTTTCAGTGTGTGGGGAAGGTGTTTCAGTGTGTGGGGACGGGTTTCAATGTGTGGGGAAGGGTTTCAGTGTGTGGAAAAGGATTTCAGTGTGTGGGGAAGGTGATTCAGTGTGTGGGGAAAGGGATTCTCTGTGTGGGGAAGGGGTTTCAGTGTGTGGGGAAGGGGTTTCAGTGTGTTGGGAAGGGGTTTCAGTGTGTGGGGAAGGTGTTTCAGTGAGTGTGGAGGGGGTTTCAATGTGTGGGGAATGGTTTCAGTGTGTGGGGAAGGGGTTTCAGTGTGTGTGGAAGGGTTTTCAGTGTGTGCGGAATGTGGTTCAGTGTGTGGGGAAGGGGTATCAGTGTGTGGGGAATGGTTTCAGTGTGTGGGGAAGGGGTTTCAGTGTGTGGGGAATGGTTTCAGTGTTTGGGGAAGGGGTTTCAGTGTGTGGGGAATGTGGTTCAGTGTGTGGGGAAGGGGTTTCAGTGTGTGGGGAATGGTTTCAGTGTGTGGGGAAGGGGTTTCAGTGTGTGGGGAAGGGTTTCAGTGTGTGGGGAAGGGGTTTCAGTGTGTGGGGATGGGGTTTCAGTGTGTGGGGAAGGGGATTCAGTGTGTGGGAAATGGTTTCAGTGTGTGGGGACGGGTTTCAGTGTGTGGGGAATTGTTTCAGTGTGTCGGGAAGGGGTTTCACTGTGTGGGGAAGGTGTATCAGTGTGTGGGGAATTGTTTCAGTGTGTGGGGAAGGTATTCAGTGTGCGGGGAAGGGGTTTCACTGTGAAGGGAATGGTTTTCAGTGTGTGGGGAATGGTTTCAGTGTGTGGGGAAGGGTTTCAGTGTGTGGGGAAAGGATTTCAGTATGTGGGGAAGGGGTTTCAGTGTGTGGGGAATGGTTTCAGTGTGTGGGGAATGGTTTCAGCGTGTGGGGAATGGGTTTCAGTGTGTGGGGAAGGATTTCAGTGTGTTGGGAAGGGTTTCAGTGTGTGGGGAAGTGTTTCAGTGTGTGGGGAAGGGGTTTCAGTGTGTGGGGAATGGTTTTCAGTGTGTGGGGAAGGGGTTTCAGTGTGTTTGGAAGGGGTTTCAGTGTGTGGGGAAGGTGTTTCACTGTGTGGGGACGGGGTTTCAGTGTGTGGGGAAGGGGTTGCAGTGTGTAGGGTAGGGGTTTCAGTGTTTGGTGAAGGGTTTCAGTGTGTGGGGACGGGGTTTCAGTGTGTCGGGAAGGGGTTGCAATGTGTAGGGTCGGGGATTCAGTGTGTGGGGAAGGGTTTCAGTGTGTGGGGAAAGGATTTCAGTGTGTGCGGAAGGTGATTCAGTGTGTGGGGAAGGGGATTCTCTGTGTGGGGAAGGGGTTTCAGTGTGTGGGGAAGGGGTTTCAGTGTGTGGGGAATGGTTTCAGTGTGTGGGGAAGGGGTTTCAGTGTGTGGGGAAGGGGTTTCAGTGTGTGTGGAAGGGGTTTCAATGTGTGGGGAATGGTTTCAGTGTGTGGGGAAGGGGTTTCAGTGTTTGGGGAATGGTTTCAGTGTGTGGGGAAGGGGGTTCAGTGTGTGGGGATGGGGTTTCAGTGTGTGGGGAAGGGGATTCAGTGTGTGGGAAATGGTTTCAGTGTTTGGGGACGGGTTTCAGTGTGTGGGGAATGGTTTCAGTGTGTGGGGAAGGTATTCAGTGTGTGGGGAAGGGGTTTCACTGTGAGGGGAAGGTTTTTCAGTGTGTGGGGAATGGTTTCACTGTGTGGGGAATGGTTTCAATGTGTGGGGAAGGGGTTTCACTGTGTGTGGAAGGTGTTTCAGTGTGGGGTGAAAGGGTTTCAGTATGTGGGGTGGGGTTTCACTGTGTGTGGAATGTGTTTCAGTGTGTGGGGAAGATGTTTCAGTGTGTGTGGAAGGGTTTCAGTGTGTGGGGAAGGGTTTCAGTGTGTGGGGAAGGGTTTCAGTGTGTGGGGAAAGGGTTTCAGTGTGTGGGGAAGGGGTTTCAGTGTGTGGGGAAGGGTTTCAGTGTGTGGCGAAGGGTTTCAGTGTGTGGGGAAGGTGTTTCAGTGTGTGGGGACGGGTTTCAATGTGTGGGGAAGGGTTTCAGTGTGTGGAAAAGGATTTCAGTGTGTGGGGAAGGTGATTCAGTGTGTGGGGAAAGGGATTCTCTGTGTGGGGAAGGGGTTTCAGTGTGTGGGGAAGGGGTTTCAGTGTGTTGGGAAGGGGTTTCAGTGTGTGGGGAAGGTGTTTCAGTGAGTGTGGAGGGGGTTTCAATGTGTGGGGAATGGTTTCAGTGTGTGGGGAAGGGGTTTCAGTGTGTGTGGAAGGGTTTTCAGTGTGTGCGGAATGTGGTTCAGTGTGTGGGGAAGGGGTATCAGTGTGTGGGGAATGGTTTCAGTGTGTGGGGAAGGGGTTTCAGTGTGTGGGGAATGGTTTCAGTGTTTGGGGAAGGGGTTTCAGTGTGTGGGGAATGTGGTTCAGTGTGTGGGGAAGGGGTTTCAGTGTGTGGGGAATGGTTTCAGTGTGTGGGGAAGGGGTTTCAGTGTGTGGGGAAGGGTTTCAGTGTGTGGGGAAGGGGTTTCAGTGTGTGGGGATGGGGTTTCAGTGTGTGGGGAAGGGGATTCAGTGTGTGGGAAATGGTTTCAGTGTGTGGGGACGGGTTTCAGTGTGTGGGGAATTGTTTCAGTGTGTCGGGAAGGGGTTTCACTGTGTGGGGAAGGTGTATCAGTGTGTGGGGAATTGTTTCAGTGTGTGGGGAAGGTATTCAGTGTGCGGGGAAGGGGTTTCACTGTGAGGGGAATGGTTTTCAGTGTGTGGGGAATGGTTTCAGTGTGTGGGGAAGGGTTTCAGTGTGTGGGGAAAGGATTTCAGTATGTGGGGAAGGGGTTTCAGTGTGTGGGGAATGGTTTCAGTGTGTGGGGAATGGTTTCAGCGTGTGGGGAATGGGTTTCAGTGTGTGGGGAAGGATTTCAGTGTGTTGGGAAGGGTTTCAGTGTGTGGGGAAGTGTTTCAGTGTGTGGGGAAGGGGTTTCAGTGTGTGGGGAATGGTTTTCAGTGTGTGGGGAAGGGGTTTCAGTGTGTTTGGAAGGGGTTTCAGTGTGTGGGGAAGGTGTTTCACTGTGTGGGGACGGGGTTTCAGTGTGTGGGGAAGGGGTTGCAGTGTGTAGGGTAGGGGTTTCAGTGTTTGGTGAAGGGTTTCAGTGTGTGGGGACGGGGTTTCAGTGTGTCGGGAAGGGGTTGCAATGTGTAGGGTCGGGGATTCAGTGTGTGGGGAAGGGTTTCAGTGTGTGGGGAAAGGATTTCAGTGTGTGCGGAAGGTGATTCAGTGTGTGGGGAAGGGGATTCTCTGTGTGGGGAAGGGGTTTCAGTGTGTGGGGAAGGGGTTTCAGTGTGTGGGGAATGGTTTCAGTGTGTGGGGAAGGGGTTTCAGTGTGTGGGGAAGGGGTTTCAGTGTGTGTGGAAGGGGTTTCAATGTGTGGGGAATGGTTTCAGTGTGTGGGGAAGGGGTTTCAGTGTTTGGGGAATGGTTTCAGTGTGTGGGGAAGGGGGTTCAGTGTGTGGGGATGGGGTTTCAGTGTGTGGGGAAGGGGATTCAGTGTGTGGGAAATGGTTTCAGTGTTTGGGGACGGGTTTCAGTGTGTGGGGAATGGTTTCAGTGTGTGGGGAAGGTATTCAGTGTGTGGGGAAGGGGTTTCACTGTGAGGGGAAGGTTTTTCAGTGTGTGGGGAATGGTTTCACTGTGTGGGGAATGGTTTCAATGTGTGGGGAAGGGGTTTCACTGTGTGTGGAAGGTGTTTCAGTGTGGGGTGAAAGGGTTTCAGTATGTGGGGTGGGGTTTCACTGTGTGTGGAATGTGTTTCAGTGTGTGGGGAAGATGTTTCAGTGTGTGTGGAAGGGTTTCAGTGTGTGGGGAAGGGTTTCAGTGTGTGGGGAAAGGGTTTCAGTGTGTGGGGAAGGGGTTTCAGTGTGTGGGGAAGGGTTTCAGTGTGTGGCGAAGGGTTTCAGTGTGTGGGGAAGGTGTTTCAGTGTGTGGGGACGGGTTTCAATGTGTGGGGAAGGGTTTCAGTGTGTGGAAAAGGATTTCAGTGTGTGGGGAAGGTGATTCAGTGTGTGGGGAAGGGGATTCTCTGTGTGGGGAAGGGGTTTCAGTGTGTGGGGAAGGGGTTTCAGTGTGTTGGGAAGGGGTTTCAGTGTGTGGGGAAGGTGTTTCAGTGAGTGTGGAGGGGGTTTCAATGTGTGGGGAATGGTTTCAGTGTGTGGGGAAGGGGTTTCAGTGTGTGTGGAAGGGTTTTCAGTGTGTGCGGAATGTGGTTCAGTGTGTGGGGAAGGGGTATCAGTGTGTGGGGAATGGTTTCAGTGTGTGGGGAAGGGGTTTCAGTGTGTGGGGAATGGTTTCAGTGTTTGGGGAAGGGGTTTCAGTGTGTGGGGAATGTGGTTCAGTGTGTGGGGAAGGGGTTTCAGTGTGTGGGGAATGGTTTCAGTGTGTGGGGAAGGGGTTTCAGTGTGTGGGGAAGGGTTTCAGTGTGTGGGGAAGGGGTTTCAGTGTGTGGGGATGGGGTTTCAGTGTGTGGGGAAGGGGATTCAGTGTGTGGGAAATGGTTTCAGTGTGTGGGGACGGGTTTCAGTGTGTGGGGAATTGTTTCAGTGTGTCGGGAAGGGGTTTCACTGTGTGGGGAAGGTGTATCAGTGTGTGGGGAATTGTTTCAGTGTGTGGGGAAGGTATTCAGTGTGCGGGGAAGGGGTTTCACTGTGAGGGGAATGGTTTTCAGTGTGTGGGGAATGGTTTCAGTGTGTGGGGAAGGGTTTCAGTGTGTGGGGAAAGGATTTCAGTATGTGGGGAAGGGGTTTCAGTGTGTGGGGAATGGTTTCAGTGTGTGGGGAATGGTTTCAGCGTGTGGGGAATGGGTTTCATTGTGTGGGGAAGGATTTCAGTGTGTTGGGAAGGGTTTCAGTGTGTGGGGAAGTGTTTCAGTGTGTGGGGAAGGGGTTTCAGTGTGTGGGGAATGGTTTTCAGTGTGTGGGGAAGGTGTTTCAGTGTGTTTGGAAGGGGTTTCAGTGTGTGGGGATGGTGTTTCACTGTGTGGGGACGGGGTTTCAGTGTGTGGGGAAGGGGTTGCAGTGTGTAGGGTAGGGGTTTCAGTGTTTGGTGAAGGGTTTCAGTGTGTGGGGACGGGGTTTCAGTGTGTCGGGAAGGGGTTGCAGTGTGTAGGGTCGGGGATTCAGTGTGTGGGGAAGGGTTTCAGTGTGTGGGGAAAGGATTTCAGTGTGTGGGGAAGGTGATTCAGTGTGTGGGGAAGGGGATTCTCTGTGTGGGGAAGGGGTTTCAGTGTGTGGGGAAGGGGTTTCAGTGTGTGGGGAATGGTTTCAGTGTGTGGGGAATGGGTTTCAGTGTGTGGGGAAGGGGTTTCAGTGTGTGTGGAAGGGGTTTCAATGTGTGGGGAATGGTTTCAGTGTGTGGGGAAGGGGTTTCAGTGTTTGGGGAATGGTTTCAGTGTGTGGGGAAGGGGGTTCAGTGTGTGGGGATGGGGTTTCAGTGTGTGGGGAAGGGGATTCAGTGTGTGGGAAATGGTTTCAGTGTGTGGGGACGGGTTTCAGTGTGTGGGGAATGGTTTCAGTGTGTGGGGAAGGTATTCAGTGTGTGGGGAAGGGGTTTCACTGTGAGGGGAAGGGTTTTCAGTGTGTGGGGAATGGTTTCACTGTGTGGGGAATGGTTTCAATGTGTGGGGAAGGGGTTTCACTGTGTGTGGAAGGTGTTTCAGTGTTGGGTGAAAGGGTTTCAGTATGTGGGGTGGGGTTTCACTGTGTGTGGAATGTGTTTCAGTGTGTGGGGAAGGGGTTTCAGTGTGTGGGGAAGGGTTTCAGTGTGTGGGGAAGGGTTTCAGTGTGTGGGGAAGGGGCTTCAGTGTGTGGGGAAGGGTTTCAGCGTGTGGGAAAGGGCTTCACTGTGAAGGGAAGGTGTTTCAGTGTGTGGGGAAGGGTATTCACTATGTGGGGAAGGGTTTCAGTGTGTGGGTATGGGTTTCAGTGTGTGGGGAAGTGTTTCAGTGTGTGGTGAAGTAGTTTTAGTGTGTGGGGAAGGTGTTTCACTGTGTGGGGACGGGGTTTCAGTGTGTGGGGAAGTGGTTGCAATGTGTAGGGTAGGGGTCTCAGTGTGTGGGGAAGGTTTTCAGTGTGTGGGGAAGGGGTTTCACTGTGTGTGGAAGGGGTTTCAGTGTGTGGGGAATGTGGTTCAGTGTGTGGGGAAGGGGTTTCAGTGTGTGGGGAATGGTTTCAGTGTGTGGGGAAGGGGTTTCAGTGTGTGGGGAATGGTTTCAGTGTGTGGGGAAGGGGTTTCAGTGTGTGGGGAATGTGGTTCAGGGTGTGGGGAAGGGGTTTCAGTGTGTGGGGAATGGTTTCAGTGTGTGGGGAAGGGGTTTCAGTGTGTGGGGAAGGGTTTCAGTGTGTGAGGAAGGGGTTTCAGTGTGTGGGGATGGGGTTTCAGTGTGTGGGGAAGGGGATTCAGTGTGTGGGAAATGGTTTCAGCGTGTGCGGAAGGGGTTTCAGTGTGTGGGGAAGATGTTTCAGTGTGTGGGGAAGGGTTTCAGTGTGTGGGGAAGAGTTTCAGTGTGTGGGGAAAGGGTTTCAGTGTGTGGGGAAGGTGTTTCAGTGTGTGGGGAAGGGTTTCAGTGTGTGGCGAAGGGTTTCAGTGTGTGGGGAAGGTGTTTCAGTGTGTGGGGACGGGTTTCAGTGTGTGGGGAAGGGTTTCAGTGTGTGGAAAAGGATTTCAGTGTGTGGGGAAGGTGATTCAGTGTGTGGGGAAGGGGATTCTCTGTGTGGGGAAGGGGTTTCAGTGTGTGGGGAAGGGGTTTCAGTGTGTTGGGAAGGGGTTTCAGTGTGTGGGGAAGGTGTTTCAGTGTGTGTGGATAGGGTTTCAATGTGTGGGGAATGGTTTCAGTGTGTGGGGAAGGGGTTTCAGTGTGTGTGGAAGGGTTTTCAGTGTGTGCGGAATGTGGTTCAGTGTGTGGGGAAGGGGTTTCAGTGTGTGGGGAATAGTTTCAGTGTGTGGGGAAGGGGTTTCAGTGTGTGGGGAATGGTTTCAGTGTGTGGGGAAGGGGTTTCAGTGTGTGGGGAATGTGGTTCAGTGTGTGGGGAAGGCGTTTCAGTGTGTGGGGAATGGTTTCAGTGTGTGGGGAAGGGGTTTCAGTGTGTGGGGAAGGGTTTCAGTGTGTGGGGAAGGGGTTTCAGTGTGTGGGGATGGGGTTTCAGTGTGTGGGGAAGGGGATTCAGTGTGTGGGAAATGGTTTCAGTGTGTGGGGACGGGTTTCAGTGTGTGGGGAATTGTTTCAGTGTGTCGGGAAGGGGTTTCACTGTGTGGGGAAGGTGTATCAGTGTGTGGGGAATTGTTTCAGTGTGTGGGGAAGGTATTCAGTGTGCGGGGAAGGGGTTTCACTGTGAGGGGAAGGGTTTTCAGTGTGTGGGGAATGGTTTCAGCGTGTGGGGAAGGGTTTCAGTGTGTGGGGAAAGGATTTCAGTATGTGGGGAAGGGGTTTCAGTGTGTGGGGAATGGTTTCAGTGTGTGGGGAATGGTTTCAGCGTGTGGGGAATGGGTTTCAGTGTGTGGGGAAGGATTTCAGTGTGTTGGGAAGGGTTTCAGTGTGTGGGGAAGTGTTTCAGTGTGTGGGGAAGGGGTTTCAGTGTGTGGGGAATGGTTTTCAGTGTGTGGGGAAGGAGTTTCAGTGTGTTTGGAAGGGGTTTCAGTGTGTGGGGAAGGTGTTTCACTGTGTGGGGACGGGGTTTCAGTGTGTGGGGAAGGGGTTGCAGTGTGTGGGGAAGGGGTTTCAGTGTGTGGGGAATGGTTTTCAGTGTGTGGGGAAGGTGTTTCAGTGTGTTTGGAAGGGGTTTCAGTGTGTGGGGAAGGTGTTTCACTGTGTGGGGACGGGGTTTCAGTGTGTGGGGAAGGGGTTGCAGTGTGTAGGGTAGGGGTTTCAGTGTTTGGTGAAGGGTTTCAGTGTGTGGGGACGGGGTTTCAGTGTGTCGGGAAGGGGTTGCAGTGTGTAGGGTAGGGGATTCAGTGTGTGGGGAAGGGTTTCAGTGTGTGGGGAAAGGGTTTCAGTGTGTGGGGAAGTTGATTCAGTGTGTGGGGAAGGGGATTCTCTGTGTGGGGAAGGGGTTTCAGTGTGTGGGGAAGGGGTTTCAGTGTGTGGGGAATGGTTTCAGTGTGTGGGGAAGGGGTTTCAGTGTGTGGGGAAGGGGTTTCAGTGTGTGTGGAAGGGGTTTCAATGTGTGGGGAATGGTTTCAGTGTGTGGGGAAGGGGTTTCAGTGTGTGGGGAATGGTTTCAGTGTGTGGGGAAGGGGGTTCAGTGTGTGGGGATGGGGTTTCAGTGTGTGGGGAAGGGGATTCAGTGTGTGGGAAATGGTTTCAGTGTGTGGGGACGGGTTTCAGTGTGTGGGGAATGGTTTCAGTGTGTGGGGAAGGGGTTTCACTGTGTGGGGAAGGTGTATCAGTGTGTGGGGAATGGTTTCAGTGTGTGGGGAAGGTATTCAGTGTGTGGGGAAGGGGTTTCACTGTGAGGGGAAGGGTTTTCAGTGTGTGGGGAATGGTTTCACTGTGTGGGGAATGGTTTCAATGTGTGGGGAAGGGGTTTCACTGTGTGTGGAAGGTGTTTCAGTGTGGGGTGAAAGGGTTTCAGTATGTGGGGTGGGGTTTCACTGTGTGTGGAATGTGTTTCAGTGTGTGGGGAAGGGGTTTCAGTGTGTGGGGAAGGGTTTCAGTGTGTGGGGAAGGGTTTCAGTGTGTGGGGAAGGGTTTCAGCGTGTGGGAAAGGGCTTCACTGTGAAGGGAAGGTGTTTCAGTGTGTGGGGAAGGGTATTCACTATGTGGGGAAGGGTTTCAGTGTGTGGGGAAGGGTTTCAGTGTGTGGGCAAGGGGTTTCAGTATGTGGGGAAGGCGTTTCAGTGTGTGGGGAATGGTTTCAGTGTGTGGGGAATGGTTTCAGCGTGTGGGGAAGGGGTTTTAGTGTGAGGGGAAGGAGTACAGTGTGTTGGGAAGGGTTTCAGTGTGTGGGGAAGTGTTTCAGTGTGTGGGGAAGGGGTTTCAGTGTGTGGGGAAGGGTTTCAGTGTGTGGGTATGGGTTTCAGTGTGTGGGGAAGTGTTTCAGTGTGTGGTGAAGTAGTTTTAGTGTGTGGGGAAGGTGTTTCGCTGAGTGGGGACGGGGTTTCAGTGTGTGGGGAAGTGGTTGCAATGTGTAGGGTAGGGGTCTCAGTGTGTGGGGAAGGTTTTCAGTGTGTGGGGAAGGGGTTTCACTGTGTGTGGAATGGGTTTCAGTGTGTGGGGAATGTGGTTCAGTGTGTGGGGAAGGGGTTTCAGTGTGTGGGGAATGGTTTCAGTGTGTGGGGAAGGGGTTTCAGTGTGTGGGGAATGGTTTCAGTGTGTGGGGAAGGGGTTTCAGTGTGTGGGGAATGAGGTTCAGTGTGTAGGGAAGGGGTTTCAGTGTGTGGGGGATGGTTTCAGTGTGTGGGGAAGGGGTTTCAGTGTGTGGGGAAGGGTTTCATTGTGTGGGGAAGGGGTTTCAGTGTGTGGGGATGGGGCTTCAGTGTGTGGGGAAGGGGATTCAGTGTGTGGGAAATGGTTTCAGCGTGTGCGGAAGGGGTTTCAGTGTGTGGGGAAGATGTTTCAGTGTGTGTGGAAGGGTTTCCGTGTGTGGGGAAGGGTTTCAGTGTGTGGGGAAGGGTTTCAGTGTGTGGGGAAAGGGTTTCAGTGTGTGGGGAAGGGGTTTCAGTGTGTGGGGAAGGGTTTCAGTGTGTGGCGAAGGGTTTCAGTGTGTGGGGAAGGTGTTTCAGTGTGTGGGGACGGGTTTCAGTGTGTGGGGAAGGGTTTCAGTGTGTGGAAAAGGATTTCAGTGTGTGGGGAAGGTGATTCAGTGTGTGGGGAAGGGGATTCTCTGTGTGGGGAAGGGGTTTCAGTGTGTGGGGAAGGGGTTTCAGTGTGTTGGGAAGGGGTTTCAGTGTGTGGGGAAGGTGTTTCAGTGTGTGTGGAGGGGGTTTCAATGTGTGGGGAATGGTTTCAGTGTGTGGGGAAGGGGTTTCAGTGTGTGTGGAAGGGTTTTCAGTGTGTGCGGAATGTGGTTCAGTGTGTGGGGAAGGGGTTTCAGTGTGTGGGGAATGGTTTCAGTGTGTGGGGAAGGGGTTTCAGTGTGTGGGGAATGGTTTCAGTGTGTGGGGAAGGGGTTTCAGTGTGTGGGGAATGTGGTTCAGTGTGTGGGGAAGGCGTTTCAGTGTGTGGGGAATGGTTTCAGTGTGTGGGGAAGGGGTTTCAGTGTGTGGGGAAGTGTTTCAGTGTGTGGGGAAGGGGTTTCAGTGTGTGGGGATGGGGTTTCAGTGTGTGGGGAAGGGGATTCAGTGTGTGGGAAATGGTTTCAGTGTGTGGGGACGGGTTTCAGTGTGTGGGGAATTGTTTCAGTGTGTCGGGAAGGGGTTTCACTGTGTGGGGAAGGTGTATCAGTGTTTGGGGAATTGTTTCAGTGTGTGGGGAAGGTATTCAGTGTGCGGGGAAGGGGTTTCACTGTGAGGGGAAGGGTTTTCAGTGTGTGGGAATGGTTTCAGCGTGTGGGGTAGGGTTTCAGTGTGTGGGGAAAGGATTTCAGTATGTGGGGAAGGGGTTTCAGTGTGTGGGGAATGGTTTCAGTGTGTGGGGAATGGTTTCAGCGTGTGGGGAATGTGTTTCAGTGTGTGGGGAAGGATTTCAGTGTGTTGGGAAGGGTTTCAGTGTGTGGGGAAGTGTTTCAGTGTGTGGAGAAGGGGTTTCAGTGTGTGGGGAATGGTTTTCAGTGTGTGGGGAATGTGTTTCAGTGTGTTTGGAAGGGGATTCAGTGTGTGGGGAAGGTGTTTCACTGTGTGGGGACGGGGTTTCAGTGTGTGGGGAAGGGGTTGCAGTGTGTAGGGTAGGGGTTTCAGTGTTTGGTGAAGGGTTTCAGTGTGTGGGGACGGGGTTTCAGTGAGTCGGGAAGGGGTTGCAGTGTGTAGGGTAGGGGATTCAGTGTGTGGGGAAGGTTTTCAGTGTGTGGGAAAAGGATTTCAGTGTGTGGGGAAGGTGATTCAGTGTGTGGGGAAGGGGATTCTCTGTGTGGGGAAGGTGTATCAGTGTTTGGGGAATTGTTTCAGTGTGTGGGGAAGGTATTCAGTGTGCGGGGAAGGGGTTTCACTGTGAGGGGAAGGGTTTTCAGTGTGTGGGAATGGTTTCAGCGTGTGGGGAAGGGTTTCAGTGTGTGGGGAAAGGATTTCAGTATGTGGGGAAGGGGTTTCAGTGTGTGGGGAATGGTTTCAGTGTGTGGGAAAAGGATTTCAGTGTGTGGGGAATTGTTTCAGTGTGTCGGGAAGGGGTTTCACTGTGTGGGGAAGGTGTATCAGTGTTTGGGGAATTGTTTCAGTGTGTGGGGAAGGTATTCAGTGTGCGGGGAAGGGGTTTCACTGTGAGGGGAAGGGTTTTCAGTGTGTGGGAATGGTTTCAGCGTGTGGGGAAGGGTTTCAGTGTGTGGGGAAAGGATTTCAGTATGTGGGGAAGGGGTTTCAGTGTGTGGGGAATGGTTTCAGTGTGTGGGGAATGGTTTCAGCGTGTGGGGAATGTGTTTCAGTGTGTGGGGAAGGATTTCAGTGTGTTGGGAAGGGTTTCAGTGTGTGGGGAAGTGTTTCAGTGTGTGGAGAAGGGGTTTCAGTGTGTGGGGAATGGTTTTCAGTGTGTGGGGAATGTGTTTCAGTGTGTTTGGAAGGGGATTCAGTGTGTGGGGAAGGTGTTTCACTGTGTGGGGACGGGGTTTCAGTGTGTGGGGAAGGGGTTGCAGTGTGTAGGGTAGGGGTTTCAGTGTTTGGTGAAGGGTTTCAGTGTGTGGGGACGGGGTTTCAGTGAGTCGGGAAGGGGTTGCAGTGTGTAGGGTAGGGGATTCAGTGTGTGGGGAAGGTTTTCAGTGTGTGGGAAAAGGATTTCAGTGTGTGGGGAAGGTGATTCAGTGTGTGGGGAAGGGGATTCTCTGTGTGGGGAAGGGGTTTCAGTGTGTGGGGAAGGGGTTTCAGTGTGTGGGGAAGGGGTTTCAGTGTGTGGGGAATGGTTTCAGTGTGTGGGGAAGGGGTTTCAGTGTGTGGGGAAGGGGTTTCAGTGTGTGTGGAAGGGGTTTCAATGTGTGGGGAATGGTTTCAGTGTGTGGGGACGGGTTTCAGTGTGTGGGGAATTGTTTCAGTGTGTCGGGAAGGGGTTTCACTGTGTGGGGAAGGTGTATCAGTGTTTGGGGAATTGTTTCAGTGTGTGGGGAAGGTATTCAGTGTGCGGGGAAGGGGTTTCACTGTGAGGGGAAGGGTTTTCAGTGTGTGGGAATGGTTTCAGCGTGTGGGGTAGGGTTTCAGTGTGTGGGGAAAGGATTTCAGTATGTGGGGAAGGGGTTTCAGTGTGTGGGGAATGGTTTCAGTGTGTGGGGAATGGTTTCAGCGTGTGGGGAATGTGTTTCAGTGTGTGGGGAAGGATTTCAGTGTGTTGGGAAGGGTTTCAGTGTGTGGGGAAGTGTTTCAGTGTGTGGAGAAGGGGTTTCAGTGTGTGGGGAATGGTTTTCAGTGTGTGGGGAATGTGTTTCAGTGTGTTTGGAAGGGGATTCAGTGTGTGGGGAAGGTGTTTCACTGTGTGGGGACGGGGTTTCAGTGTGTGGGGAAGGGGTTGCAGTGTGTAGGGTAGGGGTTTCAGTGTTTGGTGAAGGGTTTCAGTGTGTGGGGACGGGGTTTCAGTGAGTCGGGAAGGGGTTGCAGTGTGTAGGGTAGGGGATTCAGTGTGTGGGGAAGGTTTTCAGTGTGTGGGAAAAGGATTTCAGTGTGTGGGGAAGGTGATTCAGTGTGTGGGGAAGGGGATTCTCTGTGTGGGGAAGGTGTATCAGTGTTTGGGGAATTGTTTCAGTGTGTGGGGAAGGTATTCAGTGTGCGGGGAAGGGGTTTCACTGTGAGGGGAAGGGTTTTCAGTGTGTGGGAATGGTTTCAGCGTGTGGGGAAGGGTTTCAGTGTGTGGGGAAAGGATTTCAGTATGTGGGGAAGGGGTTTCAGTGTGTGGGGAATGGTTTCAGTGTGTGGGAAAAGGATTTCAGTGTGTGGGGAATTGTTTCAGTGTGTCGGGAAGGGGTTTCACTGTGTGGGGAAGGTGTATCAGTGTTTGGGGAATTGTTTCAGTGTGTGGGGAAGGTATTCAGTGTGCGGGGAAGGGGTTTCACTGTGAGGGGAAGGGTTTTCAGTGTGTGGGAATGGTTTCAGCGTGTGGGGAAGGGTTTCAGTGTGTGGGGAAAGGATTTCAGTATGTGGGGAAGGGGTTTCAGTGTGTGGGGAATGGTTTCAGTGTGTGGGGAATGGTTTCAGCGTGTGGGGAATGTGTTTCAGTGTGTGGGGAAGGATTTCAGTGTGTTGGGAAGGGTTTCAGTGTGTGGGGAAGTGTTTCAGTGTGTGGAGAAGGGGTTTCAGTGTGTGGGGAATGGTTTTCAGTGTGTGGGGAATGTGTTTCAGTGTGTTTGGAAGGGGATTCAGTGTGTGGGGAAGGTGTTTCACTGTGTGGGGACGGGGTTTCAGTGTGTGGGGAAGGGGTTGCAGTGTGTAGGGTAGGGGTTTCAGTGTTTGGTGAAGGGTTTCAGTGTGTGGGGACGGGGTTTCAGTGAGTCGGGAAGGGGTTGCAGTGTGTAGGGTAGGGGATTCAGTGTGTGGGGAAGGTTTTCAGTGTGTGGGAAAAGGATTTCAGTGTGTGGGGAAGGTGATTCAGTGTGTGGGGAAGGGGATTCTCTGTGTGGGGAAGGGGTTTCAGTGTGTGGGGAAGGGGTTTCAGTGTGTGGGGAAGGGGTTTCAGTGTGTGGGGAATGGTTTCAGTGTGTGGGGAAGGGGTTTCAGTGTGTGGGGAAGGGGTTTCAGTGTGTGTGGAAGGGGTTTCAATGTGTGGGGAATGGTTTCAGTGTGTGGGGAAGGGGTTTCAGTGTGTGGGGAATGGTTTCAGTGTGTGGGGAAGGGGGTTCAGTGTGTGGGGATGGGGTTTCAGTGTGTGGGGAAGGGGATTCAGTGTGTGGGAAATGGTTTCAGTGTGTGGGGACGGGTTTCAGTGTGTGGGGAATGGTTTCAGTGTGTGGGGAAGGGGTTTCACTGTGTGGGGAAGGTGTATCAGTGTGTGGGGAATGGTTTCAGAGTGTGGGGAAGGTATTCAGTGTGTGGGGAAGGGGTTTCACTGTGAGGGGAAGGGTTTTCAGTGTGTGGGGAATGGTTTCACTGTGTGGGGAATGGTTTCAATGTGTGGGGAAGGGGTTTCACTGTGTGTGGAAGGTGTTTCAGTGTGGGGTGAAGGGGTTTCAGTATGTGGGGTGGGGTTTCACTGTGTGTGGAATGTGTTTCAGTGTGTGGGGAAGGGGTTTCAGTGTGTGGGGAAGGGTTTCAGTGTGTGGGGATGGGTTTCAGCGTGTGGGGAAGGGGTTTTAGTGTGAGGGGAAGGATTCCAGTGTGTTGGGAAGGGTTTCAGTGTGTGGGGAAGTGTTTCAGTGTGTGGGGAAGGGGTTTCAGTGTGTGGGGAAGGGTTTCAGTGTGTGGGTATGGGTTTCAGTGTGTGGGGAAGTGTTTCAGTGTGTGGTGAAGTAGTTTTAGTGTGTGGCGAAGGTGTTTCACTGTGTGGGGACGGGGTTTCAGTGTGTGGGGAAGTGGTTGCAATGTGTAGGGTAGGGGTCTAAGTGTGTGGGGAAGGTTTTCAGTGTGTGGGGAAGGGGTTTCACTGTGTGTGGAAGGGGTTTCAGTGTGTGGGGAATGTGGTTCAGTGTGTGGGGAAGGGGTTTGAGTGTGTGGGGAATGGTTTCAGTGTGTGGGGAAGGGGTTTCAGTGTGTGGGGAATGGTTTCAGTGTGTGGGGAAGGGGTTTCAGTGTGTGGGGAATGTGGTTCAGTGTGTGGGGAAGGGGTTTCAGTGACTGGGGAATGGTTTCAGTGTGTGGGGAAGGGGTTTCATTGTGTGGGGAAGGGTTTCAGTGTGTGGGGAAGGGGTTTCAGTGTGTGGGGATGGGGTTTCAGTGTGTGGGGAAGGGGATTCAGTGTGTGGGAAATGGTTTCAGCGTGTGCGGAAGGGGTTTCAGTGTGTGGGGAAGATGTTTCAGTGTGTGTGGAAGGGTTTCAGTGTGTGGGGAAGGGTTTCAGTGTGTGGGGAAAGGTTTCAGTGTGTGGGGAAAGGGTTTCAGTGTGCGGGGAAGGGGTTTCAGTGTGTGGGGAAGGGTTTCAGTGTGTGGCGAAGGGTTTCAGTGTGTGGGGAAGGTGTTTCAGTGTGTGGGGACGGGTTTCAGTGTGTGGGGAAGGGTTTCAGTGTGTGGAAAAGGATTTCAGTGTGTGGGGAAGGTGATTCAGTGTGTGGGGAAGGGGATTCTCTGTGTGGGGAAGGGGTTTCAGTGTGTGGGGAAGGGGTTTCAGTGTGTTGGGAAGGGGTTTCAGTGTGTGGGGAAGGTGTTTCAGTATGTGTGGAGGGGGTTTCAATGTGTGGGGAATGGTTTCAGTGTGTGGGGAAGGGGTTTCAGTGTGTGTGGAAGGGTTTTCAGTGTGTGCGGAATGTGGTTCAGTGTGTGGGGAAGGGGTTTCAGTGTGTGGGGAAGGGTTTCAGTGTGTGGGGAAGGGGTTTCAGTGTGTGGGGATGGGGTTTCAGTGTGTGGGGAAGGGGATTCAGTGTGTGGGAAATGGTTTCAGTGTGTGGGGACGGGTTTCAGTGTGTGGGGAATTGTTTCAGTGTGTCGGGAAGGGGTTTCCCTGTGTGGGGAAGGTGTATCAGTGTGTGGGGAATTGTTTCAGTGTGTGGGGAAGGTATTCAGTGTGCGGGGAAGGGGTTTCACTGTGAGGGGAAGGGTTTTCAGTGTGTGGGGAATGGTTTCAGCGTGTGGGGAAGGGTTTCAGTGTGTGGGGAAAGGACTTCAGTATGTGGGGAAGGGGTTTCAGTGTGTGGGGAATGGTTTCAGTGTGTGGGGAATGGTTTCAGCGTGTGGGGAATGGGTTTCAGTGTCTGGGGAAGGATTTCAGTGTGTTGGGAAGGGTTTCAGTGTGTGGGGAAGTGTTTCAGTGTGTGGGGAAGGGGTTTCAGTGTGTGGGGAATGGTTTTCAGTGTGTGGGGAAGGTGTTTCAGTGTGTTTGGAAGGGGTTTCAGTGTGTGGGGAAGGTGTTTCACTGTGTGGGGACGGGGTTTCAGTGTGTGGGGAAGGGGTTGCAGTGTGTAGGGTAGGGGTTTCAGTGTTTGGTGAAGCGTTTCAGTGTGTGGGGACGGGGTTTCAGTGTGTCGGGAAGGGGTTGCAGTGTGTAGGGTAGGGGATTCAGTGTGTGGGGAAATGTTTCAGTGTGTGGGGAAAGGATTTCAGTGTGTGGGGAAGGTGATTCAGTGTGTGGGGAAGGGGATTCTCTGTGTGGGGAAGGGGTTTCAGTGTGTGGGGAAGGGGTTTCAGTGTGTGGGGAATGGTTTCAGTGTGTGGGGAAGGGGTTTCAGTGTGTGGGGAAGGGGTTTCAGTGTGTGTGGAAGGGGTTTCAATGTGTGGGGAATGGTTTCAGTGTGTGGGGAAGGGGTTTCAGTGTGTGGGGAATGGTTTCAGTGTGTGGGGAAGGGGTTTCAGTGTGTGGGGATGGGGTTTCAGTGTGTGGGGAAGGGGATTCAGTGTGTGGGAAATGGTTTCAGTGTGTGGGGACGGGTTTCAGTGTGTGGGGAATGGTTTCAGTGTGTGGGGAAGGGGTTTCACTGTGTGGGGAAGGTGTATCAGTGTGTGGGGAATGGTTTCAGTGTGTGGGGAAGGTATTCAGTGTGTGGGGAAGGGGTTTCACTGTGAGGGGAAGGGTTTTCAGTGTGTGGGGAATGGTTTCACTGTGTGGGGAATGGTTTCAGTGTGTGGGGAAGGGGTTTCACTGTGTGTGGAAGGTGTTTCAGTGTGGGGTGAAGGGGTTTCAGTATGTGGGGTGGGGTTTCACTGTGTGTGGAATGTGTTTCAGTGTGTGGGGAAGGGGTTTCAGTGTGTGGGGAAGGGTTTCAGTGTGTGGGGAAGGGTTTCAGTGTATGGGGAAGGGGTTTCAATGTGTGGGGAAGGGTTTCAGCGTGTGGGAAAGGGCTTCACTGTGAAGGGAAGGTGTTTCAGTGTGTGGGGAAGGGTATTCACTATGTGGCAAAGGGTTTCAGTGTGTGGGGAAGGGTTTCAGTGTGTGGGCAAGGGGTTTCAGTATGTGGGGAAGGGGTTTCAGTGTGTGGGGAATGGTTTCATTGTGTGGGGAATGGTTTCAGTGTGTGGGGAAGGGTGTTCAGTGTGTGGGGATGGGGTTTCAGTGTGTGGGGAAGGGGATTCAGTGTGTGGGAAATGGTGTCAGTGTGTGGGGACGGGTTTCAGTGTGTGGGGAATGGTTTCAGTGTGTGGGGAAGGGGTTTCACTGTGTGGGGAAGGTGTATCAGTTTGTGGGGAATGGTTTCAGTGTGTGGGGAAGGTATTCAGTGTGTGGGGAAGGGGTTTCACTGTGAGGGGAAGGGTTTTCAGTGTGTGGGGAATGGTTTCACTGTGTGGGGAATGGTTTCAGTGTGTGGGGAAGGGGTTTCACTGTGTGTGGAAGGTGTTTCAGTGTGGGGTGAAGGGTTTCAGTATGTGGGGTGGGGTTTCACTGTGTGTGGAATGTGTTTCAGTGTGTGGGGAAGGGGTTTCAGTGTGTGGGGAAGTGTTTCAGTGTGTGGGGAAGGGTTTCAGTGTGTGGGGACGGGGTTTCAGTGTGTGGGGAAGGGTTTCAGCGTGTGGGAAAGGGCTTCACTGTGAAGGGAAGGTGTTTCAGTGTGTGGGGAAGGGTATTCACTATGTGGGGAAGGGTTTCAGTGTGTGGGGAAGGGTTTCAGTGTGTGGGCAAGGGATTTCAGTATGTGTGGAAGGGGTTTCAGTGTGTGGGGAATGGTTTCAGTGTGTGTGGATTGATTTCAGCGTGTGGGGAAGGGGTTTTAGTGTGAGGGGAAGGATTCCAGTGTGTTGGGAAGGGTTTCAGTGTGTGGGGAAGTGTTTCAGTGTGTGGGGAAGGGGTTTCAGTGTGTGGGGAAGGGTTTCAGTGTGTGGGTTTGGGTTTCAGTGTGTGGGGAAGGGTTTCAGTGTGTGGTGAAGTAGTTTTAGTGTGTGGGGAAGGTGTTTCACTGTGTGGGGACGGGGTTTCAGTGTGTGGGGAAGTGGTTGCAATGTGTAGGGTAGGGGTCTCAGTGTGTGGGGAAGGGTTTCAGTGTGTGGGGAAGGGGTTTCAGTGTGTGGGGAAGGGGTTTCACTGTGTGGGGATGGGTTTTCAGCGTGTGGGGAAGATGTTTCAGTGTGTGGGGACGGGGTTTCTGTGTGTGGGGAAGGGGTTTCAGTGTGTGGGGAAAGGGTTTCAGTGTGTGGGGAAGGGGTTTCACTGTGTGGGGAAGGGGTTTCAGTGTGTGGGGAAAGGGTTTCAGTGTGTGCGGAATGGTTTCAGTGTGTGGGGCAAGGGTTTCAGTGAGTGGGGAATGGGTTTCAGTGTGTGGGGAAGGGGATTCACTGTGTGGGGAAGGGGTTTCAGTGTTTGGGGAAGGGGATTCGGTGTGTGGGGCGTTGTTTCAGTGTGTGGGGACGGGGTTTCAGAGTGTGGGGAAGGGGTTTCAGTGTGTGGGGAAGGGGTTTCAGTGCGTGCGGAATGGTTTCAGTGCGTGGGGACGTGTTTCAGTGTGTGGGGAAGGGGTTTCAGTGTGTGTGGAAGGGGTTTCAGAGTGTGGGGAATTGTTTCAGTGTGTGGGGAAGGGGTTTCAGTGTGTGGGGAATGGTTTCAGTGTGTGGGGAAGGGGTTTCAGTGTGTGGGGATGGGGTTTCAGTGTTTGGGGAAGGGGATTCAGTGTGTGGGAAATGGTTTCAGTCTGTGGGGACGGGTTTCAGTGTGTGGGGAATGGTTTCAGTGCGTGGGGAAGGGGTTTCAGTGTGTGGGGAATGGTTTCAGTGTGTGGGGAAGGGGGTTCAGTGTGTGGGGATGGGGTTTCAGTGTGTGGGGAAGGGGATTCAGTGTGTGGGAAATGGTTTCAGTGTGTGGGGACGGGTTTCAGTGTGTGGGGAATGGTTTCAGTGTGTGGGGAAGGGGTTTCACTGTGTGGGGAAGGTGTATCAGTGTGTGGGGAATGGTTTCAGTGTGTGGGGATGGTATTCAGTGTGTGGGGAAGGGGTTTCACTGTGAGGGGAAGGGTTTTCAGTGTGTGGGGAATGGTTTCACTGTGTGGGGTATGGTTTCAGCGTGTGGGGAAGATGTTTCAGTGTGTGGGGACGGGGTTTCTGTGTGTGGGGAAGGGGTTTCCGTGTGTGGGGAAAGGGTTTCAGTGTGTGGGGAAGGGGTTTCACTGTGTAGGGAAGGGGTTTCAGTGTGTGGGGAAAGGGTTTCAGTGTGTGCGGAATGGTTTCAGTGTGTGGGGCAAGGGTTTCAGTGAGTGGGGAATGGGTTTCAGTGTGTGGGGAAGGGGATTCACTGTGTGGGGAAGGGGTTTCAGTGTTTGGGGAAGGGGATTCGGTGTGTGGGGCGTTGTTTCAGTGTGTGGGGACGGGGTTTCAGTGTGTGGGGAAGGGGTTTCAGTGTGTGGGGAAGGGGTTTCAGTGCGTGCGGAATGGTTTCAGTGTGTGGGGACGTGTTTCAGTGTGTGGGGAAGGGGTTTCAGTGTGTGTGGAAGGGGTTTCAATGTGTGGGGAATTGTTTCAGTGTGTGGGGAAGGGGTTTCAGTGTGTGGGGAATGTTTTCAGTGTGTGGGGAAGGGGTTTCAGTGTGTGGGGATGGGGTTTCAGTGTGTGGGGAAGGGGATTCAGTGTGTGGGAAATGGTTTCAGTCTGTGGGGACGGGTTTCAGTGTGTGGGGAATGGTTTCAGTGTGTGGGGAAGGGGTTTCACTGTGTGGGGAAGGTGTATCAGTGTGTGGGGAATGGTCTCAGTGTGTGGGGAAGGTATTCAGTGTGTGGGGAAGGGGTTTCACTGTGAGGGGAAGGGTTTTCAGTGTGTGGGGAATGGTTTCACTGTGTGGGGAATGGTTTCAGTGTGTGGGGAAGTGGTTTCACTGTGTGTGGAAGGTGTTTCAGTGTGGGGTGAAGGGGTTTCAGTAATTGGGGTGGGGTTGCACTGTGTGTGGAATGTCTTTCACTATGTGGGGAAGGGTTTCAGTGTGTGGGGAAAGGTTTCAGTGTGTGGGGAATGGTTTCAGTGTGTGGGGAATGGTTTCAGCGTGTGGGGAAGGGGTTTTAGTGTGTGGGGAAGGATTCCAGTGTGTTGGGAAGGGTTTCAGTGTGAGGGGAAGTGTTTCAGTGTGTGGGGATGGGGTTTCAGTGTGTGGGGAAGGGTTTCAGTGTGTGGGTATGGGTTTCAGTGTGTGGGGAAGGGTTTCAGTGTGTGGTGAAGTAGTTTCAGTGTGTGGGGAAGGTGTTTCACTGTGTGGAGATGGTGTTTCAGTGTGTGGGGAAGGGGTTGCAATGTGTAGGGTAGGGGTTTCAGTGTGTGGGGAAGTGTTTCAGTGTGTGGGGAAGGGGTTTCAGTGTGTGGGGAAGGGGTTTCACTGTGTGGGGATGGGTTTTCAGTGTGTGGGGAAGTAGTTTTAGTGTGCGGGGAAGGTGTTTCACTGTGTGGGGACGGGGTTTCAGTGTGTGGGGAAGTGGTTGCAATGTGTAGGGTAGGGGTCTCAGTGTGTGGGGAAGGGTTTCAGTGTGTGGGGAAGGGGTTTCAGTGTGTGGGGAAGGGGTTTCACTGTGTGGGGATGGGTTTTCAGCGTGTGGGGAAGATGTTTCAGTGTGTGGGGACGGGGTTTCTGTGTGTGGGGAAGGGGTTTCTGTGAGTGGGGAAAGGGTTTCAGTGTGTGGGGAAGGGGTTTCACTGTGTGGGGAAGGGGTTTCAGTGTGTGGGGAAAGGGTTTCTGTGTGTGTGGAATGGTTTCAGTGTGTGGGGCAAGGGGTTCAGTGAGTGGGGATTGGGTTTCAGTGTGTGGGGAAGGGGATTCACTGTGTGGGGAAGGGGTTTCAGTGTTTGGGGAAGGGGATTCGGTGTGTGGGGCGTTGTTTCAGTGTGTGGGGACGGGGTTTCAGTGTGTGGGGAAGGGGTTTCAGTGCGTGCGGAATGGTTTCAGTGTGTGGGGACGTGTTTCAGTGTGTGGGGAAGGGGTTTCAGTGTGTGTGGAAGGGGTTTCAATGTGTGGGGAATTGTTTCAGTGTGTGGGGAAGGGGTTTCAGTGTGTGGGGAATGGTTTCAGTGTGTGGGGAAGGGGTTTCAGAGTGTGGGGATGGGGTTTCAGTGTGTGGGGAAGGGGATTCAGTGTGTGGGAAATGGTTTCAGTCTGTGGGGACGGGTTTCAGTGTGTGGGGAATGGTTTCAGTGTGTGGGGAAGGTATTCAGTGTGTGGGGAGGGGTTTCACTGTGAGGGGAAGGGTTTTCAGTGTGTGGGGAATGGTTTCACTGTGTGGGGAATGGTTTCAGTGTGTGGGGAAGGGGTTTCACTGTGTGTGGAAGGTGTTTCAGTGTGGGGTGAAGGGGTTTCAGTATGTGGGGTGGGGTTTCACTGTGTGTGGAATGTGTTTCACTATGTGGGGAAGGGTTTCAGTGTGTGGGGAAGGGTTTCAGTGTGTGGGGAATGGTTTCAGTGTGTGGGGAATGGTTTCAGCGTGTGGGGAAGGGGTTTTAGTGTGTGGGGAAGGATTCCAGTGTGTTGTGAAGGGTTTCAGTGTGTCGGGAAGTGTTTCAGTGTGTGGGGAAGGGGTTTCAGAGTGTGGGGAAGGGTTTCAGTTTGTGGGTATGGGTTTCAGTGTGTGGGGAAGGGTTTCAGTGTGTGGTGAAGTAGTTTCAGTGTGTGGGGAAGGTGTTTCAATGTGTGGGGATGGTGTTTCAGTGTGTGGGGAAGGGGTTGCACTGTGTAGGGTAGGGGTTTCAGTGTGTGGGGAAGTGTTTCAGTGTGTGGGGAAGGGGTTTCAGTGTGTGGGGAAGGGGTTTCACTGTGTGGGGATGGGTTTTCAGTGTGTGGGGAAGATGTTTCAGTGTGTGGGGACGGGGTTTCTCTGTGTGGGGAAGGGGTTTCCGTGTGTGGGGAAAGGGTTTCAGTGAGTGGGGAAGGGGTTTCACTGTGTGGGGAAGGGGTTTCAGTGTGTGGGGAAAGGGTTTCAGTGTGTGCGGAATGGTTTCAGTGTGTGGGGCAAGGGTTTCAGTGAGTGGGGAATGGGTTTCAGTGTGTGGGGAAGGGGATTCACTGTGTGGGGAAGGTGATTCAGTGTTTGGGGAAGGGGATTCGGTGTGTGGGGCGTTGTTTCAGTGTGTGGGGAAGGGGTTTCAGTGTGTGGGGAAGGGGTTTCAGTGTGTGGGGATGTTGTTTCAGTGCGTGCGGTATGGTTTCAGTGTGTGGGGACGTGTTTCAGTGTGTGGGGAAGGGGTTTCAGTGTGTGTGAGGAAGGGGTTTCACTGAGTGGGGAAGGGGTTTCAGTGTTTGGGGAAGGGGTTTGACTGTGTGGGGAAGGGGTTTCAGTGTGTGGGGAATGGTTTCAGTGTGGGGAAAGGATTTCAGTGTGTCTGGAAGGTGATTCAGTGTGTGGAGAAGGGGATTCTCTGTGTGGGGAAGGGGTTTCAGTGCGTGGGGAAGGGGTTTCAGTATGTGGGGAAGGGGTTTCTGTGTATGGGGAATGGTTTCAGTGTGTGGGGAATGGTTTCAGTGTGTGGGGAATGTTTTCAGCGTGTGGGGAAGGGGTTTCAGTGTGTGGGGAAGGATTTCAGTGTGTGGGGAGGTGTTTCACTATTTGTGGAATGTGTTTCAGTGTGTGGGGAAGGGGTTTCAGTGTGTGGGGAAGGGTTTCAGTGTGTGGGGAAGGGTTTCAATGTGTGGGGAAGGTGTTTCAGTGTGTGGGGAAGGGTTTCAGTGTGTGGGGAAGGGTTTCACTGTGTGGGGAAGGGGTTTCAGTGTGTGGGAAATGGGATTCAGTGTGTGGGGAAGGGTTTCAGTGTGTGGGGAAAGGATTTCAGTGTGTGGGGAAGGGGATTCTCTGTGTGGGGACGGGGTTTCAGTGTGTGCGGAAGGGGTTTCAGTGTGTGGGAAATGGTTTCAGTGTGTGGGGAAGGGGTTTCAGTGTGTGTGGAAGGGGTTTCAATGTGTGAGGAATGAGGTTCAGTGTGTGGGGAAGGTGTTTCAGTGTGTGGGGAATGGTTTCTGTGTGTGTGGAAGGGGTTTCACTGTGTGGGGAAGTGGTTTCAGTGTGTGGGGAATGGTTTCAGTGTGTGGGGAAGGGGTTTCAGTGTGTGGGGAAGGGGTTTCAGTGTGTGGGGTCGGGTTTACAGTGTGTGGGGAAGGGGATTCAATGTGTGGGAAATGGTTTCAGCGTGTGGGGACGGGTTTCAGTGTGCGGGGAAGCGTTTCATTGTGTGGGGAAGGGGTTTCACTGTGTGGGGAAGGGGTATCAGAGTGTGGGGAATGGTTTCAGTGTGTTGGGAAGGTATTCAGTGTGTGGGGAAGGTGTTTCACTGTGAGCGGAAGTGTTTTCAGTGTTTAGGGAATGGTTTCACTGTGTGGGGAATGGTTTCAGTGTGTGGGGAAGGGGTTTCACTGTGTGTGGAAGGTGTTTCAGTGTGGCGTGAAGGGGTTTCAGTGTGTGGGGAAGTGTTTCAGTTTGTGGGGAGGGGTTTCACTGTGTGTGGACTGTGTTTCAGTGTGTGGGGAAGGGGTTTCAGTGTGTGGGGAATGGTTTCAGTGTGGGGAAAGGATTTCAGTGTGTCTGGAAGGTGATTCAGTGTGTGGAGAAGGGGATTCTCTGTGTGGGGAAGGGGTTTCAGTGCGTGGGGAAGGGGTTTCAGTAAGTGGGGAAGGGGTTTCTGTGTATGGGGAATGGTTTCAGTGTGTGGGGAATGGTTTCAGTGTGTGGGGAATGGTTTCAGTGTGTGGGGAATGTTTTCAGCGTGTGGGGAAGGGGTTTCAGTGTGTGGGGAAGGATTTCAGTGTGTGGGGAGGTGTTTCACTATTTGTGGAATGTGTTTCAGTGTGTGGGGAAGGGCTTTCAGTGTGTGGGGAAGGATTTCAGTGTGTGGGGAAGGGTTTCAATGTGTGGGGAAGGTGTTTCAGTGTGTGGGGAAGGGTTTCAGTGTGTGGGGAAGGGTTTCACTGTGTGGGGAAGGGGTTTCAGTGTGTGGGAAATGGGATTCAGTGTGTGGGGAAGGGTTTCAGTGTGTGGGGAAAGGATTTCAGTGTGTGGGGAAGGGGATTCTCTGTGTGGGGACGGGGTTTCAGTGTGTGCGGAAGGGGTTTCAGTGTGTGGGAAATGGTTTCAGTGTGTGGGGAAGGGGTTTCAGTGTGTGTGGAAGGGGTTTCAATGTGTGAGGAATGTGGTTCAGTGTGTGGGGAAGGTGTTTCAGTGTGTGGGGAATGGTTTCTGTGTGTGTGGAAGGGGTTTCACTGTGTGGGGAAGTGGTTTCAGTGTGTGGGGAATGGTTTCAGTGTGTGGGGAAGGGGTTTCAGTGTGTGGGGAAGGGGTTTCAGTGTGTGGGGTCGGGTTTACAGTGTGTGGGGAAGGGGATTCAATGTGTGGGAAATGGTTTCAGAGTGTGGGGACGGGTTTCAGTGTGCGGGGAAGCGTTTCATTGTGTGGGGAAGGGGTTTCACTGTGTGGGGAAGGGGTATCAGAGTGTGGGGAATGGTTTCAGTGTGTTGGGAAGGTATTCAGTGTGTGGGGAAGGTGTTTCACTGTGAGCGGAAGTGTTTTCAGTGTTTAGGGAATGGTTTCACTGTGTGGGGAATGGTTTCAGTGTGTGGGGAAGGGGTTTCAGTGTGTGTGGAAGGTGTTTCAGTGTGGCGTGAAGGGGTTTCAGTGTGTGGGGAAGTGTTTCAGTTTGTGGGGAGGGGTTTCACTGTGTGTGGACTGTGTTTCAGTGTGTGGGGAAGGGTTTTCAGTGTGTGGGGAATGGTTTCAGTGTGGGGAAAGGATTTCAGTGTGTCTGGAAGGTGATTCAGTGTGTAGAGTAGGGGATTCTCTGTGTGGGGAAGGGGTTTCAGTGCGTGGGGAAGGGGTTTCAGTAAGTGGGGAAGGGGTTTCTGTGTATGGGGAATGGTTTCAGTGTGTGGGGAATGGTTTCAGTGTGTGGGGAATGGTTTCAGTGTGTGGGGAATGTTTTCAGCGTGTGGGGAAGGGGTTTCAGTGTGTGGGGAAGGATTTCAGTGTGTGGGGAGGTGTTTCACTATGTGTGGAATGTGTTTCAGTGTGTGGGGAAGGGCTTTCAGTGTGTGGGGAAGGATTTCAGTGTGTGGGGAAGGGTTTCAATGTGTGGGGAAGGTGTTTCAGTGTGTGGGGAAGGGTTTCAGTGTATGGGGAAGGGTTTCACTGTGTTGGGAAGGGGTTTCAGTGTGTGGGAAATGGATTCAGTGTGTGGGGAAGGGTTTCAGTGTGTGGGGAAAGGATTTCAGTGTGTGGGGAAGGGGATTCTCTGTGTGGGGACGGGGTTTCAGTGTGTGCGGAAGGGGTTTCAGTGTGTGGGAAATGGTTTCAGTGTGTGGGGAAGGGGTTTCAGTGTGTGTGGAAGTGGTTTCAATGTGTGAGGAATGTGGCTCAGTGTGTGGGGAAGGTGTTTCAGTGTGTGGGGAATGGTTTCTGTGTGTGTGGAAGGGGTTTCACTGTGTGGGGAAGTGGTTTCAGTGTGTGGGGAATGGTTTCAGTGTGTGGGGAAGGGGTTTCAGTGTGTGGGGAAGGGGTTTCAGTGTGTGGGGTCGGGTTTACAGTGTGTGGGGAAGGGGATTCAATGTGTGGGAAATGGTTTCAGCGTGTGGGGACGGGTTTCAGTGTGCGGGGAAGCGTTTCATTGTGTGGGGAAGGGGTTTCACTGTGTGGGGAAGGGGTGTCAGAGTGTGGGGAATGGTTTCAGTGTGTTGGGAAGGTATTCAGTGTGTGGGGAAGGTGTTTCACTGTGAGCGGAAGTGTTTTCAGTGTTTAGGGAATGGTTTCACTGTGTGGGGAATGGTTTCAGTGTGTGGGGAAGGGGTTTCACTGTGTGTGGAAGTTGTTTCAGTGTGGCGTGAAGGGGTTTCAGTGTGTGGGGAAGTGTTTCAGTTTGTGGGGAGGGGTTTCACTGTGTGTGGACTGTGTTTCAGTGTGTGGGGAGGGGTTTCAGTGTGTGGGGAAGTGTTTCAGTGTGTGGGTTGGGGTTTCAGTGTGTGGGGAAGGGTTTCAGTGTGTGGGTATGGGTTTCAGTGTGTGGGGAAGGGATTCAGTGTGTGGGGATGTAGTTTCAGTTTGTGGGGAAGGTGTTTCACTGTGTGGGGGACGGGGTTTCAGTGTGTGGGGAAGGGGTTGCAGTGTGTAGTGTAGGGGTTTCAGTGTGCGGGGAAGGGTTTCAGTGTGTGGGGAAGGGGTATCAGTGTGTGGGGAAGGGTTGCACTGTGTGGGGATGGGTTTTCAGAGTGTGGGAAGATGTTTCATTGTGTGGGGACGGGGTTTCTGTGTGTGGGGAAGGGGTTTTCGTGTGTGGGGAAAGCGTTTCAGTGTGTGGGGAAGGGGTTTCACTGTGTGGGGAAGGGGTTTCAGTGTGTGGGAATGGTTTCAGTGTGTGGGGCAAGGGTTTCAGTGTGTGGGGAAGGAGTTTCAGTGTGTGGTGAAGGGGATTCACGGTGTGGGGAAGGTTTCAGTGTGTGGGGAAGGGGTTGCAGTGTGTAAGGTAGGGGTTTCAGTGTGTGGGGAAGGGTTTCAGTGTGTGGGGAAGGGTTTCAGTGTGTGGGGAAGGGGTTTCACTGTGTGGGGATGGGTTTTCAGTGTGTGGGAAAGATGTTTCAGTGTGTGGGGACGGGGTTTCTGTGTGTGGGGAAGGGGTTTCAGTGTGTGGGAAAGGGTTTCAGTGTGTGGGGAAGGGGTTTCACTGTGTGGGGAAGGGGTTTCAGTGTGTGGGGAAGGGGTTTCAGTGTGTGGGGAATGGTTTCAGTGTGTGGGGCAAGGGTTTCAGTGTGTGGGGAAGGGGTTTTTGTGTGTGTTGAAGGGGATTCACTGTTTGGGGAAGGGTTTCATTCAGTGTGTGGGGAAGTAGTTTCAGTGTGTGGGGAAGGTGATTCAATGCGTGGGGACGGGGTTTCAGTGTGTGGGGAAGGGGTTGCAGTGTGTAGGGTAGGGGTTTCAGTGTGTGGGGAAGGTTTTCAGTGTGTGGGGAAGGGGTTTCAGTGTGTGGGGAAGGGGTTTCACTGTGTGGGGATGGGTTTTCAGTGTGTGGGGAAGATGTTTCAGTGTGTGGGGACGGGGTTTTCTGTGTGGGGAAGGGGTTTCCGTGTGTGGGGAAATGGTTTCAGTGTGTGGGGAAGGGGTTTCACTGTGTGGGGAAGGGGTTTCAGTGTGTGGGGAATGGTTTCAGTGTGTGGGGCAAGGGTTTCAGTGTGTGGGGAAGGGGTTTCAGTGTGTGGGGAAGGGTTGCACTGTGTGGGGATGGGTTTTCAGAGTGTGGGGAAGATGTTTCATTGTGTGGGGACGGGGTTTCTGTGTGTGGCGAAGGGGTTTCCGTGTGTGGGGAAGGGGTTTCACTGTGTGGGGAAGGGGTTTCAGTGTGTGGGGAAGGTGTTTCACTGTGAGCGGAACTGTTTTCAGTCTTTAGGGAATGGTTTCACTGTGTGGGGAATGGTTTCAGTGTGTGGGGAAGGGGTTTCATCGTGTGTGGAAGGTGTTTCAGTGTGGCGTGAAGGGGTTTCAGTGTGTGGGGAAGTGTTTCAGTTTGTGGGGAGGGGTTTCACTGTGTGTGGACTGTGTTTCAGTGTGTGGGGAAGGGTTTCAGTGTGTGGGGAAGTGTTTCAGTGTGTGGGTTGGGGTTTCAGTGTGTGGGGAAGGGTTTCAGTGTGTGGGTATGGGTTTCAGTGTGTGGGGAAGGGATTCAGTGTGTGGGGATGTAGTTTCAGTTTGTGGGGAAGGTGTTTCACTGTGTGGGGACGGGGTTTCAGTGTGTGGGGAAGGGGTTGCAGTGTGTAGGGAAGGGGTTTCCGTGTGTGGGGAAAGGGTTTCAGTGTGTGGGGAAGGGGTTTCACTGTGTGGGGAAGGGGTTTCAGTGTGTGGGGAATGGTTTCAGTGTGTGGGGCAAGGGTTTCAGTGTGTGGGGAAGGAGTTTCAGTGTGTGGTGAAGGGGATTCACGGTGTGGGGAAGGGTTTCAGTGTGTGGGGAAGGGGTTGCAGTGTGTAAGGTAGGGGTTTCAGTGTGTGGGGAAGGGTTTCGGTGTGTGGGGAAGGGGTTTCAGTGTGTGGGGAAGGGCTTTCACTGTGTGGGGATGGGTTTTCAGTGTGTGGGAAAGATGTTTCAGTGTGTGGGGACGGGGTTTCTGTGTGTGGGGAAGGGGTTTCAGTGTGTGGGGAAAGGGTTTCAGTGTGTGGGGAAGGGGTTTTTGTGTGTGTTGAAGGGGATTCACTTTGTGGGGAAGGGTTTCAGTGTGTGGGGAAGTAGTTTCAGTGTGTGGGGAAGGTGATTCAATGTGTGGGGACGGGGTTTCAGTGTGTGGGGAAGGGGTTGCAGTGTGTAGGGTAGGGGTTTCAGTGTGTGGGGAAGGATTTCAGTGTGTGGAGAAGGGGTTTCAGTGTGTGGGGAAGGGGTTTCACTGTGTGGGGATGGGTTTTCAGTGTGTGGGGAAGATGTTTCAGTGTGTGGGGACGGGGTTTCTGTGTGTGGGGAAGGGGTTTCCGTGTGTGGGGAAATGGTTTCAGTGTGTGGGGAAGGGGTTTCACTGTGTGGGGAAGGGGTTTCAGTGTGTGGGGAAGGGGTTTCAGTGTGTGGGGAATGGTTTCAGTGTGTGGGGCAAGGGTTTCAGTGTGTGGGGAAGGGGTTTCAGTGTGTGGGGAAGGGGTTGCACTGTGTGGGGATGGGTTTTCAGAGTGTGGGGAAGATGTTTCATTGTGTGGGGACGGGGTTTCTGTGTGTGGGGAAGGGGTTTCCGTGTGTGGGGAAAGGGTTTCAGTGTGTGGGGAAGGGGTTTCACTGTGTGGGGAAGGGGTTTCAGTGTGTGGGGAAGGGGTTTCAGTGTGTGGGGAAGGGTTTCAGTGAGTGGGTATGGGTTTCAGTGTGTGGGGAAGGGTTTCAGTGTTTGGGGAAGTAGTTTCAGTTAGTGGGGAAGGTGTTTCACTGTGTGGGGACGGGGTTTCAGTGTGTGGGGAAGGGGTTGCAGTGTGTAAGGTAGGGGTTTCAGTGTGTGGGGAAGGGTTTCAGTGTGTGGGGAAGGGGTTTCAGTGTGTGGGGAAGGGGTTTCACTGTGTGGGGATGGGTTTTCAGTGTGTGGGAAAGATGTTTCAGTGTGTGGGGACGGGGTTTCTGTGTGTGGGGAAGGGGTTTCAGTGTGTGGGGAAAGGGTTTCAGTGTGTGGGGAAGGGGTTTCACTGTGTGGGGAAGGGATTTCAGTGTGTGGGGAAGGGGTTTCAGTGTGTGGGGAATGGTTTCAGTGTGTGGGGCAAGGGTTTCAGTGAGTGGGGAACGGGTTTCAGTGTGTGGGGAAAGGGATTCACTGTTTGGCGAAGGTGTTTCAGTGTTTGGGGAAGGGGATTCGATGTGTGGGGCGTTGTTTCAGTTTGTGGGGAAGGGGTTTCAGTGTGTGGGGAAGGGGTTTCAGTGTGTGGGGAAGGGGTTTCAGCGAGTGGGGAATGGTTTCAGTGTGTGGGGACGGGTTTCAGTGTGTGGGGAAGGGGTTTCAGTGTGTGGGGAAGGGGTTTCACTGAGTGGGGAAGGGTTTTCAGTGTGTGGGGAAGGGGTTTCACTGTGTGGGGAAGGGGGTTTCAGTGTGTGGGGAATGGTTTCAGTGTGTGGGGAAAGGATTTCAGTGTGTGGGGAAGGTGATTCAGTGTGTGGAGAAGGGGATTCAGTATGTGGGGAAGGGGTTTCTGTGTATGGGGAATGGTTTCAGTGTGTGGGGAAGGGGTTTTAGTATGTGGGGTAGGGGTTTTATGTGTATGGGGAATGGTTTTCAGTGTGTGGGGAAGGGTTTCAGGTGTGGGGAATGGTTTCAGTGTGTGGGGAATGGTTTCAGCGTGTGGGGAAGGGGTTTCAGTGTGTGGGGAAGGATGTCAGTGTGTGGGGAGGGGTTTCACTATGTGTGGAATGTGTTTCAGTGTGTGGGGAAGGGGTTTCAGTGTGTGGGGAAGGGTTTCAGTGTGTGGGGAAGGGTTTCAGTGTGTGGGGAAGGGGTTTCAGTGTGTGGGTAGGATTTCAGTGTGTGGGGAAGGGTTTCACTGTGTGGGGAAGGGGTTTCAGTGTGTGGGAAAGGGTTTCAGTGTGTGGGGGAAGGATGTCAGTGTGTGGGGAAGGTGATTCAGTGTGTGGGGAAGGGGATTCTCTGTGTGGGGAAGGGGTTTCAGTGTGTGGGGGAGGGTTTTCAGTGTGTGGGGAAGGGGTTTCAGTTTGTGGGGAATGATTTCAGTGTGTGGGGAACGGGTTTCAGTATGTGGGGAAGGGGTTTCAGTGTGTGCGGAAGGGGTTTCAGTGTGTGTGGAAGGGGTTTCAGTGTGTGGGGAATGTGGTTCAGTGTGTGGGGAAGGTGTTTCAGTGTGTGGGGAATGGTTTCAGTGTATGTGGAAGGGGTTTCACTGTGTGGGGAAGTGGTTTCAGTGTGTGGGGAATTGTTTCAGTGTTTGGGGAAGGGGTTTTAGTGTTTGGGGAAGTGTTTCAGTGTGTGGGGAAGGGGTTTCAGTGTGTGGGGTCGGGGTTTCAGTGTGTGGGGAAGGGGATTCAGTGTGTGGGAAATGATTTCAGTGTGTGGGAATGGTTTCAGTGTGTTGGGAATGTATTCAGTGTGTGGGGAAGGTGTTTCACTGTGAGCGGAAGTGTTTTCAGTGTGCAGGAAATGGTTTCACTGTGTGGGGAATGGTTTCAGTGTGTGGGGAAGGGGTTTCACTGTGTGTGGAAGGTGTTTCAGTGTGGGGTGAAGGGGTTTCAGTGTGTGGGAAGTGTTTCAGTTTGTGGGGAGGGGTTTCCCTGTGTGTGGACAGTGTTTCAGTGTGTGGGGAAGGGTTTCAGTGTGTGGGGAAGTGTTTCAGTGTGTGGGGAAGGGGTTTCAGTGTGTGGGGAAGGGTTTCAGTGTGTGGGTATGGTATTCAGTGTGTGGGGAAGGGTTTCAGTGTGTGGGGAAGGTGTTTCACTGTGTGGGGACGGGGTTTCAGTGTGTGGGGAAGGGGTTGCAGTGTGTAGGGTAGGGGTTTCAGTGTGTGGGGAAGGGTTTCAGTGTGTGGGGAAGGGGTTTCAGTGTGTGGGGAAGGGGTTTCACTGTGTGGGGATGGGTTTTCAGTGTGTGGGGAAGATGTTTCAGTTTGTGGGGACGGGGTTTCTGTGTGTTGGGAAGGGGTTTCCGTCTGTGGGGATAGGGTTTCAGTGAGTGGGGAAGGGGTTTCACTGTGTGGGGAAGGGGTTTCAGTGTGTGGGGAAGGGGTTTCAGTGTGTGGGGAATGGTTTCAGTGAGTGATGAAGGGGATTCACTGTGTGGGGAAGGGGTTTCAGTGCTTGGGGAAGGGGATTCGGTGTGTGGGGACGTTGTTTCAGTGTGTGGGGAAGGGGTTTCAGTGTGTGGGGAAGGGGTTTCAGTGCGTGGGAAATGGTTTCAATGTGTGGGGACGTGTTTCAGTTTGTCGGGAAGGGGTTTCAGTGTGTGGGGAAAGGGTTTCACTGAGTGGGGACGGGGTTTCAGTGTGTGGGGAAGGGGTTTCACTGTGTGGGGAAGGGGTTTCAGTGTGTGGGGAATGGTTTCAGTGTGTGGGGTTAGGATGTCAGTGTGTGGGGAAGGTGATTCAGTGAGTGGAGAAGGGGATTCTCTGTGTGGGGAAGGGGTTTCTTTGTATGGGGAATGGTTTCAGTGTGTGGGGAAGGGTTTCAGTGTGCGGGGAATGGTTTCAGTGTGTGGGGAATGGTTTCACCGTGTGGGGAAGGGTTGCAGTGTGTGGGGAAGGATTTCAGTGTGTGGGGAGGTGTTTCACTATATGTGGAATGTGTTTCAGTGTGTGGGGAAGGGGTTTCAGTGTGTGAGGAAGGGTTTCAGTGTGTGGGGAAGGGTTTCAGTGTGTGGGGAAGGGTTTCAGTGTGTGGGGAAGGGTTTCAGTGTGTGGGAAAGGGGATTCTCTGTGTGGGGAAGGGTTTCAGTGTGTGGGAAAGGATTTCAGTGTGTGGGGAAGGAGATTCAGTGTGTGGGGAAGGGGATTCTCTGTGTGGGGAAGGGGTTTCAGTGTGTGGGGAATTGGTTTCACTGTGTGTGGGGAAGGGGTTTCAGTGTGTGGGGAATGGTTTCAGTGTGTGGGGAAGGGGTTTCAGTGTGTGGGGAAGGGGTTTCAGTGTGTGCGGAAGGGGTTTCAGTGTGTGGGAAATGGTTTCAGTGTGTGGGGAAGGGGTTTCAGTGTGTGTGGAAGGGGTTTCAGTGTGTGGGGAATGTGGTTCAGTGTGTGGGGAAGGTGTTTCAGTGTGTGGTGAATGGTTTCATTCTGTGTGGAAGGGGTTTCACTGTGTGGGGAAGTGGTTTCAGTGTGTGGGGAATGGTTTCAGTGTGTGGGGACGGGGTTTCAGTGTGTGGGGAAGGGGTTGCAGTGTGTAGGGTCGGGGTTTCAGTGTGTGGGGAAGGGTTTCAGTGTGTGGGGAAGGTGTTTCAGTGTGTGGTGAATGGTTTCATTCTGTGTGGAAGGGGTTTCACTGTGTGGGGAAGTGGTTTCAGTGTGTGGGGAATGGTTTCAGTGTGTGGGGACGGGGTTTCAGTGTGTGGGGAAGGGGTTGCAGTGTGTAGGGTAGGGGTTTCAGTGTGTGGGGAAGGGTGTGTGTGGGGATTGGGTTTCAGTGTGTGGGGAAGGCGTTTCACTGTGTGGGGATGGGTTTTCAGTGTGTGGGGAAGATGTTTCAGTGTGTGGGGACGGGGTTTCTGTCTGTGGGGAAGGGGTTTCCGTGTGTGGGGATAGAGTTTCAGTGTGTGGGGAAGGGGTTTCTCTGCGTGGGGAAGGGGTATCAGTGTATGGGCAATGGTTTCAGTGTGTTGGGAAGGTATTAAGTGTGTGGGGAAGGTGTTTCACTGTGAGGGGAAGTGTTTTCAGTGTGTGGGGAATGGTTTCACTGTGTGGGGAATTGTTTCAGTGTGTGGGGAAGGGGTTTCACTGTGTGTGGAAGGTGTTTCAGTGTGGGGTGAAGGGTTTTCAGTGTGTGGGGAAGTGTTTCAGTGTGTGGGGAGGGGTTTCACTGTGTGTGGAATGTGTTTCAGTGTGTGGGGAAGTGGTTTCAGTTTGTGGGGAAGGGTTTCAGTGTGTGGGGAAGGGGTTTCAGTGTGTGGGGAAGGGTTTCACTGTGTGGGGAAGGTGTTTCAGTGTGTGGGAAAGGGTTTCAGTGTGTGGGGGAAGGATGTCAGTGTGTGGGGAAGGTGATTCAGTGTGTGGGGAAGGGGATTCTCTGTGTGGGGAAGGGGTTTCAGTGTGTGGGGGAGGGTTTTCAGTGTGTGGGGAAGGGGTTTCAGTTTGTGGGGAATGGTTTCAGTGTGTGGGGAACGGGTTTCAGTATGTGGGGAAGGGGTTTCAGTGTGTGCGGAAGGGGTTTCAGTGTGTGTGGAAGGGGTTTCAGTGTGTGGGGAATGTGGTTCAGTGTGTGGGGAAGGTGTTTCAGTGTGTGGGGAATGGTTTCAGTGTATGTGGAAGGGGTTTCACTGTGTGGGGAAGTGGTTTCAGTGTGTGGGGAATTGTTTCAGTGTTGGGGAAGGGGTTTTAGTGTTTGGGGAAGTGTTTCAGTGTGTGGGGAAGGGTTTCAGTGTGTGGGTCGGGGTTTCAGTGTGTGGGGAAGGGGATTCAGTGTGTGGGAAATGATTTTCAGTGTGTGGGAATGGTTTCAGTGTGTTGGGAAGGTATTCAGTGTGTGGGGAAGGTGTTTCACTGTGAGCGGAAGTGTTTTCAGTGTGCAGGAATGGTTTCACTGTGTGGGGAATGGTTTCAGTGTGTGGGGAAGGGTTTCACTGTGTGTGGAAGGTGTTTCAGTGTGGGGTGAAGGGGTTTCAGTGTGTGGGGAAGTGTTTCAGTTTGTGGGGAGGGGTTTCCTGTGTGTGGACAGTGTTTCAGTGTGTGGGGAAGGGTTTCAGTGTGTGGGGAAGTGTTTCAGTGTGTGGGGAAGGGGTTTCAGTGTGTGGGGAAGGGTTTCAGTGTGTGGGTATGGTATTCAGTGTGTGGGGAAGGGTTTCAGTGTGTGGGGAAGGTGTTTCACTGTGTGGGGACGGGGTTTCAGTGTGTGGGGAAGGGGTTGCAGTGTGTAGGGTAGGGGTTTCAGTGTGTGGGAAGGGTTTCAGTGTGTGGGGAAGGGGTTTCAGTGTGTGGGGAAGGGGTTTCACTGTGTGGGGATGGGTTTTCAGTGTGTGGGGAAGATGTTTCAGTTTGTGGGGACGGGGTTTCTGTGTGTTGGGAAGGGGTTTCCGTCTGTGGGGATAGGGTTTCAGTGAGTGGGGAAGGGGTTTCACTGTGTGGGGAAGGGGTTTCAGTGTGTGGGGAAGGGGTTTCAGTGTGTGGGGAATGGTTTCAGTGAGTGATGAAGGGGATTCACTGTGTGGGAAGGGGTTTCAGTGCTTGGGGAAGGGGATTCGGTGTGTGGGGACGTTGTTTCAGTGTGTGGGGAAGGGGTTTCAGTGTGTGGGGAAGGGGTTTCAGTGCGTGGGGAATGGTTTCAATGTGTGGGGACGTGTTTCAGTTTGTCGGGAAGGGGTTTCAGTGTGTGGGGAAAGGGTTTCACTGAGTGGGGACGGGGTTTCAGTGTGTGGGGAAGGGTTTCACTGTGTGGGGAAGGGGTTTCAGTGTGTGGGGAATGGTTTCAGTGTGTGGGGTTAGGATGTCAGTGTGTGGGGAAGGTGATTCAGTGAGTGGAGAAGGGGATTCTCTGTGTGGGGAAGGGGTTTCTTTGTATGGGGAATGGTTTCAGTGTGTGGGGAAGGGTTTCAGTGTGCGGGGAATGGTTTCAGTGTGTGGGGAATGGTTTCACCGTGTGGGGAAGGGTTGCAGTGTGTGGGGAAGGATTTCAGTGTGTGGGGAGGTGTTTCACTATATGTGGAATGTGTTTCAGTGTGTGGGGAAGGGGTTTCAGTGTGTGAGGAAGGGTTTCAGTGTGTGGGGAAGGGTTTCAGTGTGTGGGGAAGGGTTTCAGTGTGTGGGGAAGGGTTTCAGTGTGTGGGAAAGGGGTTTCAGTGTGTGGGGAAGGGGTTTCAGTGTGTGCGGAAGGGGTTTCAGTGTGTGGGAAATGGTTTCAGTGTGTGGGGAAGGGGTTTCAGTGTGTGTGGAAGGGGTTTCAGTGTGTGGGGAATGTGGTTCAGTGTGTGGGGAAGGTGTTTCAGTGTGTGGTGAATGGTTTCATTCTGTGTGGAAGGGGTTTCACTGTGTGGGGAAGTGGTTTCAGTGTGTGGGGAATGGTTTCAGTGTGTGGGGACGGGGTTTCAGTGTGTGGGGAAGGGGTTGCAGTGTGTAGGGTCGGGGTTTCAGTGTGTGGGGAAGGGTTTCAGTGTGTGGGGAAGGTGTTTCAGTGTGTGGTGAATGGTTTCATTCTGTGTGGAAGGGGTTTCACTGTGTGGGGAAGTGGTTTCAGTGTGTGGGGAATGGTTTCAGTGTGTGGGGACGGGGTTTCAGTGTGTGGGGAAGGGGTTGCAGTGTGTAGGGTAGGGGTTTCAGTGTGTGGGGAAGGGTTTCAGTGTGTGGGGATTGGGTTTCAGTGTGTGGGGAAGGCGTTTCACTGTGTGGGGATGGGTTTTCAGTGTGTGGGGAAGATGTTTCAGTGTGTGGGGACGGGGTTTCTGTCTGTGGGGAAGGTGTTTCCGTATGTGGGGATAGAGTTTCAGTGTGTGGGGAAGGGGTTTCTCTGCGTGGGGAAGGGGTTTCAGTGTATGGGCAATGGTTTCAGTGTGTTGGGAAGGTATTAAGTGTGTGGGGAAGGTGTTTCACTGTGAGGGGAAGTGTTTTCAGTGTGTGGGGAATGGTTTCACTGTGTGGGGAATTGTTTCAGTGTGTGGGGAAGGGGTTTCACTGTGTGTGGAAGGTGTTTCAGTGTGGGGTGAAGGGTTTTCAGTGTGTGGGGAAGTGTTTCAGTGTGTGGGGAGGGGTTTCACTGTGTGTGGAATGTGTTTCAGTGTGTGGGGAAGTGGTTTCAGTGTGTGGGGAAGGGTTTCAGTGTGTGGGGAAGGGGTTTCAGTGTGTGGGGAAGGGTATCAGTTTGTGGGGAAGGGTTTCACTGTGCGGGGAAGGTGTTTCAGTGTGTGGGGAAGGGGTTTCAGTGTGTGGGGAAGGGGTTTCAGTGTGTGGGGAAGGGGTTTCACTGTATGGGGAAGGGGTTTCAGTGTGTGGGGAAGGTGATTCAGTGTGTGGAGAAGGGGATTCTCTGTGTGGGGAAGGGGTTTCAGTGTGTGGGGAAGGGGTTTCAGTGTGTGGGGAAGCGGTTTCAGTGTATGGGGAATGGTTTCAGTGTGTGGGGAAGGGTTTCAGTGTGTGGGGAATGGTTTCAGTGTGTGGGGAAGGGGTTTCAGTGTGTGTGCAAGGTGTTTCAGTGTGTGGGGAATGTGGTTCAGTGTGTGGGAAGGTGTTTCAGTGTGTGGGGAATGGTTTCAGTGTGTGGGGAAGGGGTTTCAGTGTGCGGGGAAGGGTTTCAGTGTGTGGGGAAGGGGTTTCAGTGTGTGGGATCGGGGTTTCAGTGTGTGGGGAAGGGTATTCAGTGTGTGGGAAATGGTTTCAGCGTGTGGGGACGGGTTTCAGTGTGTGGGGAAGCGTTTCAGTGTGTGGGGAAGGGGTTTCACTGTGTGGGGAAGGGGTATCAGCGTGTGGGGAATGGTTTCAGTGTGTTGGAAAGGTATTCAGTGTGTGGGGAAGGTGTTTCACTGTGAGCGGAAGTGTTTTCAGTGTGTAGGGAATGGTTTCACTGTGTGGGGAATGGTTTCAGTGTGTGGGGAAGGGGTTTCACTGTGTGTGGAAGGTGTTTCAGTGTGGGGTGAAGGGGTTTCAGTGTGTGGGGAAGTGTTTCAGTATGTGGGGAGGGGTTTCACTGTATGTGGACTGTGTTTCAGTGTGTGGGGAAGGGTTTCATTGTGTGGGGAAGTGTTTCAGTGTGTGGGGAAGGGGTTTCAGTGTGTGGGGAAGGTTTTCAGTGAGTGGGTATGGGTTTCAGTGTGTGGGGAAGGGTTTCAGTGTTTGGGGAAGTAGTTTCAGTTTGTGGGGAAGGTGTTTCACTGTGTGGGGACGGGCTTTCAGTGTGTGGGGAAGGGGTTGCAGTGTGTAAGGTAGGGGTTTCAGTGTGTGGCGAAGGGTTTCAGCGTGTGGGGAAGGGGTTTCAGTGTGTGGGGAAGGGGTTTCACTGTGTGGGGATGGATTTTCAGTGTGTGGGAAAGATGTTTCAGTGTGTGTAGTGACGGGGTTTCTGTGTGTGGGGAAGGGGTTTCAGTGTGTGGGGAAAGGGTTTCAGTGTGTGGGGAAGGGGTTTCACTGTGTGGGGAAGGGGTTTCAGTGTGTGGGGAAGGGGTTTCAGTGTGTGGGGAATGGTTTCAGTGTGTGGGGCAAGGGTTTCAGTGTGTGGGGAAGGGGTTTTTGTGTGTGTTGAAGGGGATTCACTGTGTGGGGAAGGGTTTCAGTGTGTGGGGAAGTAGTTTCAGTGTGTGGGGAAGGTGATTCAATGTGTGGGGACGGGGTTTCAGTGTGTGGGGAAGGGGTTGCAGTATGTAGGGTAGGGGTTTCAGTGTGTGGGGAAGGGTTTCAGTGTGTGGGGAAGGGTTTCAGTGTGTGGGGAAGGGGTTTCAGTGCGTGGGGAAGGGGTTTCACTGTGTGGGGATGGGTTTTCAGTGTGTGGGGAAGATGTTTCAGTGTGTGGGGACGGGGTTTCTGTGTGTATGGAAGGTGTTTCCGTGTGTGGGGAAATGGTTTCAGTGTGTGGGGAAGGGGTTTCACTGTGTGGAGAAGGGGTTTCAGTGTGTGGGGAACGGTTTCAGTGTGTGGGGCAAGGGTTTCAGTGAGTGGGGAAGGGGTTTCAGTATGTGGGGAAAGGGATTCACTGTTTGGCGAAGGTGTTTCAGTGTTTGGGGAAGGGGATTCGATGTGTGGGGCGTTGTTTCAGTGTGTGGGGAAGGGGTTTCAGTGTGTGGGGAAGGGGTTTCAGTGTGTGGGGAAGGGGTTTCAGCGAGTGGGGAATGGTTTCAGTGTGTGGGGACGGGTTTCAGTGTGTGGGGAAGGGGTTTCAGTGTGTGGGGAAGGGGTTTCACTGAGTGGGGAAGGGTTTTCAGTGTGTGCGGAAGGGGTTTCACTGTGTGGGGAAGGGGTTTCAGTGTGTGGGGAATGGTTTCAGTGTGTGGGGAAAGGATTTCAGTGTGTGGGGAAGGTGATTCAGTGTGTGGAGAAGGGGATTCAGTATGTGGGGAAGGGGTTTCTGTGTATGGGGAATGGTTTCAGTGTGAGGGGAAAGGGTTTCAGTGTGTGGGGAAGGGGTTTTAGTATGTGGGGAAGGGGTTTATGTGTATGGGGAATGGTTTCAGTGTGTGGGGAAGGGTTTCAGTGTGTGGGGAATGGTTTCAGTGTGTGGGGAATGGTTTCAGCGTGTGGGGAAGGGGTTTCAGTGTGTGGGGAAGGATTTCAGTGTGTGGGGAGGGGTTTCACTATGTGTGGAATGTGTTTCAGTGTGTGGGGAAGGGGTTTCAGTGTGTGGGGAAGGGTTTCAGTGTGTGGGGAAGGGGTTTCAGTGTGTGGGGAAGGGGTTTCAGTGTGTGGGGAAGGGTTTCACTGTGTGGGGAAGGGGTTTCAGTGTGTGGGAAAGGGTTTCAGTGTGTGGGGAAAGGATGTCAGTGTGTGGGGAAGGTGATTCAGTGTGTGGGGAAGGGGATTCTCTGTGTGGGGAAGGGGTTTCAGTGTGTGGGGGAGGGGTTTCAGTGTGTGGGGAAGGGGTTTCAGTGTGTGGGGAATGGTTTCAGTGTGTGGGGAAGGGGTTTCAGTGTGTGTGGAAGGGGTTTCAGTGTGTGGGGAATGTGGTTCAGTGTGTGGGGAAGGTGTTTCAGTGTGTGGGGAATGGTTTCAGTGTGTGGCGAAGGGGTTTTAGTGTGTGGGGACGGGTTTCAGTGTGTGGGGAAGTGGTTTCAGTGTGTGGGGTCGGGGTTTCAGTGTGTGGGGAAGGGGATTCAGTGTGTGGGAAATGGTTTCAGCGTGTGGGGACGGGTTTCAGTGTGCGGGGAAGCGTTTCAGTGTGTGGGGGAGGGGTTTCACTGTGTGGGGAAGGGGTATCAGTGTGTGGGAATGGTTTCAGTGTGTTGGGAAGGTATTCAGTGTGTGGGGAAGGTGTTTCACTGTGAGCGGAAGTGTTTTCAGTGTGCAGGGAATGGTTTCACTGTGTGGGGAATGGTTTCAGTGTGTGGGGAAGGGGTTTCACTGTGTGTGGAAGGTGTTTCAGTGTGGGGTGAAGGGGTTTCAGTGTGTGGGGAAGTGTTTCAGTTTGTGGGGAGGGGTTTCCCTGTGTGTGGACTGTGTTTCAGTGTGTGGGGAAGGGTTTCAGTGTGTGGGGATGTGTTTCAGTGTGTGGGGAAGGGGTTTCAGTGTGTGGGGAAGGGTTTCAGTGTGTGGGTATGGGTTTCAGTGTGTGGGGAAGGGTTTTAGTGTGTGGGGAAGGTGTTTCACTGTGTGGGGACGGGGTTTCAGTGTGTGGGGAAGGGGTTGCAATGTGTAGGGTAGGGGTTTCAGTGTGTGGGGAAGGGTTTCAGTGTGTGGGGAAGGGGTTTCACTGTGTGGGGAAGGGGTTTCACTGTGTGGGGATGGGTTTTCAGTGTGTGGGCAAGATGTTTCAGTTTGTGGGGACGGGGTTTCTGTGTGTTGGGAAGGGGTTTCCGTGTGTGGGGATAGGGTTTCAGTGAGTGGGGAAGGGGTTTCACTGTGTGGGGAAGGGGTTTCAGTGTGTGGGGAAGGGGTTTCAGTGTGTGGGGAATGGTTTCAGTGAGTGATGAAGGGGATTCACTGTGTGGGGAAGGGGTTTCATTGTTTGGGGAAGGGGATTCGGTGTGTGGGGACGTTGTTTCAGTGTGTGGGGAAGGGGTTTCAGTGTGTGGGGATGGGGTTTCAGTGTGTGGGGAAGGGGTTTCAGTGCGTGGGGAATGGTTTCAGTGTGTGGGGACGTGTTTCAGTGTGTCGGGAAGGGGTTTCAGTGTGTGGGGAAAGGGTTTCACTGAGTGGGGACGGGGTTTCAGTGTGTGGGGAAGGGGTTTCACTGTGTGGGGAAGGGGTTTCAGTGTGTGGGGAATGGTTTCAGTCTGTGGGGTTAGGATGTCAGTGTGTGGGGAAGGTGATTCAGTGTGTGGAGAAGGGGATTCTCTGTGTGGGGAAGGGGTTTCAGTGTGTGGGGAAGGGGTTTCAGTGTGTGGGGAAGGGGTATCTTTGTATGGGGAATGGTTTCAGTGTGTGGGGAAGGGTTTCAGTGTGCGGGGAATGGTTTCAGTGTGTGGGGAATGGTTTCAGCGTGTGGGGAAGGGTTGCAGTGTGTGGGGAAGGATTTCAGTGTGTGGGGAGGTGTTTCACTATGTGTGGAATGTGTTTCAGTGTGTGGGGAAGGGGTTTCAGTGTTTGAGGAAGGGTTTCAGTGTGTGGGGAAGGGTTTCAGTGTGTGGGGAAGGGGTTTCAGTGTGTGGGGAAGGGTTTCAGTGTGTGGGGAAGGGTTGCACTGTGTGGGGAAGGTGTTTCAGTGTGTGGGAAAGGGGATTCAGTGTGTGGGGAAGGGTTTCAGTGTGTGGGGAAAGGATTTCAGTGTGTGGGGAAGGAGATTCAGTGTGTGGGGAAGGGGATTCTCTGTGTGGGGAAGGGGTTTCAGTGTGTGGGGAATTGGTTTCACTGTGTGTGGGGAGGGGTTTCAGTGTGTGGGGAATGGTTTCAGTGTATGGGGAAGGGGTTTCAGTGTGTGGGGAAGGGGTTTCAGTGTGTGCGGAAGGGGTTTCAGTGTGTGGGAAATGGTTTCAGTGTGTGGGGAAGGGGTTTCAGTGTGTGTGGAAGGGGTTTCAGTGTGTGGGGAATGTGGTTCAGTGTGTGGGGAAGGTGTTTCAGTGTGTGGTGAATGGTTTCATTCTGTGTGGAAGGGGTTTCACTGTGTGGGGAAGTGGTTTCAGTGTGTGGGGAATGGTTTCAGTGTGTGGGGACGGGGTTTCAGTGTGTGGGGAAGGGGTTGCAGTGTGTAGGGTAGGGGTTTCAGTGTGTGGGGAAGGGTTTCAGTGTGTGGGGAAGGGGTTTCAGTGTGTGGGGAAGGCGTTTCTCTGTGTGGGGATGGGTTTTCAGTGTGTGGGGAAGATGTTTCAGTGTGTGGGGACGGGGTTTCTGTGTGTGGGGAAGGGGTTTCCGTGTGTGGGGATAGGGTTTCAGTGTGTGGGGAAGGGGTTTCACTGCGTGGGGAAGGGGTATCAGTGTATGGGCAATGGTTTCAGTGTGTTGGGAAGGTATTAAGTGTGTGGGGAAGGTGTTTCACTGTGAGGGGAAGTTTTTTCAGTGTGTGGGGAATGGTTTCACTGTGTGGGGAAGGGGTTTCAGTGTGTGGGGAAGGGGTTTCACTGTGTGTGGAAGGTGTTTCAGTGTGGGGTGAAGGGGTTTCAGTGTGTGGGGAAGTGTTTCAGTGTGTGGGGAGGGGTTTCACTGTGTGTGGAATGTGTTTCAGTGTGTGGGGAAGTGGTTTCAGTGTGTGGGGAAGGGTTTCAGTGTGTGGGGTAGGGGTTTCAGTGTATGGGGAAGGGTATCAGTGTGTGGGGAAGGGTTTCACTGTGCGGGAAAGGGGTTTCAGTGTGTGGGGAAGGGGTTTCAGTGTGTGGGGAAGGGGTTTCAGTGTGTGGGGAAGGGGTTTCACTGTATGGGGAAGGGGTTTCAGTGTGTGGGGAAGGTGATTCAGTGTGTGGAGAAGGGGATTCTCTGTTTGGGGAAGGGGTTTCAGTGTGTGGGGAAGGGGTTTCAGTGTGTTGGGAAGCGGTTTCAGTGTATGGGGAATTGTTTCAGTGTGTGGGGAAGGGTTTCAGTGTGTGGGAAATGGTTTCAGTGTGTGGGGAAGGGGTTTCAGTATGTGGGGAAGGGTTTCAGTGTGTGGGGAATGGTTTCAGTGTGTGGGGAATGGTTTCAGCGTGTGGGGAAGGGGTTTCTGTGTGTGGGGAAGGATTTCAGTGTGTGGGAAGGGTTTCAGTGTGTGGGGAAGGGTTTCAGTTTGTGGGGAAGGGGTTTCAGTGTGTGGGGAAGGGTTTCAGTGTGTGGGTATGGGTTTCAGTGTGTGGGGAAGGGTTTCAGTGTGTGGGGAAGGAGCTTCAGTGCGTGGGGAATGGTTTCAGTGTGTGGGGACGTGTTTCAGTGTGTCGGGAAGGGGTTTCAGTGTGTGGGGAAAGGGTTTCACTGAGTGGGGACGGGGTTTCAGTGTGTGGGGAAGGGGTTTCAGTGTGTGGGGATGGGGTTTCAGTGTATGGGGAAGGGGTTTCAGTGCGTGGGGAATGGTTTCAGTGTGTGAGGACGTGTTTCAGTGTGTCGGGAAGGGGTTTCAGTGTGTGGGGAAAGGGTTTCACTGAGTGGGGACGGGGTTTCAGTGTGTGGGGAAGGGGTTTCACTGTGTGGGGAAGGGGTTTCAGTGTGTGGGGAATGGTTTCAGTGTGTGGGGAAGGGGTTTCAGTGTGTGGGGAAGGGTTTCAGTGTGTGGGGAAGGGTTGCACTGTGTGGGGAAGGAGATTCAGTGTGTGGGGAAGGGGATTCTCTGTGTGGGGAAGGGGTTTCAGTGTGTGGGGAATTGGTTTCACTGTGTGTGGGGAGGGGTTTCAGTGTGTGGGGAATGGTTTCAGTGTATGGGGAAGGGGTTTCAGTGTGTGGGGAAGGGGTTTCAGTGTGTGCGGAAGGGGTTTCAGTGTGTGGGAAATGGTTTCAGTGTGTGGGGAAGGGGTTTCAGTGTGTGTGGAAGGGGTTTCAGTGTGTGGGGAATGTGGTTCAGTGTGTGGGGAAGGTGTTTCAGTGTGTGGTGAATGGTTTCATTCTGTGTGGAAGGGGTTTCACTGTGTGGGGAAGTGGTTTCAGTGTGTGGGGAATGGTTTCAGTGTGTGGGGACGGGGTTTCAGTGTGTGGGGAAGGGGTTTCACTGTGTGTGGAAGGTGTTTCAGTGTGGGGTGAAGGGGTTTCAGTGTGTGGGGAAGTGTTTCAGTGTGTGGGGAGGGGTTTCACTGTGTGTGGAATGTGTTTCAGTGTGTGGGGAAGTGGTTTCAGTGTGTGGGGAAGGGTTTCAGTGTGTGGGGAAGGGGTTTCAGTGTATGGGGAAGATGTATCAGTGTGTGGGGAAGGGTTTCACTGTGCGGGGAAGGTGTTTCAGTGTGTGGGGAAGGGGTTTCAGTGTGTGGGGAAGGTGTTTCACTGTGAGGGGAAGTGTTTTCAGTGTGTGGGGAATGGTTTCACTGTGTGGGGAAGGGGTTTCAGTGTGTGGGGAAGGGGTTTCACTGTGAGTGGAAGGTGTTTCAGTGTGGGGTGAAGGGGTTTCAGTGTGTGGGGAAGTGTTTCAGTGTGTGGGGAGGGGTTTCACTGTGTGTGGAATGTGTTTCAGTGTGTGGGGAAGTGGTTTCAGTGTGTGGGGAAGGGTTTCAGTGTGTGGGGAAGGGGTTTCAGTGTATGGGGAAGATGTATCAGTGTGTGGGGAAGGGTTTCACTGTGCGGGGAAGGTGTTTCAGTGTGTGGGGAAGGGGTTTCAGTGTGTGGGGAAGGGGTTTCAGTGTGTGGGGAAGGGGTTTCACTGTATGGGAAAGGGGTTTCAGTGTGTGGGGAAGGTGATTCAGTTTGTGGAGAAGGGGATTCTCTGTGTGGGGAAGGGGTTTCAGTGTGTGGGGAAGGGGTTTCAGTGTGTGGGGAAGCGGTTTCAGTGTATGGGGAATTGTTTCAGTGTGTGGGGAAGGGTTTCAGTGTGTGGGGAATGGTTTCAGTGTGTGGGGAAGGGGTTTCAGTATGTGGGGAAGGGTTTCAGTGTGTGGGGAATGGTTTCAGTGTGTGGGGAATGGTTTCAGCGTGTGGGGAAGGGGTTTCTGTGTGTGGGGAAGGGGTTTCAGTGTGTGGGGAAGGGGTTTCAGTGTGTGGGGAAGGGGTTTCACTGTATGGGGAAGGGGTTTCAGTGTGTGGGGAAGGTGATTCAGTTTGTGGAGAAGGGGATTCTCTGTGTGGGGAAGGGGTTTCAGTGTGTGGGGAAGGGGTTTCAGTGTGTGGGGAAGCGGTTTCAGTGTATGGGGAATTGTTTCAGTGTGTGGGGAAGGGTTTCAGTGTGTGGGGAATGGTTTCAGTGTGTGGGGAAGGGGTTTCAGTATGTGGGGAAGGGTTTCAGTGTGTGGGGAATGGTTTCAGTGTGTGGGGAATGGTTTCAGCGTGTGGGGAAGGGGTTTCTGTGTGTGGGGAAGGATTTCAGTGTGTGGGAAGGGTTTCAGTGTGTGGGGAAGGGATTCATTGTGTGGGGAAGGGGTTTCAGTGTGTGGGGAAGGGTTTCAGTGTGTGGGTATGGGTTTCAGTGTGTGGGGAAGGGTTTCAGTGTGTGGGGAAGGAGCTTCAGTGTGTGGGGACGGTGTTTCACTGGGTGGGGACGTGGTTTCAGTGTGTGGGGACGGGGTTTCAGTGTGTAGGGTAGGGGTTTCATCGTGTGGGGAAGGGTTTCAGTGTGTGGGGAAGGGGTTTCACTGTGTGGGGATGGGTTTTCAGTGTGTGGGGAAGATGTTTCAGTGTGTGGGGACGGGGTTTCTGTGTGTGGGGAAGGGGTTTCCGTGTGTGGGGAAACTGTTTCAGTGTGTGGGGAAGGGGTTTCACTGTGTGGGGAAGGGGTTTCAGTGTGTGGGGAAGGGGTTTCAGTGTGGGGGGAATGGTTTCAGTGTCTGGGGAAGGGGTTTCACTGTGTGGAGATGGTTTTTCAGTGTGTGGGGAAGATGTTTCAGTGTGGGCGGACAGGGTTTCTGTGTCTGGGGAAGGGGTTTCCGTGTGTGGGGAAAGGGTTTCAGTGTGTGGGGAAGGGGTTTCACTGTGTGGGGAAGGGGTTTCAGTGTGTGGGGAAGGGGTTTCAGTGTGTGGGGATAGGTTTTCAGTGTGTGGGGAAGATGTTTCAGTGTGTGCGGACGGGGTTTCTGTGCGTGGGGAAGGGGTTTCCGTGTGTGGGGAAAGGGTTTCAGTGTGTGGGGAAGGGGTTCCACTGTGTGTGGAAGGTGTTTCACTGTGTGGGGAAGGGGTTTCAGTGTGTGGGGAATGGTTTCAGTGTGTGGGGCAAGAGTTTCAGTGTGTGGGGAAGGGGTTTCAGTGTGTGGGGAAGGGGATTCACTGTGTGGGGAAGGGGTTTCAGTGTTTGGGCAAGGGGATTCGGTGTGTGGGGACGTTGTTTCAGTTTGTGGGGAAGGGGTTTCAGTGTGTGGGGATGCGGTTACAGTGTGTGGGGAAAGGGTTTCAGTGCGTGGGGAATGGTTTCAGTGTGTGGGGACGGGTTTCAGTGTGTGGGGAAGGGGTTTCAGTGTGTGGGGAAGGGGTTTCACTGTATGGGGAAGGGGTTTCAGTGTGTGGGGAAGGTGATTCAGTGTGTGGAGAAGGGGATTCTCTGTGTGGGGAAGGGGTTTCAGTGTGTGGGGAAGGGGTTTCAGTGTGTGGGGAAGCGGTTTCAGTGTATGGGGAATGGTTTCAGTGTGTGGGGAAGGGGTTTCAGTGTGTGCAGAAGGGGTTTCAGTGTGTGGGGAAGGGGTTTCAGTGTGTGTGGAAGGGGTTTCAGTGTGTGGGGAATGTGGCTCAGTGTGTGGGGAAGGTGTTTCAGTGCGTGGGGAATGGTTTCAGTGTGTGGGGACGGGTTTCAGTGTGTGGGGAAGGGGTTTCAGTGTGTGGGGAAAGGGTTTCAGTGCGTGGGGAATGGTTTCAGTGTGTGGGGACGGGTTTCAGTGTGTGGGGAAGGGGTTTCAGTGTGTGGGGAAGGGGTTTCACTGTATGGGGAAGGGGTTTCAGTGTGTGGGGAAGGTGATTCAGTGTGTGGAGAAGGGGATTCTCTGTTTGGGGAAGGGGTTTCAGTGTGTGGGGAAGGGGTTTCAGTGTGTGGGGAAGCGGTTTCAGTGTATGGGGAATGGTTTCAGTGTGTGGGGAAGGGGTTTCAGTGTGTGCGGAAGGGGTTTCAGTGTGTGGGGAAGGGGTTTCAGTGTGTGTGGAAGGGGTTTCAGTGTGTGGGGAATGTGGCTCAGTGTGTGGGGAAGGTGTTTCAGTGTGTGGGGAAGGGGTTTCAGTGTGTGTGCAAGGTGTTTCAGTGTGTGGGGACGGGATTTCAGTGTGTGGGGAGGTGTTTCACTATGTGTGGAATGTGTTTCAGTGTGTGGGGAAGGGGTTTCAGTGTGTGGGGAAAGGTTTCAGTGTGTGGGGAAGGGTTTCAGTGTGTGGGGAAGCGGTTTCAGTGTGTGGGGAAGGGGATTCAGTGTGTGGGGAAGGGTATCAGTGTGTGGGGAAAGAATTTCAGTGTGTGGGGAAGGTGATTCAGTGTGTGGGGAAGGGGATTCTCTGTGTGGGGAAGGGGTTTCAGTGTGTGGGGAAGGGGTTTCAGTGTGTGGGGAAGGGGTTTCAGTGTGTGGGGAATGGTTTCAGTGTGTGGGGAAGGGGTTTCAGTGTGTGCGGAAGGGGTTTCAGTGTGTGGGGAAGGGGTTTCAGTGTGTGTGGAAGGGGTTTCAGTGTGTGGGGAATGTGGCTCAGTGTGTGGGGAAGGTGTTTCAGTGTGTGGGGAATGGTTTCAGTGTGTGTGGAAGTGGTTTCACTGTGTGGGGACGGGGTTTCAGTGTGTGGGGAAGGGGATTCAGTGTGTGGGAAATGGTTTCAGTGTGTGGGGACGGGTTTCAGTGTGTGGGGAAGTGTTTCAGTCTGTGGGGAGGGGTTTCACTGTGTGTGGAATGTGTTTCAGTGTGTGGGGAAGTGGTTTCAGTGTATGGGGAAGGGTTTCAGTGTGTGGGGAAGGGGTTTCAGTGTGTGGGGAAGGGTATCAGTGTGTGGGGAAGGGGATTCAGTGTGTGGGGAAGGGTTTCAGTCTGTGGGGAATGGTTTCAGAGTGTGGGGAAGGGGTTTCAGTATGTGGGGAAGGGTTTCAGTGTGTGGGGAATGGTTTCAGTGTGTGGGGAATGGTTTCAGCGTGTGGGGAAGGGGTTTCTCTGTGTGGGGAAGGATTTCAGTGTGTGGGGAGGGGTTTCAGTGTGTGGGGAAGGGTTTCAGTGTGTGGGGAAGGGGTTTCAGTGTGTGGGGAAGGGTTTCAGTGTGTGGGTATGGGTTTCAGTGTGTGGGGAAGGGTTTCAGTGTGTGGGGAAGGAGCTTCAGTGTGTGGGGACGGTGTTTCACTGGGTGGGGACGTGGTTTCAGTGTGTGGTGACGGGGTTTCAGTGTGTAGGGTAGGGGTTTCAGCGAGTGGGGAAGGGTTTCAGTGTGTGGGGAAGGGGTTTCAGTGTGTGGGGAAGGGGTTTCGCTGTGTGGGGATGGGTTTTCAGTGTGTGGGGAAGATGTTTCAGTGTGTGGGGACGGGGTTTCTGTGTGTGGGGAAGGGGTTTCCGTTTGTGGGGAATGTGCTTCCGTGTGTGGGGAAGGGGTTTCACTGTGTGGGGAAGGGGTTTCAGTGTGTGGGGAAGGGGTTTCAGTGTGTGGGGAATGGTTTCAGTGGGTGGGGAAGGGGTTTCACTGTGTGGGGATGGGTTTTCAGTGTGTGGGGAAGATGTTTCAGTGTGTGCGGCGGGGTTTCTGTGTCTGGGAAGGAGTTTCCGTGTGTGGGGAAAGGGTTTCAGTGTGTGGGGAAGGGGTTTCACTGTGTGGGGAAGGGGTTTCAGTTTGTGGGGAAGGGGTTTCAGTGTGTGGGGAAGTGTTTCAGTGTGTGGGGAGGGGTTTCACTGTGTGTGGAATGTGTTTCAGTGTGTGGGGAAGTGGTTTCAGTCTGTGGGGAAGGGTTTCAGTGTGTGGGGAAGGGGTTTCAGTGTGTGGGGAAGGGTATCAGTGTGTGGGGAAGGGGATTCAGTGTGTGGGGAAGGGTTTCAGTCTGTGGGGAAGGGTTTCAGTGTGTGGGGAAGGGGTTTCAGTATGTGGGGAAGGGTTTCAGTGTGTGGGGAATGGTTTCAGTGTGTGGGGAATGGTTTCAGCGTGTGGGGAAGGGGTTTCTCTGTGTGGGGAAGGATTTCAGTGTGTGGGGAGGGGTGTCAGTGTGTGGGGAAGGGTTTCAGTGTGTGGGGAAGGGGTTTCAGTGTGTGGGGAAGGGTTTCAGTGTGTGGGTATGGGTTTCAGTGTGTGGGGAAGGGTTTCAGTGTGTGGGGAAGGAGCTTCAGTGTGTGGGGACGGTGTTTCACTGGGTGGGGAAGTGGTTTCAGTGTGTGGGGATGGGGTTTCAGTGTGTAGGGTAGGGGTTTCAGCGAGTGGGGAAGGGTTTCAGTGTGTGGGGAAGGGGTTTCAGTGTGTGGGGAAGGGGTTTTACTGTGTGGGGATGGGTTTTCGGTGTGTGGGGATGATGTTTCAGTGTGTGGGGACGGGGTTTCTGTGTGTGGGGAAGGGGTTTCCGTTTGTGGGGAATGTCTTTCCGTGTGTGGTGAAGGGGTTTCACTGTGTGGGGAAGGGGTTTCAGTGTGTGGGGAAGGGGTTTCAGTGTGTGGGGAATGGTTTCAGTGGGTGGGGAAGGGGTTTCACTGTGTGGGGATGGGTTTTCAGTGTGTGGGGAAGATGTTTCAGTGTGTGCGGACGGTGTTTCTGTGTCTGGGAAGGTTTTTCCGTGTGAGGGGAAAGGGTTTCAGTGTGTGGGGAAGGGGTTTCACTGTGTGGGGAAGGGGTTTCAGTGTGTGGGGAAGGGGTTTCAGTGTGTGGGGAATGGTTGCAGTGTGTGGGGCAAGGGTTTCAGTGTGTGGGGAAGGTGTTTCAGAGTGTGGGGAAGGGGATTCACTGTGTGGGGAAGGGGTTTCAATGTTTGGGGAAGGGATTTCTGTGTGTGGGGAAGGGGTTTCAGTGCGTCGGAAATTGTTTCAGTGTGTGGGGACGGGTTTCAGTGTGTGGGGAAGGGGTTTCACTGTGTGGGGAAAGGGTTTCACTGTGTGGGGAAATGATTTCAGTGTGTGGGGTAGGTGATTCTGTGTGTGGGGAAGGGGATTCTCTGTGTGGGGAAGGGGTTTCAGTGTGTGGGGACGGGGTTTCTGTGTGTGGGGAAGGGGTTTCCGTTTGTGGGGAATGTCTTTCCGTGTGTGGGGAAGGGGTTTCACTGTGTGGGGAAGGGGTTTCAGTGTGTGGGGAAGGGGTTTCAGTGTGTGGGGAATGGTTTCAGTGGGTGGGGAAGGGGTTTCACTGTGTGGGGATGGGTTTTCAGTGTGTGGGGAAGGGGTTTCAGTGTGTGGGGAATGGTTTCAGTGTGTGGGGCAAGGGTTTCAGTGTGTGGGGAAGGTGTTTCAGAGTGTGGGGAATGGGATTCACTGTGTGGGGAAGGGGTTTCAATGTTTGGGGAAGGGATTTCAGTGTGTGGGGAAAGTGTTTCAGTGCGTCGGAAATGGTTTCAGTGTGTGGGGACGGGTTTCAGTGTGTGGGGAAGGGGTTTCACTGTGTGGGGAAAGGGTTTCACTGTGTGGGGAAATGATTTCAGTGTGTGGGGTAGGTGATTCTGTGTGTGGGGAAGGGGATTCTCTGTGTGGGGAAGGGGTTTCAGTGTGTGGGGAAGGGGTTTCAGTGTGTGGGCAAGGGGTTTCAGTGTGTGGGGAATATTTTCAGTGTGTGGGGAAGGGGTTTCCGTGTGTGGGGAAGGGGTTTCAGTGTGTGTGGAAGGGGTTTCACTGTGTGGGGAAGGGGTTTCAGTGTGTGGGGAAGGGGTTTCAGTGTGTGGGGAATGGTTTCAGTGTGTGGGGCAAGGGTTTCAGTTTGTGGGGAAGGTGTTTCAGTGTGTGGGGAAGGGGATTCACTGTGTGGGGAAGGGGTTTCAGTGTTTGGGGAAAGGGTTTCGGTGTGTGGGGACGTTGTTTCAGTGTGTGGGGAAGGGGTTTCAGTGTGTGGGGAATGGTTTCAGTCTGTGGGGACGTGTTTCAGTGTGTGGGGAAGGGGTTTCACTGTGTTGGGAAAGGGTTTCAGTGTGTGGGGAAGGGGTTTCACTGTGTGGGGAAGGGGTTTCAGTGTGTGCGGCAGGGGTTTCACTGTGTGGGGAAGGGATTTCAGTTTGTGGGGAAGTATTTCTGTGTGTGGGGAGGGGTTTCACTATGTGTGGAATGTGTTTCAGTGTGTGGGGAAATGGTTTCAGTGTGTGGGGGAAGGGTTTCAGTGTGTGGGGTAGGGTTTCAGTGTGTGGGGAAGGGGTTTCAGTGTGTGGGGAAGGGTTTAAGTGTGTGGGGAAGGGTTTCACTGTGTGGGGAAGGTGCTTCAGTGTGTGGGGAAGGGGATTCAGTGTGTGGGGATGGGTTTCAGTGTGTGGGGAAAGGATTTCAGTGTGTGGGGAAAGTGATTCAGTGTGTGGGGAAGGGGATTCTCTGTGTGGGGAAAGGGTTTCGCTGTGTGGGGAAGGGGTTTCAGTATGTGGGTAATTGTTTCAGTCTGCGGGGAAGGGTTTCAGTTTGTGGGGAAGGGTTTCAGTGTGTGGGAATGGTTTCAGTGTGTGGGGAAGGGGTTTCAGTGTGTGGGGAAGGGGTTTCAGTGTGTGGGGAAGGGGTTTCACTGTGTGGGCACGGGGTTTCAGTGTGTGGGGAAGGGGTTTCACTGTGTGGGGAAGTGGTTTCAGTGTGTGGAGAATTGTTTCAGTGTGTGGGGAATGGATTTCAGTGTGTGGGCAAGGTGACTCAGTGTGTGTGGAAGGGGATTCTCTGTGTGGAGAAGGGGTTTCAGTGTGTGGGGAAGGGGTTTCAGTGCGTGGGGAAGAGGTTTCAGTGTTTGTGGAAGGGGTTTCAGTGTGTGGGGAATGGTTTGAGTGTGTGGGGAAGGGGTTTCAGTGTGTGGGGATGGGGTTTCAGTGTGTGGTGTAACTGTTTCAGTGTGTGCGGAAGGTGTTTCAGTGTGTGGAGTAGTTGTTTCAGTGTGTGGGGAAGGTGTTTCAGTGTGTGCGGAAGGGGTTTCAGTGTGTGGGGTAGGTGTTTCAGTGTGTGGGGAAGGTGTTTCAGTGTGTGGGGAAGGGGTTTCAGTCTGTGTGAGGAAGGTGTTTCAGTGTTTGGGGAAGGTGTTTAGTGTGTGGGGATGGCATTTCAGTGTGTGGGGATGGTATTTCTGTGTGTGGGGAAGGGGTTTCAGTGTGTGGTGAAGGGGTTTCAGTGTGTGGGGAAGTTATTTCAGTGGGTGGGGATGTGTTTCAGTGTGTGGGGAAGGTGTTTCAGTGTGTGGGGAAGGGGTTTCAGTGTGTGGGGAAGGTGTTTCAGTGTGTGGGGAAGGGTTCCAGTGTCTGGGGAAGGGGTTTCAATGTGTGGGAAAGGTGTTTCAGTGTGTGGGGATGGTATTTCAGTGTGTGGGGAAGGGGTTTCAGTGTGTGGGGAAGGTGTTTCAGTTTGTGGGGATTTGTTCAGAGTTTGCGGAAGGTGTTTCAGTGTGAGGGGAAGGGCTTCACTGTGTGCGGAAGGTGTTTCAGTGTGTGGGGAAGGGGTATCAGTCTGTGGGGAAGGTGTTTCAGTATGGGCGGAAGGGGTTTCAGTGTGTGGGGAAGGGGTTTCAGTGTGTGGGGAAGGTGTTTCAGTGTGTGCGGAAGGCGTTTCAGTGTGTGCGGAAGGCGTTTCAGTGTGTGGTGAAGGGGTTTCAATGTGTGGGGATGGGGTTTCAGTGTGTGGGGAATGTGTTTCAGTCTGTGGGGAATGTGTTTCAGTCTGTGGGGAAGGGGTTTCATTGTGTGGGGAATGTGTTTCAGTGTAAGGGGATGTGTTTCAGTGTGTGGGGATGGGGTTTCAGTGTGTGGGGAAGGTGTTTCAGTGCGTGGTGAAGGGGTTTCAGTGTGTGGGGAAGGGTTCCAGTGTATGGGGAAGGGGTTTCAATGTGTGGGAAAGGTGTTTCAGTGTGTGCGGAAGGGGTTTCAGTGTGTGAGGTAGGTGTTTCAGTGTGTGGGGAAGGTGTTTCAGTGTGTGGGGAAGGGGTTTCAGTCTGTGTGAGGGAGGTGTTTCAGAGTGTGGGGAAGGTGTTTCACTGTGTGGGGAAGGTTTTTCAGTGTGTGGGGAAGGGGTTTCAGTGTGTGGTGAAGGGTTTCAGTGTGTGGGGAAGGGGTTTCAGTGTGTGGGGAAGTGTATCAGCGTGTGGGGATGGGGATTCAGTGTGTGGGGAAGGTGTTTCAGTGTGTGGGGAAGTGTTTCAGTGTTTGGGGAATGTGTTTCAGTGTTTGCGGAAGGGCTTTCAGTGTGTGGGGAAGGTGTTTCAGTGTGTGGGGGAGGGTTTCAGTGTGTGGGAAAGGTGTTTCAATGTGTGCGGAAGGGGTTTCAGTGTGTGGTGAAACAGTTTCAGTGTGTGCGGAAGGTGTTTCAGTGTGTGGAGTAGTTGTTTCAGTGTGTGGGGAAGGTGTTTCAGTGTGTAGAGTAGTTGTTTCAGTGTGTGGGGAAGTTGTTTCAGTGTGTGGGGAAGCTGTTTCAGTGTGTGAGGAACGGGTTTCAGTGTGTGGGAAAGGTGTTTCAGAGTGTGGGGATGGTATTTCAGTGTGTGGGGAAGGTGTTTCAGTATGTGGGGAAGGTGTTTCAGTGTGTGTGGGGAAGGGGTTCCAGTTTGTGGGGAAGGTGTATCAGTATGTGTGGGGATGTGTTTCAGTGTGTGCGGAAGGTGTTTCAGTGTGTGGGGAAGGGGTTTCAGTGAGTGGGGAAGGTGTTTCAGTGTGTGGGGATGGGTTTCAGTGTGTGGGGAAGGGGTTTCAGTGTGTGGGGATGGGTTTTAGTGTGAGCGGAATGTGTTTCAGTGTGTGGGGAAGGGGTTTCAGTGTGTGGGGAAGTTTTTCAGTGTGTGGGGAAGCGGTTTCAGTGTGTTGGGAAGGGGTTTCAGTGTGTGGGGATGGGTTTCATTTAGTGGGGATGGGTTTCATTGTATGCGGAAGGGTTTTCAGTGTGTGGCGAAGGTGCTTCAGTGTGTGTTGAAGGGGTTTCAGTGTGTGGGGAAGGTGTTTCAGTGGGTGGGGAAGGTGTTTCAGTTGGTGGGGTAGGGGTTTCAGTGTGTGGGGATGGTATTTCAGTGTGTGGGGAAGGGGTTTCTGTGTGTGGGGATGGTGTTTCAGTGTGTGTGGAAGGTGTTTCTGTGTGTGGGGAAGGTGTTTCAGTGTGTGCGGCAGGGGTTTCAGTGTGTGGGGAAGGTGTTTCAGTGTGTGTGGAAGATGTTTTAGTGTGTGGGGAAGGTGTTTCAGTGTGTGAGGAAGGGGTTTCAGTGTGTGTGAGGAGGGTGTTTCAGTGTGTGGGGAAGGTGTTTCAGTGTGTGGGGAAGGAGTTTCAGTGTATGGGGAAGGGGTTTCAGTGTGTGGGGAAGGGTTTCAGTGAGTGGGGAAGTGGTTTCAGTGTGTGGGCAAGTGTTTCAGTGTGTGGGAAATGTGTTTCAATGTGTGCGGAAGGGGTTTCAGTGTGTGATGAAGGTGTTTCAGTATGTGGGGAAGGTGTTTCAGTGTGTGGGGAAGGGGTTTCAGTGTGTGGGGAAGGTGTTTCAGTTTGTGGGTATTTGTTCAGAGTTTGCGGAAGGTGTTTCAGTGTGAGGGGAAGGGCTTCACTGTGTGCGGAAGGTGTTTCAGTGTGTGGGGAAGGGGTATCAGTCTGTGGGGAAGGTGTTTCAGTATGGGCGGAAGGGGTTTCAGTGTGTGGGGAAGGGGTTTCAGTGTGTGGGGAAGGTGTTTCAGTGTGTGCGGAAGGCGTTTCAGTGTGTGCGGAAGGCGTTTCAGTGTGTGGTGAAGGGGTTTCAATGTGTGGGGATGGGGTTTCAGTGTGTGGGGAATGTGTTTCAGTCTGTGGGGAATGTGTTTCAGTCTGTGGGGAAGGGGTTTCATTGTGTGGGGAATGTGTTTCAGTGTAAGGGGATGTGTTTCAGTGTGTGGGGATGGGGTTTCAGTGTGTGGGGAAGGTGTTTCAGTGCGTGGTGAAGGGGTTTCAGTGTGTGGGGAAGGGTTCCAGTGTATGGGGAAGGGGTTTCAATGTGTGGGAAAGGTGTTTCAGTGTGTGCGGAAGGGGTTTCAGTGTGTGAGGTAGGTGTTTCAGTGTGTGGGGAAGGTGTTTCAGTGTGTGGGGAAGGGGTTTCAGTCTGTGTGAGGGAGGTGTTTCAGAGTGTGGGGAAGGTGTTTCACTGTGTGGGGAAGGTTTTTCAGTGTGTGGGGAAGGGGTTTCAGTGTGTGGTGAAGGGTTTCAGTGTGTGGGGAAGGGGTTTCAGTGTGTGGGGAAGTGTATCAGCGTGTGGGGATGGGGATTCAGTGTGTGGGGAAGGTGTTTCAGTGTGTGGGGAAGTGTTTCAGTGTTTGGGGAATGTGTTTCAGTGTTTGCGGAAGGGCTTTCAGTGTGTGGGGAAGGTGTTTCAGTGTGTGGGGGAGGGTTTCAGTGTGTGGGAAAGGTGTTTCAATGTGTGCGGAAGGGGTTTCAGTGTGTGGTGAAACAGTTTCAGTGTGTGCGGAAGGTGTTTCAGTGTGTGGAGTAGTTGTTTCAGTGTGTGGGGAAGGTGTTTCAGTGTGTAGAGTAGTTGTTTCAGTGTGTGGGGAAGTTGTTTCAGTGTGTGGGGAAGCTGTTTCAGTGTGTGAGGAACGGGTTTCAGTGTGTGGGAAAGGTGTTTCAGAGTGTGGGGATGGTATTTCAGTGTGTGGGGAAGGTGTTTCAGTATGTGGGGAAGGTGTTTCAGTGTGTGTGGGGAAGGGGTTCCAGTTTGTGGGGAAGGTGTATCAGTATGTGTGGGGATGTGTTTCAGTGTGTGCGGAAGGTGTTTCAGTGTGTGGGGAAGGGGTTTCAGTGAGTGGGGAAGGTGTTTCAGTGTGTGGGGATGGGTTTCAGTGTGTGGGGAAGGGGTTTCAGTGTGTGGGGATGGGTTTTAGTGTGAGCGGAATGTGTTTCAGTGTGTGGGGAAGGGGTTTCAGTGTGTGGGGAAGTTTTTCAGTGTGTGGGGAAGCGGTTTCAGTGTGTTGGGAAGGGGTTTCAGTGTGTGGGGATGGGTTTCATTTAGTGGGGATGGGTTTCATTGTATGCGGAAGGGTTTTCAGTGAGTGGCGAAGGTGCTTCAGTGTGTGTTGAAGGGGTTTCAGTGTGTGGGGAAGGTGTTTCAGTGGGTGGGGAAGGTGTTTCAGTTGGTGGGGTAGGGGTTTCAGTGTGTGGGGATGGTATTTCAGTGTGTGGGGAAGGGGTTTCTGTGTGTGGGGATGGTGTTTCAGTGTGTGTGGAAGGTGTTTCTGTGTGTGGGGAAGGTGTTTCAGTGTGTGCGGCAGGGGTTTCAGTGTGTGGGGAAGGTGTTTCAGTGTGTGTGGAAGATGTTTTAGTGTGTGGGGAAGGTGTTTCAGTGTGTGAGGAAGGGGTTTCAGTGTGTGTGAGGAGGGTGTTTCAGTGTGTGGGGAAGGTGTTTCAGTGTGTGGGGAAGGAGTTTCAGTGTATGGGGAAGGGGTTTCAGTGTGTGGGGAAGGGTTTCAGTGAGTGGGGAAGTGGTTTCAGTGTGTGGGCAAGTGTTTCAGTGTGTGGGAAATGTGTTTCAATGTGTGCGGAAGGGGTTTCAGTGTGTGATGAAGGTGTTTCAGTATGTGGGGAAGGTGTTTCAGTGTGTGGGGAAGGGGTTTCAGTGTGTGGGGAAGCTGTTTCAGTGTGTGAGGAAGGGGATTCACTGTTTGGGGAAGGTGTTTCAGTGTGTGGGGATGGTATTTCAGTGAGTGGGGAAGGGGTTTCAGTGTGTGGGGAAGTCTTGCAGTGTGTGTGGAAGTTGTTTCTGTGCGTGGGGAAGGTGTTTCAGTTTGTGCGGAAGGTGTTTCAGTGTGTGGGGAAGGTGTTTCAGTGTGTGTGGAAGGTGCTTCAGTGTGTGGGGAAGGTGTTTCAGTGTGTGGGGAAGGGGTTTCAGTGTGTGGGGAAGGGGTTTCAGTGTGTGGGGAAGGGTTTCAGTGTATGGGGAAGGGGTTTCAGTGTGTGCGGAAGGGTTTTGGTGTGTGGGAAAGGTGTTTCAATCTGTGCGGAAGGGGTTTCAGTGTGTGGTGAAGGTGTTTCAGTGTGTGGGGAAGGTGTTTCAGTGTGTGGGGATGGGGTTTCAGTGTGTGAGGAAGGGGTTTCAGCGTTTGGGTAAGGTGTTTCAGTGTGTTGGGAAGGGTTCCAGTGTCTGGGGAAGGGGATCAGTGAGTGGGAACGGTGTTTCAGTGTTTGGGGATGGTATTTCAGTGTGTGGGGAAGGGGTTTCAGTGTGTGGTGAAGGGGTTTCAGTGTGTGGGGAAGGCATTTCAGTGGGTGGGGATGTGTTTCAGTGTGTGGGGAAGGTGTTTCAGTGTGTGGGGAAGGTGTTTCAGTGTGTTTTCTAGGGGATTCAGTGTGTGGGGAAGGTGTTCCAGTGGGAGGGGTAGTGGTTTCAGTGTGTGGGGATGGTATTTCAGTGTGTGGGGAAGTTGTTTCAGTGTGTGGGGAAGTTGTTTCAGTGTGTGGGGAAGGTCTTTCCGTGTGAGTGGGGAAGGGGTTTCAGTTTGTGGGGAAGGGGTTTCAGTGTGCGGGGAAGGTGTTTCAGTGTGTGGGGATGGGTTTCAGTGTGTGGGGAAGGGGTTTCAGTGTTTGGGGATGGGTTTCAGTGTGTGTGGAAGGGGTTTCAGTGTGTGGGGAAGTGTTTCAGTTTGTGCGGTAGGGGTTTCAATGTGTGGGGAAGGGGTTTCAGTTTTTGGGGATGGGTTTCAGTTTGTGGGGATGGGTTTCATTGTGTGCGGAAGGGGTTTCAGTATGTGGGGAAGTGTTTCAGTGTGTGGGGATGGGTTTCAGTGTGTGGGGAAGGGGTTTCAGTGTGTGGGGATGGGTTTCAGTGTGTGCAGAAGGGGTTTCCGTATTTGGGGAAGTGTTTCAGTATGTGGTATAGGGGTTTCAGTGTGTGACGAAGGGGTTTCAGTTTTTGGGGATGGTTTTCAGTTTTTGGGGATGGGTTTCATTGTGTGCGGAAGGGGTTTCAGTATGTGGGGAACTGTTTCAGTGTGTGGGGTAGGGGTTTCAGTGTGTGGGGAAGGGGTTTCAGTTTTTGGGGATGGGTTTCAGTTTGTGGGGATGGGTTTCATTGTGTGCAGAAGGGGTTTCAGTGTGTGGGGAAGGTTTTTCAGTGTGTGGGGAAGGGGTTTCAGTGTGTGGTGAAGGGTTTCAGTGTGTGGGGAAGGGGTTTCAGTGTGTGGGGAAGTGTATCAGCGTGTGGGGATGGGGTTTCAGTGTGTGGGGAAGGTGTTTCAGTGTGTGGGGAAGGGTTTCAGTGTTTGGGGAATGTGTTTCAGTGTTTGCGGAAGGGCTTTCAGTGTGTGGGGAAGGTGTTTCAGTGTGTGGGGGAGGGTTTCAGTGTGTGGGAAAGGTGTTTCAATGTGTGCGGAAGGGGTTTCAGTGTGTGGTGAAACTGTTTCAGTGTGTGCGGAAGGTGTTTCAGTGTGTGGAGTAGTTGTTTCAGTGTGTGGGGAAGGTATATCAGTGTGTGCGGAAGGGGTTTCAGTGTGTGGGGTAGGTGTTTCAGTGTGTGGGGAAGGTGTTTCAGTGTGTGGGGAAGGGGTTTCAGTCTGTGTGAGGAAGGTGTTTCAGAGCGTGGTGAAGGTGTTTCAGTGTGTGGGGAAGGTTTTTCAGTGTGTGGGGAAGGGGTTTCAGTGTGTGGTGAAGGGTTTCAGTGTGTGGGGAAGGGGTTTCAGTGTGTGGGGAAGTGTATCAGCGTGTGGGGATGGGGTTTCAGTGTGTGGGGAAGCTGTTTCAGTGTGTGGGGAAAGGTTTCAGTGCTTGGGGAATGTGTTTCAGTGTTTGCGGAAGGGATTTCAAAGTGTGGGGAAGGTGTTTCAGTGTGTGGGGGAGGGTTTCAGTGTGTGGGAAAGGTGTTCCAATGAGTGCGGAAGGGGTTTCAGTGTGTGGTGAAACTGTTTCAGTGTGTGCGGAAGGTGTTTCAGTGTGTGGAGTAGTTGTTTCAGTGTGTGGGGAAGGTGTTTCAGTGTGTGCGGAAGGGGTTTCAGTGTGTGGGGAAGGTGTTTCAGTGTTTGGGGAAGGTGTTTAGTGTGTGGGGATGGCATTTCAGTGTGTGGGGATGGTATTTCAGTGTGTGGGGAAGGGGTTTCAGTGTGTGCTGAAGGGGTTTCAGTGTGTGGGGAAGGTATTTCAGTGGGTGGGGATGTGTTTCAGTGTGTGGGGAAGGTGTTTCAGTGTGTGGGGAAGGGGTTTCAATGTGTGGGGAAGGTGTTTCAGTGTTTGGGGAAGGTGTTTCAGTGTGTGGGGAAGGGTTCCAGTGTCTGGGGAAGGGGTTTCAATGTGTGGGAAAGGTGTTTCAGTGTGTGGGGATGGTATTTCAGTGTGTGGGGAAGGGGCTTCAGTGTGTGGGGAAGGTGTTTCAGTTTGTGGGGATTTGTTCAGAGTTTGCAGAAGGTGTTTCAGTGTGAGGGGAAGGGCTTCACTGTGTGCGGAAGGTGTTTCAGTGAGTGGGGAAGGGGTATCAGTCTGTGGGGAAGGTGTTTCAGTATGGGCGGAAGGGGTTTCAGTGTGTGGGGAAGGGGTTTCAGTGTGTGGGGAAGGTGTTTCAGTGTGTGCGGAAGGCGTTTCAGTGTGTGCGGAAGGCGTTTCAGTGTGTGGTGAAGGGGTTTCAATGTGTGGGGATGGGGTTTCAGTGTGTGGGGAATGTGTTTCAGTCTGTGGGGAATGTGTTTCAGTCTGTGGGGAAGGGGTTTCATTGTGTGGGGAATGTGTTTCAGTGTAAGGGGATGTGTTTCAGTGTGTGGGGATGGGGTTTCAGTGTGTGGGGAAGGTGTTTCAGTGCGTGGTGAAGGGGTTTCAGTGTGTGGGGAAGGGTTCCAGTGTATGGGGAAGGGGTTTCAATGTGTGGGAAAGGTGTTTCAGTGTGTGCGGAAGGGGTTTCAGTGTGTGGGGTAGGTGTTTCAGTGTGTGGGGAAGGTGTTTCAGTGTGTGGGGAAGGGGTTTGAGTCTGTGTGAGGAAGGTGTTTCAGAGTGTGGGGAAGGTGTTTCAGTGTGTGGGGAAGGTTTTTCAGTGTGTGGGGAAGGGGTTTCAGTGTGTGGTGAAGGGTTTCAGTGTGTGGGGAAGGGGTTTCAGTGTGTGGGGAAGTGTATCAGCGTGTGGGGATGGGGATTCAGTGTGTGGGGAAGGTGTTTCAGTGTGTGGGGAAGGGTTTCAGTGTTTGGGGAATGTGTTTCAGTGTTTGCGGAAGGGCTTTCAGTGTGTGGGGAAGGTGTTTCAGTGTGTGGGGGAGGGTTTCAGTGTGTGGGAAAGGTGTTTCAATGTGTGCGGAAGGGGTTTCAGTGTGTGGTGAAACGGTTTCAGTGTGTGCGGAAGGTGTTTCAGTGTGTGGAGTAGTTGTTTCAGTGTGTAGGGAAGGTGTTTCAGTGTGTAGAGTAGTTGTTTCAGTGTGTGGGGAAGTTGTTTCAGTGTGTGGGGAAGCTGTTTCTGTGTGTGAGGAACGGGTTTCAGTGTGTGGGAAAGGTGTTTCAGAGTGTGGGGATGGTATTTCAGTGTGTGGGGAAGGTGTTTCAGTATGTGGGGAAGGTGTTTCAGTGTGTGTGCGGAAGGGGTTTCAGTATGTGGGGAACTGTTTCAGTGTGTGGGGTAGGGGTTTCAGTGTGTGGGGAAGGGGTTTAAGTTTTTGGGGATGGGTTTCAGTTTGTGGGGATGGGTTTCATTGTGTGCGGAAGGGGTTTCAGTGTGTGGGGAAGTTTTTTCAGTGTGTGGGGAAGGGGTTTCAGTGTGTGGTGAAGGGTTTCAGTGTGTGGGGAAGGGGTTTCAGTGTGTGGGGAAGTGTATCAGCGTGTGGGGATGGGGTTTCAGTGTGTGGGGAAGGTGTTTCAGTGTGTGGGGAAGGGTTTCAGTGTTTGGGGAATGTGTTTCAGTGTTTGCAGAAGGGCTTTCAGTGTGTGGGGAAGGTGTTTCAGTGTGTGGGGGAGGGTTTCAGTGTGTGGGAAAGGTGTTTCAATGTGTGCGGAAGGGGTTTCAGTGTGTGGTGAAACTGTTTCAGTGTGTGCGGAAGGTGTTTCAGTGTGTGGAGTAGTTGTTTCAGTGTGTGGGGAAGGTGTTTCAGTGTGTGTGGAAGGGGTTTCAGTGTGTGGGGTAGGTGTTTCAGTGTGTGGGGAAGGTGTTTCAGTGTGTGGGGAAGGGGTTTCAGTCTGTGTGAGGAAGGTGTTTCAGAGTGTGGTGAAGGTGTTTCAGTGTGTGGGGAAGGTTTTTCAGTGTGTGGGGAAGGGGTTTCAGTGTGTGGTGAAGGGTTTCAGTGTGTGGGGAAGGGGTTTCAGTGTGTGGGGAAGTGTATCAGCGTGTGGGGATGGGGTTTCAGTGTGTGGGGAAGGTGTTTCAGTGTGTGGGGAAAGGTTTCAGTGCTTGGGGAATGTGTTTCAGTGTTTGAGGAAGGGATTTCAAAGTGTGGGGAAGGTGTTTCAGTGTGTGGGGGAGTGTTTCATTGTGTGGGAAAGGTGTTTCAATGAGTGCGGAAGGGGTTTCAGTGTGTGTTGAAACTGTTTCAGTGTGTGCGGAAGGTGTTTCAGTGTGTGGAGTAGTTGTTTCAGTGTGTGGGGAAGGTGTTTCAGTGTGTGCGGAAGGGGTTTCAGTGTGTGGGGTAGGTGTTTCAGTGTGTGGGGAAGGTGTTTCAGTGTGTGGGGAAGGGGTTTCAGTCTGTGTGAGGAAGGTGTTTCAGTGTTTGGGGAAGGTGTTTAGTGTGTGGGGATGGCATTTCAGTGTGTGGGGAAGGGGTTTCAGTGTGTGGTGAAGGGGTTTCAGTGTGTGGTGAAGGGGTTTCAGTGTGTGGGGAAGGTATTTCAGTGGGTGGGGATGTGTTTCAGTGTGTGGGGAAGGTGTTTCAGTGTGTGGGGAAGGGGTTTCAGTGTGTGGGGAAGGTGTTTCAGTGTTTGGAGAAGGTGTTTCAGTGTGTGGGGAAGGGTTCCAGTGTCTGGGGAAGGGGTTTCAATGTGTGGGAAAGGTGTTTCAGTGTGTGGGGATGGTATTTCAGTGTGTGGGGAAGGGGTTTCAGTGTGTGGGGAAGGTGTTTCAGTTTGTGGGGATTTGTTCAGAGTTTGCGGAAGGTGTTTCAGTGTGAGGGGAAGGGCTTCACTGTGTGCGGAAGGTGTTTCAGTGTGTGGGGAAGGGGTATCAGTCTGTGGGGAAGGTGTTTCAGTATGGGCGGAAGGGGTTTCAGTGTGTGGGGAAGGGGTTTCAGTGTGTGGGGAAGGTGTTCCAGTGTGTGCGGAAGGCGTTTCAGTGTGTGCGGAAGGTGTTTCAGTGTGTGGGGAAGGGGTTTCAGTCTGTGTGAGGAAGGTGTTTCAGAGTGTGGGGAAGGTGTTTCAGTGTGTGGGGAAGGTTTTTCAGTGTGTGGGGAAGGGGTTTCAGTGTGTGGGGAAGTGTATCAGCGTGTGGGGATGGGGATTCAGTGTGTGGGGAAGGTGTTTCAGTGTGTGGGGAAGGGTTTCAGTGTTTGGGGAATGTGTTTCAGTGTTTGCGGAAGGGCTTTCAGTGTGTGGGGAAGGTGTTTCAGTGTGTGGGGGAGGGTTTCAGTGTGTGGGAAAGGTGTTTCAATGTGTGCGGAAGGGGTTTCAGTGTGTGGTGAAACGGTTTCAGTGTGTGCGGAAGGTGTTTCAGTGTGTGGAGTAGTTGTTTCAGTGTGTGGGGAAGGTGTTTCAGTGTGTAGAGTAGTTGTTTCAGTGTGTGGGGAAGTTGTTTCAGTGTGTGGGGAAGCTGTTTCAGTGTGTGAGGAACGGGTTTCAGTGTGTGGGAAAGGTGTTTCAGAGTGTGGGGATGGTATTTCAGTGTGTGGGGAAGGTGTTTCAGTATGTGGGGAAGGTGTTTCAGTGTGTGTGCGGAAGGGGTTTCAGTATGTGGGGAACTGTTTCAGTGTGTGGGGTAGGGGTTTCAGTGTGTGGGGAAGGGGTTTAAGTTTTTGGGGATGGGTTTCAGTTTGTGGGGATGGGTTTCATTGTGTGCGGAAGGGGTTTCAGTGTGTGGGGAAGGTTTTTCAGTGTGTGGGGAAGGGGTTTCAGTGTGTGGTGAAGGGTTTCAGTGTGTGGGGAAGGGGTTTCAGTGTGTGGGGAAGTGTATCAGCGTGTAGGGATGGGGTTTCAGTGTGTGGGGAAGGTGTTTCAGTGTGTGGGGAAAGGTTTCAGTGCTTGGGGAATGTGTTTCAGTGTTTGCGGAAGGGATTTCAAAGTGTGGGGAAGGTGTTTCAGTGTGTGGGGGAGTGTTTCAGTGTGTGGGAAAGGTGTTTCAATGAGTGCGGAAGGGGTTTCAATGTGTGTTGAAACTGTTTCAGTGTGTGCGGAAGGTGTTTCAGTGTGTGGAGTAGTTGTTTCAGTGTGTGGGGTAGGTGTTTCAGTGTGTGGGGAAGGTGTTTCAGTGTGTGGGGAAGGGGTTTCAGTCTGTGTGAGGAAGGTGTTTCAGTGTTTGGGGAAGGTGTTTAGTGTGTGGGGATGGCATTTCAGTGTGTGGGGAAGGGGTTTCAGTGTGTGGTGAAGGGGTTTCAGTGTGTGGTGAAGGGGTTTCAATGTGTGGGGAAGATATTTCAGTGGGTGGGGATGTGTTTCAGTGTGTGGGGAAGGTTTTTCAGTGTGTGGGGAAGGGGTTTCAGTGTGTGGGGAAGGTGTTTCAGTGTTTGGGGAAGGTGTTTCAGTGTGTGGGGAAGGGTTCCAGTGTCTGGGGAAGGGGTTTCAATGTGTGGGAAAGGTGTTTCAGTGTGTGGGGATGGTATTTCAGTGTGTGGGGAAGGGGTTTCAGTGTGTGGGGAAGGTGTTTCAGTTTGTGGGTATTTGTTCAGAGTTTGCGGAAGGTGTTTCAGTGTGAGGGGAAGGGCTTCACTGTGTGCGGAAGGTGTTTCAGTGTGTGGGGAAGGGGTATCAGTCTGTGGGGAAGGTGTTTCAGTATGGGCGGAAGGGGTTTCAGTGTGTGGGGAAGGGGTTTCAGTGTGTGGGGAAGGTGTTCCAGTGTGTGCGGAAGGCGTTTCAGTGTGTGCGGAAGGTGTTTCAGTGTGTGGGGAAGGGGTTTCAGTCTGTGTGAGGAAGGTGTTTCAGAGTGTGGGGAAGGTGTTTCAGTGTGTGGGGAAGGTTTTTCAGTGTGTGGGGAAGGGGTTTCAGTGTGTGGTGAAGGGTTTCAGTGTGTGGGGAAGGGGTTTCAGTGTGTGGGGAAGTGTATCAGCGTGTGGGGATGGGGATTCAGTGTGTGGGGAAGGTGTTTCAGTGTGTGGGGAAGGGTTTCAGTGTTTGGGGAATGTGTTTCAGTGTTTGCGGAAGGGCTTTCAGTGTGTGGGGAAGGTGTTTCAGTGTGTGGGGGAGGGTTTCAGTGTGTGGGAAAGGTGTTTCAATGTGTGCGGAAGGGGTTTCAGTGTGTGGTGAAACGGTTTCAGTGTGTGCGGAAGGTGTTTCAGTGTGTGGAGTAGTTGTTTCAGTGTGTGGGGAAGGTGTTTCAGTGTGTAGAGTAGTTGTTTCAGTGTATGGGGAAGTTGTTTCAGTGTGTGGGGAAGCTGTTTCAGTGTGTGAGGAACGGGTTTCAGTGTGTGGGAAAGGTGTTTCAGAGTGTGGGGATGGTATTTCAGTGTGTGGGGAAGGTGTTTCAGTATGTGGGGAAGGTGTTTCAGTGTGTGTGGGGAAGGGGTTCCAGTTTGTGGGGAAGGCGTATCAGTATGTGTGGGGATGTGTTTCAGTGTGTGCGGAAGGTGTTTCAGTGTGTGGGGAAGGGGTTTCAGTGAGTGGGGAAGGTGTTTCAGTGTGTGGGGATGGGTTTCAGTGTGTGGGGAAGGGGTTTCAGTGTGTGGGGATGGGTTTCAGTGTGAGCGGAATGTGTTTCAGTGTGTGGGGAAGGGGTTTCAGTGTGTGGGGAAGTTTTTCAGTGTGTGGGGAAGCGGTTTCAGTGTGTTGGGAAGGGGTTTCAGTGTGTGGGGATGGGTTTCATTTCGTGGGGATGGGTTTCATTGTATGCGGAAGGGTTTTCAGTGTGTGGGGAAGGTGCTTCAGTGTGTGGTGAAGGGGCTTCAGTGTGTGGGGAAGGTGTTTCAGTGGGTGGGGAAGGTGTTTCAGTGGGTGGGGTAGGGGTTTCAGTGTGTGGGGATGGTATTTCAGTGTGTGGGGAAGGGGTTTCTGTGTGTGGGGAAGGTTTTTCAGTGTGTGGGGAAGGGGTTTCAGTGTGTGGTGAAGGGTTTCAGTGTGTGGGGAAGGGGTTTCAGTGTGTGGGGAAGTGTATCAGCGTGTGGGGATGGGGTTTCAGTGTGTGGGAAAGGTGTTTCAGTGTGTGGGGAAGGGTTTCAGTGTTTGGGGAATGTGTTTCAGTGTTTGCAGAAGGGCTTTCAGTGTGTGGGGAAGGTGTTTCAGTGTGTGGGGGAGGGTTTCAGTGTGTGGGAAAGGTGTTTCAATGTGTGCGGAAGGGGTTTCAGTGTGTGGTGAAACTGTTTCAGTGTGTGCGGAAGGTGTTTCAGTGTGTGGAGTAGTTGTTTCAGTGTGTGGGGAAGGTGTTTCAGTGTGTGCGGAAGGGGTTTCAGTGTGTGGGGTAGGTGTTTCAGTGTGTGGGGAAGGTGTTTCAGTGTGTGGGGAAGGGGTTTCAGTCTGTGTGAGGAAGGTGTTTCAGAGTGTGGTGAAGGTGTTTCAGTGTGTGGGGAAGGTTTTTCAGTGTGTGGGGAAGGGGTTTCAGTGTGTGGTGAAGGGTTTCAGTGTGTGGGGAAGGGGTTTCAGTGTGTGGGGAAGTGTATCAGCGTGTAGGGATGGGGTTTCAGTGTGTGGGGAAGGTGTTTCAGTGTGTGGGGAAAGGTTTCAGTGCTTGGGGAATGTGTTTCAGTGTTTGCGGATTAGATTTCAAAGTGTGGGGAAGGTGTTTCAGTGTGTGGGGGAGTGTTTCAGTGTGTGGGAAAGGTGTTTCAATGAGTGCGGAAGGGGTTTCAATGTGTGTTGAAACTGTTTCAGTGTGTGCGGAAGGTGTTTCAGTGTGTGGAGTAGTTGTTTCAGTGTGTGGGGTAGGTGTTTCAGTGTGTGGGGAAGGTGTTTCAGTGTGTGGGGAAGGGGTTTCAGTCTGTGTGAGGAAGGTGTTTCAGTGTTTGGGGAAGGTGTTTAGTGTGTGGGGATGGCATTTCAGTGTGTGGGGAAGGGGTTTCAGTGTGTGGTGAAGGGGTTTCAGTGTGTGGTGAAGGGGTTTCAATGTGTGGGGAAGATATTTCAGTGGGTGGGGATGTGTTTCAGTGTGTGGGGAAGGTTTTTCAGTGTGTGGGGAAGGGGTTTCAGTGTGTGGGGAAGGTGTTTCAGTGTTTGGGGAAGGTGTTTCAGTGTGTGGGGAAGGGTTCCAGTGTCTGGGGAAGGGGTTTCAATGTGTGGGAAAGGTGTTTCAGTGTGTGGGGATGGTATTTCAGTGTGTGGGGAAGGGGTTTCAGTGTGTGGGGAAGGTGTTTCAGTTTGTGGGGATTTGTTCAGAGTTTGCGGAAGGTGTTTCAGTGTGAGGGGAAGGGCTTCACTGTGTGCGGAAGTTGTTTCAGTGTGTGGGGAAGGGGTATCAGTCTGTGGGGAAGGTGTTTCAGTATGGGCGGAAGGGGTTTCAGTGTGTGGGGAAGGGGTTTCAGTGTGTGGGGAAGGTGTTCCAGTGTGTGCGGAAGGCGTTTCAGTGTGTGCGGAAGGTGTTTCAGTGTGTGGGGAAGGGGTTTCAGTCTGTGTGAGGAAGGTGTTTCAGAGTGTGGGGAAGGTGTTTCAGTGTGTGGGGAAGGTTTTTCAGTGTGTGGGGAAGGGGTTTCAGTGTGTGGTGAAGGGTTTCAGTGTGTGGGGAAGGGGTTTCAGTGTGTGGGGAAGTGTATCAGCGTGTGGGGATGGGGATTCAGTGTGTGGGGAAGGTGTTTCAGTGTGTGGGGAAGGGTTTCAGTGTTTGGGGAATGTGTTTCAGTGTTTGCGGAAGGGCTTTCAGTGTGTGGGGAAGGTGTTTCAGTGTGTGGGGGAGGGTTTCAGTGTGTGGGAAAGGTGTTTCAATGTGTGCGGAAGGGGTTTCAGTGTGTGGTGAAACGGTTTCAGTGTGTGCGGAAGGTGTTTCAGTGTGTGGAGTAGTTGTTTCAGTGTGTGGGGAAGGTGTTTCAGTGTGTAGAGTAGTTGTTTCAGTGTATGGGGAAGTTGTTTCAGTGTGTGGGGAAGCTGTTTCAGTGTGTGAGGAACGGGTTTCAGTGTGTGGGAAAG